>NC_037683.1:12563917-12938778 GCF_003255815.1 Theropithecus gelada | reverse complement strand
AAAAAAAAAAAAAAAAAGTTTTTAAAAAAAAAAAAAAAAAAAAAAAAAAAAAAAATACAAAAAACTAGCCGGGCGAGGTAGTGGGTGCCTGTAGTCCCAGCTACTAGGGAGGCTGAGGGAGGAGAATGGCGTAAACCTGGGAGGTGGAGCTTGCAGTGAGCTGAGATCCGGCCACTGCACTCCAGCCTGGGTGACAGAGCGAGACTCCATCTCAAAAAAAAAAAAAAAAAGAGTTAGAAAAACATTTGAGTCTATCTAATCTCCCAGGTATAATCTCTTATGAGGAGCTGTTGATAAGGGTTCTCATGAATTCTTTAACTTCTAAAAATTCCTGCTTTACTTCACTTTGATTTTCATCAGGCCAGGGTTGAGTTCTTTGTCAACTCACCTTAAATATTTTTTATTTTTATTTTGTTTGAGACAGGGTGTGGCTCTGTCACTCAGGCTGGAGTGCACTGGCACAATCACAGTTCATTGCAACCTCTGCCTCCCAGGCTCAAGCAATCCTCCCACCTCAGCCTCCTGAGTAGCTGGAACTACAGGTGCACATCACCATGCCTGGCTAATTTTATTATTATTATTATTATTATTATTATTTTGTAGAGACAGGGTTTTGCCATGTTGCCCAGGCTGGTCTTGAACTCCTGAGCTCAAGTGATCCACCTGTCTTGGTATCCCAAAGTACTGGGGTTACAGGTGTGAGCTACCATGCCTGGCTGATATTTTTTTTTATGGTGGTAAAAGTTTCAGCAAAGTGCACAATCTTAAGCGTCCAGCCCAACAAGCACCCTTCTCACCATCCATAAAAAAGCAGAGCATCTGCAACATCCAGAAGTTTCCCTCTGGCCAGTGCCCCAGCACTACTTTCCTGGAGTCCACATGAATTTCGTGAGTTTTGCCCATTCTTGAACTTTGTATAAATGCAGTTATATAGCCTGCACTCTTTTGTAGCTGGCTTCTTTCGCACTTCATTCTGCCTGTGAGCTCCAGTCATATTGCTGTGTGTACTGCTAATTCACTTTTTCACAGCCGTGTGCTCTTGCATTGTGGGAAGATAGTACATTTTATTTATCTATTCTACTGTTGATGGGTATGGGAAATGATTTCCAGATTTTGGCCCTTATGAATAAGGTTGCAGTGAACATTCTTGTATATGTCTTTTTGTGGATGTACAACTCATTTCTTCTACATGGATCCTTAGGGGTGCAATTGATGGGTCACAAGGTAGATACATGTGTAGCTTTGGTAGATACTGACAAGCAGTTCTTCAATGGGGTTACACCATTTCCTATCCCACCAGCCATGTATGAAAGTTTCACTTGTTCCGCATCCTCGTCAGCACTTAATATTGTTGGTCTTTTACTTTTAACCTCTCTGGCATCACTTTACACTTTAATACCTTTTGCCAAAGCCCTTTCAGAACCTCCAGCAAAGTTTCAGTGAGCTTATTGCCTATTGAGCCATGCTAAAGTTTGGAGGAGGGACCCAAGGGAAAGTTTAAACCAAATTCCAGGGGTGCCAAGAATCAATTCCCAGGAAGCCAAAGATAACATGAAATCCACAGGGCCGGAAGTAGGGAAGATGCCTGGAAACCCACTCATGTAACAAGGACAACCTGAAGCCTGTGCTGGGCAGGACAGTCACGGATGCTGCTATGTCCTGGTCCCCCTGCAGCCTGAAAGTGGGAGAGCTGGGTTAAAGGCGCAGGTGGGGAGGGTCACCTCTTTCTGCTCTAACCACAGACACACAGAGCAGGTCCACACCCGCCACAAGGTCATTGGTCCTTTCCCCAGTCCATGTGTAGGACTCTTTAAGCAGAAGCCAAAAGCCCTCCATCACTCTGGTTTCTGAGGTCTGCTGTGGCCCCAGGCTGGTGGGTAGGGCACAGGGCTGGGTGAAGTGGAGATGGGGCTGAAGCCCTCTCCAGGAGACTACAGGGCAGTCCTTTTGGGGACAGCCAAAGATCCTATGTATGGAGGCTAGAGGGGCGGAACACAGAGGTCAAGGAGGTGTGGCCTGGTGGGTGGGCCTGATGGCCCCAACACAGGGAGCGGGCAGTGGCTGACACACGAGCGCCAGGGTTTATGGGCCCCTTGTCCCTGACAGAAGGTCCTCAGCCAGCAGCTGGGAGTTGGGGAATATAATAGACCCACGCCCACAAAGAGAGGGGGTTGGCAGGAGCTGGACGGGAGTCAGAGCCCCTGGGCAGCAGGCGATTAGGATATGAAGCGGCATAACCAGCAAGCGGGTGAAGGCAGGGACTCAGTCCTGTGGGAGGAGCCCACACAGCATAAGAGAGGAGATGTCTGTGGCTTGGAGGCTGCAAGGACCCCACATGCATCCAGGCAAAATCACTCTCCAGACGCGGGCAAAAAGGAATCACTGTGGCAGCTGAAGCTGTTTGTGGGCTCCCCACCCCAGTCATGCAGATTCATCCATCCATTAAACACATATTTATTGAACACCTACTAGACACCAGTCTCCGTTCTAAGTGCTAGAGATTCAATGGTGAAGAAATCAGACCCAGATTGCTGCCCTTGTGGAGCTGACCTTTCAGGCGAGAGACAAGCAATAAATGGAGAGAGACAAGCAATAAACAGATAAAAGAAATGGATGCATGCAGATGAGTGCATTAAAGAAAAAAGAGCGATAAAGGGGACTCTTTTGTTTAGATTAGTGGGGAAGGGCTCTGGTGAGAGTGTGGGCAGAGTTGGAAAGACAAAGGAGCAAAGCATGCAGGCATCTGCAGGAATGCACATTTCAGGAAGAAGAAACAGTGGGTGCGAAGTCCTGAGGTGGCAGTGTGCTTGGCTTGCCCCAGAACAGTGAGGAGGGCTGGGGCTTGGAGCAAAGCAAGCTGGAACTGGGAGGTTTTAGATAAGGTTAGAGGGGCAGAGACCTCAGTGGAACCCCCCAGGAGGACTGCTGATGGCCTGGATGACAATGAACTTAGAGTCTGGTCCAAAGGGGCTTTGTGGTGACCACCTCCCATCACCTCTTTATCCAATCATACGATGCATATGTATTGATGTTCAGCATGGAGAGGGGTGTTGGGGGCATGGCAGAGAAGATGAGCTTACAGTCTGGGTGGCTCCCAGCTGCTCCCACTGCATCTGCAGGAGAATCAGGGGCCCCCCAATCTCTGAAGTTGTCCCCTCTGTCTAAACAGTGACAAAAAACATCATATATTTTCTGCGTGCACACATCCTCCTGAGTGCCTGGTACTAAACTAGGAACAGAGGCTGCAGCAGTGAATGAAACAGGTTTGGCCTCTACCCTCATGGGGAGACATCTGGCAAATAAATGATGAGCTGAAGGTGTAATTGTAACTGTGAGTGCAAAGGAAAAAAACAGACTCTAAGGGAGAATGATGGGGGATACTGCATTTGGATTAGGACAGCAGAAAAAGCATCCCCAGCCTGTGATTCCTATCCAAGGGACAGTTGGGTGAGAATATTTAGCAGAGAAGGAATGGTTTGTGCAAAGGCCCTGTGGCAAGACCTTTGTTTTGATCTGGTGCAAACAGAGTCTGGGTGCGGCCAGCTGACGTCTTGGAGACCAAGAGGTTCAGATTTTTCCCAAGTGGATGGCAGTCATTGAAGGCTATTGACTAGGACAGTGATGCGTTGTGTGTTAAAAAGCTCTGTTTCCAAAGGCTGGGAAAGGGAAAAATTATAACCTTTAGTAAGGAACCCTGGCAGACATCACCCTAATCAACTGGTCAAGGTTAATTCTGCCATCATCAGTGACATGGTGTGGCTCTCGTATAGCCGTGCTGTGGTGGGGTCAGAAGAGCGCTTTCACTCTGTGGTTCCTCCCTTGACCCATTGATGCCTGGCGTTCCATTATTGGAACGCTAAGCATGTGGGAGTTATTTACATCCTATTGCTCAAGGTCATCACCAAGGTCTGATTGCAAAAATTCAAAAAATAGCAGCCTCAGGCATAAACAGGTTAAACCCATAACCCAGTCTAACCATGAGAAACCCAGCTGACAAACCTGTCCAGTGCTCTTTAGAACTGTCAAGGTCACAGCCTGGAGGCTAAGGAGACGCCACAACTAAATGCACCATGGTGTCCTGAATTGGATTCGACACAGACCAAGAACAAGAGTGGAAATATGAATGGAATCCAAATAAAATCTGGAGTTCAGCTGCTAGTGGCAAACCAATGTTGGTTTCTTAGTTTTACAAACATACAGTGGTAACGTAAGGTGCTGGCAATAGGGAAGGGGTATACGGGAGCTCTCTGTCGTTCTTGCAACTCTTCTGTAAACTTAAAATTATTTCCAAATTAAATTTTTAAAAATAAAAGCTCAATATGATTACTTAGAGGAAAATGGATGTCAGGACTGAAGAGATGGGAGTGGCAGCGGGAATATTTGAGCGGATGCCAGAGGGAACCGGAAGGGACTGAACAGCACTTTGTGATGGAAAGGGTATGCAGTGAGGGAGGGGTGAGGGAGGGGAGTGTTCGGATGACCTGGGTCTCTGGCTTTGTCGTTGGAGGTGGGGGAAGACCCGAGAGGAACAGATTTGGGGAGAACCTTTGCCTATATCTGCCCCTGGCACCCCTGCATTTGATTACCTGGGCATGGGGGCAGGGTTTTTCCAGGATCATGCCTCTTTGGGGAGAACACAGGCCCTGCCTTCTCAGACTCAGGAACTCTTCCCTCCCCCAACAACTCCCCTCCCAGGGCGGATACAGAGCCGTGAACCGGTGATGGGGTCTCCGAGGGCAGCCCTGCCCCGGCTTTTCCATCCGTCAGAACCGGAGCCTGGAAGTAAGTGAATTAGGGCTGGGCAGGTCAGGCTGGCTCCAGATCCTCAATCAGGTTTGCTGGGGAGGTCCCCAGGGGTCAGCCCAGCTCCCAGCTTCCGGGGAAAGGCTGTCAGAGGCCTTAGCTGGCGAGTTTCCTGGAAGACCGCTGTCTGGGGAGGGGCAGAGAAGAGGGCGGTGGTGTGGGGTGCGAGTCACAGGCACTCAGGGAGGGGGGCTGCTGCTGCCCGGAACCAGTGACTTCTTCCAGGACCCTCGGGGGCCCACATGCACAGGGTCCCAGTGTCTGAAGCTCTGCCCACTCCCCTTCCCTGGCCTGCCTTGCTTGCTCTTTGACCTCGAATCTGGCTCTTTGTAGAAGACACTCTTTCTCTGTCCCTGAGTCCCTACACCTAAGCCTGGCTCCTTCCTTCCCTTGTCAAGGGCTGTGAGTCTCTGGACAATTTTCTGCTGTGTCAGGGCTGCAGTTTATAATTTTTCCCTGAAAGAGTCAGACTTGGCCTTTGTGTTAAGAAGGAGAGAGAGAGGTGGGGGGGAGAAAGTAGGAAAATCAAGGTCAAGTAAGAGACACAGTAAGAGACAGGCAGAGAGACTGAAAAAAAGAGACAGAATCCCACATATAGAGCATAAGAGATGGGGAGGGAAGACAGAGAGAGTCAGAGAAAGACGCAAACACACAGAGTGGCAGGAAGGAGAGGCAGCGATGCCTGCAGGAGGTGTTGGGAAGCTCTGTTCCCCACTTCATTTGGGCAACCCAGTTCTGACCCCTGCTCATCACTGGGCCTGCCTGCCCTCTCCCTGGACACTGTGCTTGGGTCTAAAACCCATCCCCCACCCCCAACTCACCATTCAGCTGCTGGCTCTGAGCCAGCTGCAGCTGAGGGGTTCTTCATTTTCTATGAGCACATGGCTCCCCCTGAGTGCGGCAACACGGGCAAAGCCCCTCAGTCTCTCTGGGGCTCATTCATTCGTTCATTCATTTTTGTGCCAAGCACAGTGCTGGGCAGTGGGGCTTTAGCAGGGAATAGGGCAGAGGGGGTCTCTGCCTCCGTGGTGCTTACCACCTGTCAGGGAACCCTGGGATCTGGAGTGATAGAAGTGGAGGCAGCATCTCTTTGGACAGTGGCTCCCAGGGGATGTCTTGGCCACAGGGTGCCCTCCAGTCCAGGGGCCTAGGGCAATGGAGAGAGGCCCTTATTACAATCTTATCCTTTCCAAAATCACTGTGACTTTCCAGTCTTTTTCTGATGCTGAAGGCATGCCTTTCCAGACGAAGGAAGGAGAGAGGGACCGTCAGCGGGAGAACTTGTGACCTCTTATCTCTGCCCTGTGTCTAGGGTGGGCCCCTTGTTATGGGGCATTTAATGATCTTTAGCATTCAGGCCTTACTGGACATCCAACATTCAGCACCTACCAGGTCAAAGCTCAAAACTCCAAAATGCTCACATTCTTACCCCCACCCCCCACTGCTCCTTGGACCTGGTTTTTGCAGGGACTGGAACTGGCCCAGGGTCTAAGGGCACATTTGACTAATGGAAGAAGAAAGAAAAGAGACTAATGGAAGAAGAAGAAGCCACAATGCAGATGTGTGGTCCTCTGACAAAGTCCTCCTGCCTCCAAAAGCTCCCCCGGTGGGAAGGGAGGAGGGCCGCACACCTGAGCCTTGATCTTCGTCCCAGTGACTGTGGACATCACACCCCAGTGCAGCATGACTGGGTAAGTACAAGTGCCCATGAGTTCACAAAGAAGGGCTGTGTACCCTTGTGTGGGTATACCCTACTCACACAAGGAAGCCGTGGGACATGCAGGAGGGATGGGAGCCAACAGAAGGAGGAGTGAGGCAAGATGGGATGGAGAGAAGCTTCCAGGCAGGGTTCTGGAGAAAGTGCTTGGCAGCCTCTGGGCACTGAAAGAAGAAGGAGTGGTGGGGAAAGGGGTGGGGGTGGGGGTTGGTGGCTGATATGGTTTGGCTCTGTCTCCTCACCCAAATCTCAACTCGAATTGTAATCCGCACATGTTGAGGGAGGGACCTGGTGAGAGGTGATTGGATCGTGAGGGCAGTTTCCCCATGCCATTCTCATGATAATGAGTGAGTTATCAGGAGATCTAATGGTTTAAAAGTGTTTGGCAGTCCCCTCCTCGCTCGCTGTCTTGCTGCTATGTAAGACATGCCTTGCTTCCCCTTCTGCCACTATTGTAAGTTTCCTGAGGTTCCCTCCCGTACAGAACTATGAGTCAATTAAACCCTCTTTTCTTTGTAAATTACCCAGTCTCAGGTAGTGTCTTCATAGCAGTGTGAAAACAGACTAATACAGTGGCAGAGCCAGGTTCCGAGGGCGGGGCAGGGTGTCTTCGGGTACACACTTTAGAAAGATCATTCAACTGGCAAGTGAGAGGATTGGACAAGTCAAGGTTAAAGGTAAGGAAATTGGGTTTCCACATCTGTAAAACGGGATAATAATACCCACGTTACAGAGGGACCAGACAGAGGGGGAAACTCTGTAGAGTGTCTGCTGTGGTGATTCCTAGATAAAAGGTGGACAAGAGCAGGCGCCCCAGGCCAGAGTGGGGAGCTCAGAGACGCAGGTGCAGGCAGAAGTGTGTCAGCCTCCCAGCCTGGGTACCACTGTCTCATGCACCTGGCGCCCTGTGAGCTCATGCTCGTTGACTGAGCAAGTGTATAACAGCCATCTGCTGGCCACCATTCCGTCTTTTCAGTGGCTTGTCAAGGCCAGGTGAGAGACACAGGCGTAATATACCTCCCTCACGGCATTGTTGGCCATTTGGAGTGAGACCAGTTCATTAAGCAGATATGCCCTTACGTCCTCAACCATGGTAGCCACTGTGTTTTTGGACAAGGATGAAATGGCTGCTAGGGGGCCGTGGAGGTGACGACAAGACCTCCAGTCCTCTTCTAGTACCTAGCACCTCCACGTCCCAGCCATTAGCAAGGCTGTAGATCCCACCTACAACCCCCACAACCCTCACCAAGCCTCCCTTGCTGCATCTCCAAGCCCTTTCCCTGGTCCAATCATTCCACCTCTCATGTGGTCCCTGCAGCATGAAGAGTCACAGTTGCAAGGGGCATACTGTTTTCACCCTGGTCCCTTGCCCAGTTCTCCACCCCACAGCCAGAGGGAGCTTTTCCAAAGTAAACAAAGCCCATCACTGGGGGATACTCTCCCCTCAGGGCTGCAATGGCTCCCCATGGCGAAATAGAATGAAATCCCCCCTCCCTGCCAATACCACCTCCTACCCTGCTCCCAGCCACTCTGCTCCATCTGACTCACGGCCTCTGCACTTCCTGTTCATGCTGCTGGGAAAGTTCTGTCCCCATGCCTTTCGTGGCTGGCTCCTCCATGTCATTCCACTAAAATGACATTTTCCCTCCAACAAAGACCTGCCCTGACCAACTCATCTGAAGTGATGACTGCTTATTGTTTTCCCAGATTTATTTTCTTAATAATTTCTGAAATTGAATGACATTTTCTTATTCATGTATTTATTGCCTGCTTCATAGGTGTCAAAATCCAGTGTGAGCTCCATGAGCAAAGGGGACGTGTCTCCCCAGCAGCAGGGCAATGTCTAGCCCGTGGTGCACATTCAATATAGAATATAGAATACAGCATATAATGAGTAAATGGATGGTGAGGGAGAGAATGATGGCAGTGGTGGTGGTGGGAGGAGAAGGAAGGACGGAAGGGTAGATGAAGCTGAGGAGAAGACCGTGGTGAGGACTCCAGTGAGGATGCTGTGTGCCCCTCAGAGGTCTTCATCTGTGCTTTGCTGGTCCCCTAACTTAGTAATATCTCAAGGGTTGCACACTGCTCTTAGGGCCGCCTCTGTGCATCCTCCAGTCCACAGAACCCCCCCAGAGCCCCAGCCACAAAGCCACAAAGCCACAAAGTCTAGCCCTCCTCCCTGTTCAATATTCAGCTTAAACTTTACACACCCTGTTTAAACATTTCAGCACCTTCTCATCCATTCTGGGTCTCACCAAAAATAAAAATATTTTGGTAGTGCAAATAAAAGCAAATATTTGATACCACTTGGCGTTTTTCAGTGCATTAATTAGCAATTTGCTGGGTAAATATTGCTGTGTAAACCAACAATCACTTCCTAATAATTAAAAGCCAAGTCAGATGTTATCGGAAGAGTCCCCAGTGTGTGCACGCGCTCTGGGAATGCAGTCCTCGCGGTTGTGGCTGGAGCGGAAGGGGCCAGAAGTGGATGTTGGTGGTCCTGGCTGGTCATTCCAGCTTTGACTTTGGAGGGAGGGAGCTGGAAGAGGAAATGGGCTAGAGGGTGATGGACACCCATCCCCTCCATGGGGGCCTGGGTCTCTCAATGACCCACAGATCACTGGGGCAAATATGATACACCATTGGCCAAAGTTTTGTGATTGGAATGGGAGTCAGTCTACAGCAGTGGTTACGTGCATGAACTTGGGAATCGAACAGAGGCAGGGGAGAGAGTCTCAGACAAGCCACTCACTGACTGTGTGATCTTAGATAAGTCAGGTCCTTTATCTGTGAAATGGGTATAATAAAAGCTCCTACCTCACAGGACTGTTTTAAGGATGAAAGGGTGGATTGCGTGCACTTAGCACACGGTGCATGCCCAGCAAATACTGGTTGTTTGTTGTTGCTGCTGTTTTCCTTCTGTGTGATGTGCCCTGGGTCTCATCTCTCCCTACCTTTAAGCTCTTACCCAGTACTGCTACCGAGGGAAGGGGGTGGATTAAATCTTTGCCAATCATCTCTTTGCTTAACCTGTCTCCAAAATATCTTCCTGGTCTGTGAAGCAAAATCCTCTTGAGTGAGTGTGCACTCTCCAGTTGTTGCCAGCTTGGTTCAGCGGGGAAGGAGGGTGGCAGTGGGGGGATGTGCTGTAGGGCCCGGGGCTGCAAGACCGAGGCTCTCTCTCCCCTAAACTGAGTGGTCTCAAACCTGGGGAGACCATGGTGTCTGGGGTAGATGGGAAGCCAAGCGTGTGGCTCAGGAAGCTTGATGGCCTGAGGGAGCTGAAAGAGGCATGGATGGGTCAGGCTGTGGAAAACAACGGTGAATTGAGTGTTTTTGTTTAAGTGCTTCCTCCCTCCTCCTGTTAAAGTAGGGGAGGAGCGAGGACACGTGCCACCAGGAACACAGGTGAGGATGATACCAATGCATTAGAAGCTGGAGGCAGCTGCCTGGGGGAAGGCTGGGCCTTGGTGGGACACACTGTGTGAGAGGGAGGGGCCATCGGGGGAGTAATTAGAGCTTCCACTGATTTCACAGCTACCATGCGCCAGGTCCCGTGATGAGAAGGTGGCGCGCATCGTCTCAGAGTGAACCCTCCTCCCAGCACTGGGACCAGGTGCTGTGGCTGACCCGGTTTTGCACAAGAGGAAGCTGAGGCCCAGGAGGCCATCCCTGAGCAACTACGCACAGTTACTCAGCTGATAAGTGGCAGAGATGGTACTCGAAGCCAGGGCCATCTAACTCCTGGACCATGTTAATCACCAGGCTAGGTGGCTTCCCTAGGCATGAGGGATCCCTCAGAACTGCATAACCTGCTGCAGCACAGGGAGGCAGAGGAGGTGGGCTGCAGGGCAGGAGGTGGGAGTCATTTCTGGAAGCACCTCCTGCAGTGAGACAAGTTGCCAGCTGGTGGCTTGCACTGGAGCTGGCTCAGTAGAGGGAGATGCAACCTCAGTGGGGTCCTCGCATGGCCATACCTGAGACAGAGGCAGGGCCACACTCCAGCCACTTGACATTGCCCCCAGCTTCAGAAGCCAGGCTCGCTCACGAAGCACTGATGTTCCCATGGCACGGGCACCTCGGCATCTCACCTAGTTACTCCCCTCAGACACTGAAACTCACAAAGAGCAAGAACTCCAGTGTTTTCCTCTTCTCCTACTCCCCTCATCTGGACCTGGAAGATTAGGTCAGGGCTCCCATCTCAACCCTCAGGGATGGACAAATACAGAATAAGAGAAGGGAGGGAAGCCATTGGCCCTATGAAAAGACTCAGCAGTTCTCGTAAAGGAATGAATGCAAATGTTTCCCTTGAGACAAACTTCCTGCCAGAATCCACAGAAACCTTTAGAAAAATCTCCAATTTGTGTGCCCATTGAGGTTTGAGGGAGTATTTATGGTATATCTGAAAAAGGCATCCTCTGAGATCGAAAAAGATGATTTTCAGCTGAAAAGTAAAATTGTTGCATTTCAAAAGGCAATGGAGGCAGGAGATAACAGATTGAAGAGTGCAGAAAATGAAGTGGAGTCCTTTAAAAGATGGGAGTCCTTTAAAAGAAACCCCCCATAATTCATAAGAAAAGAATAAAAGATGAATGTGCTTAGTGAAAAGATAACCTGAAGGAAAGATCCAAGAAATAAAATAGCCAAAGGAATCATTAAATAAAATTGCTATTTGAACATTAGCTGAAGTTAAAGAACAGACCTATGGCCAGGTGAAACTGAGTTTCAAGGATTAAGGGGGAAAATCCTGTAAGTATTCAGACAGGAAAAAAAACTGTTGGCAATGGTATTCATTATAGAATAATTTGGCTATGTGTGTAGAGGGCCAAAATAACAATGGCTAAAACAATAGAAAAATATTTCTCTTTCATGTAATAGTCAAAAGCACGTGATTCAAAGTTTGCTCTGCTCCATGAAGTTTCCCAGGACTCTGGGAAAATATTGAGAGCTTAGACTCCTTCTATCTTGCTGCTATGCCAGTCTTAGATGTCAGCTTTGTTTGCAAAGATATTTGTTATAAGCAGCAAAATGGAGTAATAATAAAAGAAGAGTACATCCCTTTCCCCTTTCAAATCCCCACCCAGACACATCACCATTCACATCCCATTGGTCAGAACTTAGTCACATGACCACCCCTAGCTGCAAGGGAGGCTGGGAAACATTTTTATGTGCCAAGCTCAAAATTAAGGTTCTGCTATTTTAGAGAGAAGAAGAGAATGCTTATTGGAAAACTCTTACCCAATGTATAAAACTTGAAACGAAAGATGAAATGAGAAAAAAGCAAAAACAAAAAAAATCAACAATTCTCTACCACTAGAAATTTCTTTAATTATCTATAAACTTGTACCTGGGTCAAAGAGGAAATATAAAAAGAAACTGCAGGGAATCTAGAAGATAAAGATAGTAAACTACATATCAGAACCTATGAGAAATAAAGTAATGCTCAGAGGAAAAGCCTTAAATGTTATCAATAAACAAGAAAGATGAAAATAAGAAATTAAACATCTGATCTGAGAAGTTAGACAAAGAACAACAAAACAGGACAGAAGCAAGAAATTGATAAAGATAATAGAAGAAATTATGAGTTAAGAAGCAGAAAAATAGAACTAATGACATGAGGAAAACAATAAAATAGATAAACTGCAAGATAACCTAATAAAGAAAATGGAGAAGGAAGCTCAAATGCACAAAATAGGAAATTATAAAAGAAAAATAACCACAGAAAGAGAAGAAAGTAAAGAATCATGAAACTGCTTTGCTTGACTTTATGCAAATACATTAAAAAACATAAAATAATTTGACTTTTTTTTCAAAGTGTAAATGACCAAACCTGATTTCAAAAGGGGGAAAAATCTACTCATTTCCATTTGGAAATTGTTCAAGTAGCTGAAGAGCTCTTTCCCCAAAAATACCAGGATCAGATTGTCTCACAGGGAAATTCTACCAAGCCTCTAATAAGCAGATAATTACAATATTATTTAAACTATCAAGGCTCTAAAGAGGGGGGAAATATTTTTACATATTTCAATAAAACAAATAGAACATTGACACCCAAATGCAAGAAAGATACGCACAAAAAAGAGAAACCACAGTCTCTTATGAAAAACAATGCAAATAATCCTAAATAAAACTGAGGTAAACTGGATCTACAGCACATCAAAAGAAAAATACATTATGACCAAATGATGTTTATTTCATGAATGTACAAATTATGTAATATTAGGGAACATACAATACAATTTATTGTAGTAATAGATGTAGGGAGAAAACTTACATTAACATCTTCGTAGACACCAAAAAGCCATTGACAAAATTCTGATGTTCATTTTTGGTGTAAACATTTAATAAAATAGGGATCGGTGGATTTTTCCCTAATAAGATGGAGCACATCTGTCTCAGCAGAAAAGTCAATACCATGTTTAATGAGAAGGCACCAGAAGTATCCCCACTAAAGTTTCCCCACTGAAATCAGGAGCAAGACAAGAATATCTGCTATCATATTATTATTAAACATTGAGCTGAAGGTACTTGCCAAAAGAAAGAAATTAAAGGGATAAAAAATCTGAAATGGAACTCACACAACATTATTTGCAGATAATATGGTCATATATACAGAAAACAGAAGAGACTCACATTTAAAACTACTATAAACAGTAGGAGAACTCAATGAGGTGTGCAACGAGTGGTGTGCAAGTTGATATGTGAATGCGAACAGTTTTTGTGTACAAAAGCAAGCAGTTAGAAGGCAGAGAGGAATAAAATACCTCATTTACAATAGCAGAAAAAAATTCAGGAATAAATTTATCAGAAAATGTGCGTAACTGGTAAGAAAAAACTTGGAACACTTCTGAAAGTTCCAAAGAAGGTTTGAACAAATGGGAATACATTCAGTGTTCTGAGGTAGGAAGACGCACCGTCATGAAGGATAATTTCTCCCCAAGTTAATTTTCAAATTTAATGCAATTCCAATGAAAGTGTCTATAGGCTTTTTTTAAACAGAAACTAGACAAATTGATTCTAAAATCTACATGAAATACATAAAAATAAGAGTAACCAGAAATTACAAAAAAAAAAAAAAAATTTCCGTGAGAGGTACTAACTGTATAGTCATTCAAGTCTGATAGGTACCAGATAAGAGACAGGCCAGTAGATGAGAAAACAAAGCCAAGATTTAGAGCCACATATGTGCAGAACTTTAGTATGAGTTAAAAATGCCACCTTAAGTAGAAATGTGTGGTAGAGAAATGTATGATATTATAATGCTTAAATCAGTATACCTATTTAATTTGTACCAGAGTATAAACCAGAGCAATAGTTGGGGACATCATCAAACTTCTCTCAGTATTTCACTTCTACAATAGATAGCCAATTTATAAAAACATGAGTGATCCAATTAATATTATTTATAAGCTTATTCTTGGTAACTATATATTTGAGGGTTTTGCCTCAACAAGAAATGCACATTGCTTTCAGATGTCCATGAAATATGTTTAAAATTGATTGTTAACTAAGCCAGAAAGAAGACACACAATACTTCCACCAAATGAAGAAATTATACAGCCCACATTTTCCTGACCTCAGCGCAATGAAACTAGAAATTAATTACAAAGCACGTAAGACAAACATCTTTATGAAAATGAAAAATCCCTCTGCTAGACAATTATTTTGTGAGACAGGAAATCAGACGGCAAGAGCAGAATATTTTAAAAAAAGACAATGACAAAATGACACATTAACACGCAGGGGATGCAGCTATTCCAGTACTCACAGGATAATTCACAGCTTTAATTGCTTTTATTATTAAGTGAACAAGAATGAAAATAAATGGACTAAGCATCTAAGGCAAGAAATTGAAAAAAAAGAGCAAATTCGAAAACAGAAGAAATAAATTAATGAAGATAATATCTACTTTAGTCCATGTGTATGGGTTCAAGTTGACAAGGGGTGGACTTGCGATGGCTAATACAGAGTGTCAACTTGATTGGACTGAAGGATACAAACTATTGATCCTGGGTGTGTCTGTGAGGGTGTTGTCAAAGGAGATTAACATTTGAGTCAGGGGGCTGGGAAAGGCAGACCCACCCTTAATCTGCTAGAATCTAAGCAGGCAGAAAAATGTGAAAAGAGAGACTGGCCTAGCCTCCCAAACTTCGTCTTTCTCCTGCGCTGGATGCTTCCTGCCCTCAAACATCGGACTCCAAGTTCTTCAGTTTTGGGACTCTGACTGGCTCTCCTTGCTCCTCAGCCTGCAGACAGCCTATTGTGGGACCTTGTGATAGTGTGAGTTAATACTTAATAAACTCATACATATATTCCATTAGTTCTATCCCTCTAGAGAATCCTGACTAATACAGTCCATTTTGTGCTGCTGTAACAGAATACCTGAGACCTGGGTAATTTATAAAGGACAGAGATTTATTTCTTACAGTTCTAGAGGCTGGCAAGTCCAAGGCTGAGGGGCCACATCTGGTGAGGGCATTCTTGCTGGCCATCCCAAGGCAGAAAGTGGAAGGGCAAGAGAGCACATGAAAGAAAGAGAAGGGAAGGAAACCAAACTCATCCTTTTATCAGGAACCCTCTCTGATGATAACTAACCTGCTCTCATGACAATGGCATTAACTAATCACCTCTCAAAGGTCCCACCTCTCATTACTGGGGATTAAATGGGGGTCACATTGAAACCATTGCAATAGCTGAAATTAATGATATGGAAAATTTTAAAAGCAGATGTGATTTAAAACCCAAATGCTACCTCTTTAGAATCATCTATAAAAGAAAACAGTTTTCTGGTAAGATGAATCAAGAAGAATATAAAAAAGAAGGTAGTATCATAAATGAGAAAGCAGTTGAGACCACAGATGAAGAGGTTATTTTCAAATTATAAAAGAATGTTACATGAATAAATTTGAAAATCTCAAAATGAAGAACTTCCTAGGAAAATATAAAGTTATAAAACAGAAAATGTAAATATACAAATAACAACTAAGATAGAAGTTTAGAATATGGATAAAAAATCACTTGGCCCAATGCATTCTTTCAGAACCAAGCAAAAAGATACTTTCTGAATCATTTAATTTGTACCAGAGTATAAGAGAGACAGAAAGTCTACCTATGTTTTTGTGGATATGTATGAGTTCCCTAGATATTCTGGATAGTAATCAGTGTATGAACTCCTTGAAAAACTCTGTTGGGGTTTTGAGGGGAATTATATTGAACTTATTTAGGGAGAACAGTGTGATGTTGAGCTTCTCCAAGTATGAAATGATACGTCTTTTTAATTTATGTAAGGTGTTTTGAGTCTTTCAACAATCTTTGTAACTTTCCCTATAATTTTTAAAAATATATTTTAGAGACAGGGTCTTGCTGTGTCACCCAGGCTGGAGGGCAGTGGTGTGATTACAGCTCTTAACAGCCTTGAACTTCTGGGCTCAAGGGATCCCCCCACCTCAGCCTCCTATAGCTGGGACTATGGACGTGTGCCACCATGCCTGGCTAATTCAAACACACCTCTTGTTAGATTTATTCTGAGGTACCTTATAGGTTTTGTTTCAATAGTGTTTTTTAAATTAAAAATTTGATGGCCAGTAGATACATGAAAAGATGTTCAATATCACTAATCATTAGAGAAATTGAAACCACAATGAGACAATACTTCATACCCATTAGGATAGCTACTATCAAAAGGACAGAAAGTAGCAAGCATTGACAAGGATGTGGAGAAAATGGAACCCTTCTGCCCTGTTGGTGGGAATGTAAAATGGTGTAGCCACTATGGAAAACAGTATGGTGGATACTCAAAAAAGTAACAGAATTATCATATAATCCAGCAAACCCACTTCTGAGTGCATATGCAAAATAACTGAAAACAGGATCTTGAAGAGATATTTGCCTACCTATGTTCATAGTAGCACTATTTGAAATTGCCAAGAGGGGTAAGTCACTTAAATGTTTGACAGATGAATGAATAAACAGAATGTGGCATGTACATACAGTGGAATATCAGTCAGTCTTAAAAAGGAAGAAAATTCTGACAAATGCCACAACATAAATGAACCTTGAGGACATTATGCTGAGTAAAACAAGTCAGTCACACAAAAGCAAATACTGTATGATTCTACTTAAATGAGGTATCAAAAGTCAAATTTGCAAAGACAGAAAGTAGAATGGTCATTCCCAGAGGTTGGGAGAAGGGGTGAATGGGGGACATGTTTAATGAGTATAGAGTTTCAGTTTTGCAAGATGTGAAAGTTCTGGAGATCTATTGCACAATAATGTGAATGTACTTAACATAGTGAACTGTACATTTAAAAAGGGCTCAGGCGGTTCATTTTATATGTTTTTGCCACGATTAAAAAATTAATGCTAGAAAAAATGTGAGCTGTTGTTACTGGAGCATAGAATTAAATATAGTTAAGTTCACTTTAGTGTGTTGGTCTTATATCAAGCAAACTTGCTCAAACCCTTCTGTTTAGTCTAATAGTTTGTGTGATGATTCTGTTGGATTTTTTTATGTAGACAAGCGTATCATCTGCACATAATAAGTTTTGGGTTTTTTTTTTTCAATTTTTATATTTCTTTTTCTGGTCTTATCATGTAGCCCACAACTTCTAGTACACTGTTAAATAAAGTTGTTATAAAGGATATCTTTGTCTTATTTCTGATTTTAAAGAGAATGCTTCTAACAATTTTACCATCAAATAGAATGCTTGCTATAAGTTTGTCATAGATTCTCTATATCTTTGCTATTCCTTTTTTGCTAAGAGTATTCCCTGCCATGAATGAATGTTGAACTTTACCACAGGCTTTTCTAGATATATTGAAATAGCTTTATGTTTTTTTCTTTGCTAATTTGTTAATGAAGTGAATTACATAATTTCTTTACATTAAATTATCTTTGTATTCCTTGCATAAATCCAACTTCACCATTTTTTCACAATACTGGATTTTGTTTATTAATATTTCATTTATGATTTTTGCTTTTATGTTTATGAGATAAGTTCTATTTTCCTTTATCTTACTGTCTTTGTCTGATTTTTGAATGAAGGTATTACCAGACTTCTAGAAAAAGTTGGGAAACATGACCTCTTCTTCTATTCTTTGAGATGGTTTAAGACTTATATAATGATTAGTTTTATGTGTTAACTTGACTGGGCCACGGGGTGCCAAGATATTTGGTCAAACATTATTCTAGGTGGGTTTATGGGAGTGATTTGGATGAGATTAACATTTGAATTACTAGCCTGAGTGAAGCAGATTGCCCTCCCTAATGTGGGAGGCCCTCATCCAACCAGTTAAATGCTCAGATAGAACAAAAAGGCTGACTCTCCCACAAATAAGAGGGTACACTCCCTGCCTGAACTGCCTGGAGAGGGGAAATCAATTTTTTCCTACCTGGTCTCTGGTGGAAACATTGATTCTTAATGGGTTTTAAGTTGCTGGCATTCAGACTGAAACTACACCAGCAGTTCTCCTGTGTCTCCTCCAGCTTGGTGACTTCAGATCTTGGGACTTGTCAGCCTCCATAATTTCATGAGCCAATTATTTATAACAAACCTCTCAATCTCTGTCTCTACCTCTGGCGTGCCCTCTCTCTCTCTCTCCCCCTCTCTCTCTGTGTGTGTATGTGAGACAGAGAGAGAAATAATATATACACATACATTCTATTGGTTCAGTTTATCTAGAGAACCCTGAGTAGTGCAACTGGGATTATCTGTTAATTAAATATTTGGTCAAAGTTGACTCTGGGCCTGGTGGGGTTTCTTTTGCATGGTACATAAGTTAGATTTTACATCAATGATTCAATTTTTTGATGATTACAGGTTTTTTCAGAGTTTTTGGTTCTTCCCGAGACAGTTTTGATAAGTCACATTTTCCAAGGAAACTGGCCATTTTCAATTTTATTGGTATAAAGTTGTTCAAAACATTCTTTTGTGATGTTAAAAATTACTTTTTGCTGTATTTCTTTCATTTGTTAGTTCCTAATATCATTCACTTGTGCTTTCTCTTTTTCTTAACTAGGCTTTGGTTTTGCTGATTTTATCATTGTTTGGTTTTAAGTTTAATAATTTTCTACTGTTATATTTATTGTTTCCTTCATTTTTCTTTCTTTGGGTTACTCTGTTGTTCTTTTTCAATATTCTTGAGTTGGGTGCATAGCTTATTATTTTTTAATCTCTCTTCTTGTCTAATGTAAATGCCCTCCGAGTACCACTTTAGCTGCATCCCGTACATTTTGATATGTACTATTTGCATTATCCACAATTATTCTTTCTTTGACCCATAAATTATTTACAACTATACTGTAATATGGAGTTTAACAGCTTATCTTTTATTAATTCTAATTTTATTGCATTGTGATTAGAATAAATGATCAGTGTGCTAACAGTTCTTTGAAATTTGTTGAGATTTTCTTTTTGAACTTGTATCTGTCAGTTTTTGCAAACATTTCATATGTACTCGAAAAGAATGGGTTTTCTATAATTGTTGCAGGATTTTGTTTGTTCATTATATCAAGCATGTTGTCTCATTCCAATCTTCTATATTCTTGCCAAATTTTTGTCTCCTTCATCTATAAATTATTGATTGACTTTATTAAAAATTTTTCACTATGGTAATGGATTTGTCAATTTTTAAAATAATCTAGTACATTTTTGTTTCATATATTTTGTGAGACTGGCATTAGGTGCATGCATAGTAATATAACGCAACTGCTATATATTACAAGTAAGGTGTTCCTTGTATCATTGTCATTTATGATGTGTCTCTAATGATAATTTTGCCTTAGAGTCTGTTTCTCCCCCCAACTTTTATTTGGCTAGTATTTTCTTTGTATAACTTTTCCTTTTTACTTTCAATATTTTTGCCCACAAATAACTGGATTTTGATTTTTAAAATTCAATCTGAACGTCTGATTTTAAATGCATAAAGTTTATTCCATTTATATTTATTGTAAGCTGATATGCCTGTATTTAGTCTATTGCACTACTTTGCACTTTCCTGCTTACCATAGTTTTCATTTGCTTCACTTCTTTTCTTCTTTTGAAGTAGTTGAATTTATACTCCCTTTCATTCCTCTACGTTTTATTTCTAGTCTTACAGTGCCTACTTTAAAGATTTTTTTGAATAAACCTTTCATTTTGGAATAATTTTAGATTTACAGAAAAACTGTGAAGATAGAATAGAGGTTCTCATAAACCCGACACTGTTTTCTCTAGCATTCACATCCTACGTTAGTATAATTCACTTGTCACAATTAACGAACCAATATTGATCGATTGTTACTTTTACCTAAAATATATTTTTATTCATATGTCCTTAAAATTTATACAATTTTTTTTCTGTTCCAGGATCCCATTCAGGATACCACATTACATTTATGTTTCCTTAGGCTCCTCTTTACAGTGATAGTTTCTCATTTTTTTTTTTCATTTTTGATGGCAGCTTTGAGGGGTAATGGTCAATTGTGTTGTAGAATATCCCTCAATTGGGATTTTTCATAATTAAACTGAAGTTATAGGCTTTGAAGGGGAAACCACAGAGGTAATATGCCATTTTTGCATCATATCAAGAGTAAATACTATCAAAATGACATCTCTGTTGATGTTGATCACCTGTATGAAGGAATTTTGTCATGTTGCTCCCTGTGAAGTTACTCCTTTCCCCCTTTTTTCATACTGTACTTTTTGGAAGGAAGTTTCTACATGCACGCCACATTTAAGGTGTGGGGAGTCACACTTCACCTACTTGAAGGCAAATTATTTACACAAATTATTTGGAATTCTTCTGCATGGGAGATTTGTCTCTTCTCTCCCATTTGTTAATTTAATTTATTTTTTAATTTTTGTGGGTACATAGTAGGCCAATATATTTATGGGTAATACAGGCATGCAATGCAAAATAGTCACACCAGGGTAGATAAAGTATCCATCACCTCAAGCATTCCAATTTGTTTATTAATTCAATTATTTATTCATATTAGAATGGGCTCATGAATATCTTAAATTTTGGGTTATAATCCACTACTCCTTTATTTATTTTGTGGCTTAAATTGTTTCAACTTTCTGACACTACAAGATGCTCAGGTTCATTTTATATATTCCTACCCCTACTACTAGAATCAATCATTTCTTTAAGGAGCCTCTTTTATTAGGAGAATTGCATGTATTAACAACTTACATTAAAAATTGTAACATTAATACCCGACTTAACAAATATTAATGTTAACCAATAATAACGACCCTCCTCCTTTAAAACTATAAACATGTAAAACTCTGAATACCCTTTTTTGGCTTACATGGTATTCTTGTCCAGTGTTTTAGTCCTGTCTTGCTTTTATACCTCCAAAATCCATCATGATTATTGACCTATACAGCCCAAATCTTATTTAAACATTTCTTTGTTCTCCATTGCTCTCACATCTCCCTCTTTCCTTCTGTGTTCAATTTCATTCTACTTGAAATAAACCCTATAGTAGTTCTTTCAGGAGCAGTCTGAGATTTACGTTTGTTTCTACCTTATCATTGGGCGATAGTTTAGCTATACGAGATTCTAAGTTGACAGTCATTCTTCCCTTATCACTTTGAAAATATTATTCCATTGTCTTCTGGCTTTTCTTCTTGCCAGAAGTCTGCTGTCAGTCCAATTTCCATTCTCTATTGATCTTTCTTTTCTCTCTTATTATTTTTAAAGTTCTTTGCTTTGTTTGGTTGTCCTACAATTTCATTATGGAGCATCAAGATACAAATTTATTTTTATTTATTCTTTTCAGGATGCATTGGGCTTCTTAAGTTATGAATATTTTTAAAATGTATTATTATATTAAATTGTGATAAAATACACATAATGTAAAATTCACCCTCTTGACCATTTCTAAGTGTACAGCTCAGGGGCATTAAGTGCATTCATACTGTTGTGTAATCATCCCTGCCATCGAAGAACTCTTTTCCAGAACTCTTTTCATCTTACAAAACTGAAACTCTGTACCTATTAAATACAAACTCCCCATTCCTCTCCCCGACGCCCCTGAAAATCACGATTTATTTTCTGTCTCTATGAGTTCAACTCCTTTTGATGCTTCATGTAAGTGGAATCATACAGCAATTATCTTTTGTGTGTGTGTGTGTGACTGGCTTATTTTACTTAACATAATGTCCCAAGATTCACCCATGTTGTTCCGTGTGTCATAATTTTCTTCCTATTTAAGGCTTTGAAAAGCTTTTCTTTTTAAAGCTGAACAATATTCCGTTCTATATAAATGCCACATTTTGTTTATCCATTCATTCGGTGATGAACATTCGGTTTGCTTCCCCTTCTTGACTATTGTGAATAATGCTGCTGTGAAGATGAGTGCGCAGACCAGGTGTGGTGGCTCACACCTGTAATCCCAGCACTTTGGGAGGCCGAGATGGGTGGATCACTTGAGCCCAGGAGTTCAACATCAGCCTGAGGAACATGGCGAAACCCTGTGTCTATCAAAAATACAAAAATTAGCCTGGCGTGGTGGTGCGTGCCTGTAATCCCAGCTACTTGGGATGCTGAGGCAGGAGGATTGCTTAAACCCTGGAGGTGGAGGTTGCAGTTAGCCAAGATCTCACAACTGGACTCCATCCTGGATGACAGAGCGAGACCCTGTCTTAAATTAAAAAAAAAAAAAAAGAAAGAAAGAAAGGAAAAAAAAGAATGTGCAAATATCTCTTGGTGATTCTGTTTTCAGTTCTTTTGGACATGTACTCAAAAGTGAGATTACTGAATCATATGGTAGTTCCATTAATTTTCTGAAGAACAGCATACTGTTTTCCATAGCACCTAAACCTCCATATCCTTGTCAGTGTTTGTTAATTTCTGTTTTTTGTTTGTTTGTTTTGTTTTTTGTTTTTGTTTTTGAGACAGAGTCTCACTCTGTCGCTCAGGCTGGAGTGAAGTTGTGTGATCCCGGCTCACTGCAACCTCTGTCTCCTGGGTTCAAGCAATTCTCATGCTTCAGCCTCCCAAGTAACTGAGACTACAGGTGCCCACCACCACGCCTGGCTAATTTTTGTATTTTTTTTTTTTTTTTTTGGAGAGACAGGGGTTTCAACATGTTGGTTAGGCTGGTCTTGAACTCCTGGCCTGAAGTGATCCACCCCTCTAGGCCACCCAAAGGGCTAGGATTACAGGCGTGAGCCACTGCACCCCATCAGTTTCTGTATTTTGATAGTAGCCATCACAATGGGTGTGAAGCGGCATCTCATTGTGGTTTTGATTTGCATTTCCCTAATGATGAGTGAATTGTGTTTTTATTGGTGAATTATGACTATTTTAAATCAATTCTAGATCATTCTTATTCTCTCCTTGAATGTTGTTTCTCTGATTCTGTATTTTCTCTCTCCTCTTCCTATATCAAAAGATGGGTTTTTTCCCAACTCTATCCCTCACTGAGAACACAAGACACAGGGATGTCAGGTCTAGCTTTTCATCTAACTCACACTCAAAGCCTTGTCTCCTGTGCCTTTGTGGGTATAAACATCCTCTCTCCCCTTTCCCTGGACAGCTGCAGTGACAGGTCATGTGCTTATCTCTTTGGTTTTCAGTTCCTACTTTATTTCTTGGTCCTGGAAATTTTCTCTACTTTTCTGTAGGCTCACGTATTTGTTATGCTGTATTGGGCATTTCTAGGCGTTTGTGGTGGGAAGATTTTGGGGATATCTGATCCACGGTATTTTCAGAACTAGAAGCCCTTCCAACTCATTTACAAAACTAAATAAACCTGACAAAAGATAGCACAAAAAAAGAAGGCTGCAGGCTAATCTCATTTACGAATATAGATGCAAACATCTTAAATAAAATATTAGCAAATTGAATCCAGCAATATATTAAATGAATATTCCACAATGACCAGGTAGGGTATATTATTGGAAGGCAAGGACAGTTCTATTTTAGGAACTCTATTAATATAATTCATCATATTAATAGGCCAAAAGGGAAATACCAGGGATGATAAAAAGGCATTTGATAACACTCAGCATCCATTTTGCAGGAAAATCTCGCTTGGTAAAATAGAAATAGCAGGATTCTTCTTTGGCCTGGTAGGAAAGTCTTACAGAAACGTCCCATCCTCGAAGGGGAAAGCAGCACCTCCTGAGAGCGTCCTAATTGAGAGAGGGTCTCCTCCATGCCTGCGCAGCCCGTCTCCTCTGCCCCAAGTTGAGAGTAAATCATCGTGTTCCTACTTCTCTGGATCAGTTGGAGCCAAACATTCCACTTAGCCCGAGGAGTCACTGATGGATATTTTGCTTTCCAAACACACACTTTGGACCCAGGCAGCCTAGTGTGGCTGTGTGATGTTGGACAAGTGGCCACCACTTGCTGAGCTTCTCTGAACCTCAATTTTCTCACTTGTGAAATGAGGCTAAGATTTTCTATTCCCTGGAGCCATGAAAGTGAAGTCCCCGGCACACAGTAAAGGCTCAGAGAACATTAATCACTTAGCACTTCCCTCCTTCTCCATCTCTCCTTCTGTCTCTTCTCATCTTGCCTGGGTTTCCCTTCCTTTTTCATGCTTCCATGACCCCAGGCCTGGCCAGTTCAGTCTCCTTACCCAAGTAAGCCCACTGGCTGGGGAAATTTGGGGACCCCAGAGCCCTGAGTTAGCATTCAAAGACATTAAGGTAGCTGCATGGGGCCTGACTGAGGGCTGGCCTGGGAGGCTCTCCCCAGGGCTTCCTGCCCCCAAGGGGGCGTGGTCAGTGAGTCCTGGAGGCCAGGAGGTCCATCTGGGCACCTGGTCTCATTGGGGGAGGTTTCTGTGCTCTGGTGGAATAAGGGCGGTTCCTGGTGGGCAGACCCAAGTTTAAGAACACGCTGTGCAGCCAAGCATGGTGGCTCACGCCTGTAATTCCAGCACTTTGGGAGGCCAAGGCGGGTGGATCACGAGGTCAGGAGATTGAGACCATCCTGGCCAATATGGTGAAACCCCGTCGCTACTAAAAATACAAAAATTAGCTGGGTGTGGAGGTGCGTGCCTGTACTCCCAGCTACTCAGGAGGCTAAAGCAGGAGAATTGCCTGAACCAGGGAGTTGGAGGTTGCAGTGAGCAGAGATCATGGCACTGCAATCCAGGCTGGTGACAGAGCAAGACTCCATCAAAAATAATAATAATAATAATAAACAAATAAATTAACAGACAAACAAACACAAAAAACACGCTGTGCTCCTCTAGGTCTGCCAGCCTCTTGCCAACTTCTTCTTCTTACAGGGTTCCTCCCAGTGGGGTAAAGTCTGGGATCACAGTCCCACAGTTTCTCAGACGAAGACCAAAGCCAGACCCTGGACTCCAGCCTCAGCCTCAGGTCCTTGCACCTCACCATCTCTTCCGCGGGTCCCCTAAGCTCCAGCCTGCCGCTTTCTTCACCATCCCCAAACTTAGCTCTTACCTCCGCCACCTCCACGCTTCCACCTGCGCTCTGCCGCTTCTCTCCTCGCACTCGGTATCCCGTGACTCATCAGAGTCGGCATTTGGTCCTTTCCCAGCTGGGACACCAGCAAGGTCCCCTGGGTCAGTCGGGTGTACTAACCACTAACCGAACCTTTTATTTCAAAATGCCTTGGATACTTGCCGCCACTAGAGGGAGAGGGACTGCCCTTCCCCAGGGAGGGATTAGTGAATCCTTAGAGACAGCAAACAACCGGCCCCAGAGCGAGCCCCTTTCAAATGCAGACCAACCAATCCGGAGTCATTTACCCACCCACCTCCTTTGTGGGGCTCCGACACTCCAGAGGCACTGTCCACCTGCCCTTTTCACCCCAGGGCCCACTTCCCGACCCTGGGGGCAGCGCCTACCCTCAGAACCTGCTGATGTTACTCACGCTAGTCAGTGCTAAGCCTGCTCACCCTCTCTCGTCTCTTCTTTCCTGTGGAAACCACCACAAGGGCTCTTACCCACATTTTCCCTGCCCCGGCGCCCCCCCTCGTCCCCCGCCGCCGACCACCACCAGCACTCTGCTTCCAAATTGACTGGTGCTCCCTGGTATGACACCTCCAAGGCATGGTGTGGCTTCTCTCTAGGGATCTATGTGTACAACAAACCATCTTTTCAAGGTAATCACGTTCTGATCTGTTAGCCTCACCATCCCCGAATAGCAATAAAACCGATTACATTTGCAAACAGACAGGATTGGCTCAGTGATGCTGAGATTACAAACCGGTCTTGGTGGCTTAACACACAAAGCTTACTGTTGGTCTAGGTGACTCTCCAGGACAAAGTCCTCCAGGCAGTGACTCAGTGATCCAGGTTGCAGGAGGCTCCACATTCCTGTAGTGGCCCCTTTGGGAACACACCTCCCCGTTTGCCTTGGAGAGTATGAAAGTACTGGAGGATTTAGGACCAGCACTTCATTGCTTTGGCCCCAGAATGGCACACACCACCAATGCTCACAGCTCATTGGGAAGAACAAGTCTCCTCACCTCAACCAACAGCAAGTTGACTAGGAGGCGTGAAGCCCGAGTGCTCAGAAGGAGAAGAAAATGGGAGAGGGAGATGGGTGTATACTCAATATCTCTGTCTCATTCTCTTCTCTGTTACTGGGGTAGGGAAAGGAATCTTCCCCAGCGTAGGATGTTGCCCTCTGGGGCTCACCAGGAGGTCACACTGACTGGGAGGGGTCTGTCCTCTACTGACATCCACATAGTGGGGGCTGGCTGCAGCAGGAAAAGCGCATTTGCCCAAGGAAGCCCTCATTTTGTCATCTCCCCCAGACAAAGCAGACTATCTCTAGGGTGTCTCCTCTAGAGCTTAAAAAAAATTAAAAATTTTAAAAGAGAGGGAGAGAGAGACAAACAAACAATTCTGATCCCAACCGGGCAGAGACACAAATAGCGACTTTTAATTATATAATCTGCTTTTGATGAATTTATTTCTGACAGTTTTATAGGTTGACGAGAGAGTGCATTTTAGATGCAAAAAAACCCATTATTCATTCCAGGCTCTTTGAGCATAAAAATTGTCAAATGATTTTAATACAGTTTTAAGTTTTATGTTTATTGTCAAGGAAAAAAAAAAAGTCCACAGCAATTACCAAGTCACATGCCCCTTCAATCTTTATGTTTCTGACAGCAAGAACAATAAAATATGTTTTTGCCCAAACCTTTTACCGCTCGGATTGACGTGGCTTCAGTGACAGCTGCTTTTCTTCCATGTGAGAACCATTTATGAGAACGCTAACTTAGAACCACTCCTTGGTGGGGGGTGGCAGGGGGAGTCCCGGCTGCTCTGCAGAACACAGATGTTCCCTGGCAGAAATGTCCAGACCCTGAGGTCTGGGACCAGAGAAGACCAAAGTGGGGTGAAACCAGGTGAGACAAATCTGTGTTTTTACACCATCTTCGGGCACCTTGTTGGTTTGCAGGGAACTCAAGAGAGCACAGGTTGCCCAGTGAGAACCACTGGCCAAGGATAACCTTCTCATCAGAGCGTGACCAAGAAGATAGTGTACTAGTCATCGTCCTGCCAAGCGCTGGACCTGTTGTCTTGGTTTGAGCTCCTTCACAAACAGAATCTGAGAGAAAGATTTCAGAACAAGTCGTCTATTTGAGAAGTGATCCCAGGAAACACCAGCAGACAGTGGGGAAGGGAGACAGGGAAGAGAAAGAAGTGGATAGAGGATGAGTTGTCAGACAAGCTGCCATCACGGGCAACTGGAGCAGAATCTGCTGGGGAGCTTCAGGAGACGTAGGGCATACCTTGGAGTTAACCCAACCGCTGGACAGGACAACTTGGCTATTTACCGGTTGATGTCTCATCATACATCTTTGGTCCAGGTCTGCTCCTAGGGGCATGAACTCTCTAGACCTCTGCTTGCCCTGAGCTTGTGCCGCACCTACCAGCCAATAGCACAGGGAAAAGACAACCTGCCACTCAGGTAACCCGCAGCCTTGAAAGGACCTCCCACCGCGCAGGTGGCCCAGATGTGGCCATCCCTTCATTCTCCAGTGCCTGTGCCCATGGGCTGCTTCTCTGCTTTGCGCTCCATGCCAACCTGATTGCAGAATTCAGCATCTCTGCAGGGACTCCCAAGTAGAACCAGTGAATAATGTTTGCTGAGTATTTTTAGAGACAATAGAGAAGCCCTTCCTCCCTTGTTCGTCTGCCCAGGGATTCTTTGCTCTCCCCTCCTTCTCCCAGTGGCCAGCCTGGTGGGCTTGTCTCCTTCAATCCCACCCCACCACAAACTTCTCAGCCCTCTAGGATACAGAGCAGTTCAGCGCTACTCACTTTCTGTCTCCAGCCTTGCTATTCCCGCACTCACCAAGTGCTCAGAGAAGCCTGGAGCCCTTTGGTCATCCGGGCCCGGCCTCATGGAAGGCAACTTAGAAACTGCCCATCACAATGTCACCACCACTAAGTGGATTGTCAAGGTGGTTCTATTCAACATGGAGGACTCTACGGAGATAGATAGCAGGGCTGTGCTTTGCCAGATAGCTGGGCCCCCAAGGCCATGGACGTATTAGTCAAGAATCTCCTCTCCTGGCCAGGCGCCGTGGCTCACCCAGGTGTGGTGGCTCACGCCTGTAATCCCAGCACTTTGGGAGGCTGAGGCAGGTGGATCACCTGAGGTCAGGAGCTCAAGACCAGCCTGGCCAACATGGTGAAACCCCGTCTCTACTAAAAAATACAAAAATTAGCCGGGTGTGGTGGCAGACACCTGTAACCCCAGCTACTAGGGAGGCTGAGACAGGAGAATCACTTGAACCCAGGAGGCGGAGGTTGCAGTGAGCTGAGATGTGCTACTGCATTCCAGCCTGGGCAACAAGAGCGAAACTCTATCTCATAAAAAAGGGGGGTACTGGGAGGTGAGGGGCACTCTGCCCAGGGGTGCTGTGGCCAGGGCTTGGTCTGAGGCAAGCAGCAGGGCTCAGCCTCTCCAGAGGGCATTTAAACCTTCAGGATTGAAGGGTATGGTCACCTGAGATCCATAGCCCAAGAGTGTCTCCGGTGGACATAGGCTTGAATCCAAGCTCCACAGGCCTGCAGTCTGGATGGACATAGAAATGGAGCTGATCCAGCGTAGTGTCCTGCCCTCATGGGAACTGAGCTAAGCAAGCCTGTCGGGGAGCAAGGGGAGCGGGCAGTGCCAGGAGGATTGAGGTATGGAGGCTGCAGGGAGAGCCCCAGACATCCAGAGAGCCCTCCCTGGGGATCCGGGGAGGGGCCTCTTGCAGACTCACATCCGGGCAGGTCTGGATAGATAGTGACTCCACAATGAGCAGGAGCAAGGTTCCTCAAGGGCCTTTGCCTGAACTGTCTCCTCCGCCTGGAAAACTCTTCATACAACCCACTCAGCGAACCCCTACACATCCTTTACGACGGCACAAAAGACACTTCTTCGGGGAAGTATTCCTGGATTTCCCAGTCTTGCTCAGGCCCCAGTGCCACACACCGCCATGAACCCCTGCGCTTCTTAGTGGCATGCATTACATTTTAAAAGAATATAGTATTTCACAATAATTGTAATTTGTTGATTATAAAAATGTTTCTCTTCTCCTCTAGGCTGAACTCTATGGGGTCAAGGTCATGGTCTGTTTTGCTCCCAGCTCTGTCTAAAACACTGAATGGTGCCCGGCAGACAGCAGATCTCATTACATTGTGAATGGATAATGGGTGGATGGAGGGAGGGGTGGAGGGATGAAACAGGCTTCCCTTCCGTGGCACTTCGGTAAGCCTATTTCCTTTTCCTCCTGCATTCCCAGTCTCCCTTGCAAGCAGATGTAGTCACGTGCCTGGGTCTGGCCCATGGGACTGAATGCTGGTGGAAGTGAGGTACTTCTCGGGCTGATCCGTGTGGCCCTTCTACAGAGAACTCTGAGGCCCCAGGAAATAGCAGAGCCACACATGGAGGGTGCCTGGGCCGCTGAATGACTGTGTGGAACAGAGCTCAGCCCCCCCGCCCCACTCCAGTGGACTTTATCCCTTTTCCCAAGTGGGAAATAAACCTCTATCGTGTTAAGCTACTGAGCTTTGGGAGTTATTTGTTCCAGAGGCGAGTATAACTTGTCCCAGCTAATACATCCCTTGGGATGGACGCCCCAGGAGGAACCGGGTCTGATCATTTCTCTGCTTTCAGCATCTCTGTCTTGTTGCCGCCCTCAATCAGAATGGGCTGGGTGGGTTTCCAGGAAAGAGGAAGAGGTCATTTTCTAACACTTGTTCCTTGTGTTCACCCTCTCCCTTGGGAGGTGGGAGTGACTTGAGGACATGGCGTTTCTATCTGGAGTGGCAGAGACAATGGATGGGAGTTTGGACTCTGAAATCAGTTGTGTGTTCAAATCCCGGTTCTGTCTGTGACCTCTGGACAGTCGCTTGTAATTTCCGATAATGACGCCTGCACCATGGAGTTATGTAAACACTCAAAGAGCTCGAATGTGAAGCACTTGGCACCCGTACAAGGGAGCGATCATAATAATTACAGTTTTCCTCAGGTCTCAGCATCTCAGTTGCAGGAAGCTCTGCATTGCAAGTCTTTTGTCTCATTCCATTTTCGAGCCAGACGGCCCCATTTTTCTCCCAGTTTCCGCGGTTCTTGAGCTGCCCCAGTGCCTATTACACAAACCCCAATGCATCTCTGAAGTTAGCAGCTAATTATGTTCCAGGAAGTTATAGATCTGGAGTTTTTCATGTGCCAGAGGCAATTGCCTGCTCGGGCTCTCATTTTGCAGGGCAGCCTTCCAAGGCCTGATTGGGAGTCCCTTCCCCTGGTCCCAGGAGCCTTGTGGGACCAACTCTTCTGCACCTTGGGGAGTCAGGGTGCCCTTTCCCTGCCTCCCAGCCTTTACTCGCTCTGGGCCTCCCTCACAGCTCCTAACAGGCTTGGGGGAGCTTTGGGGCTATCTGTTCTGGGCTGGGAGGTAGGAGGAGTGTCAGAGAGCCCTTGAGAAATGTGCCTCCCTCCCGGGGAGGCACAGTTGGTCCTTCATTATTGTGAGTAATAGTTTTCGCTGCTGAACAACTGAGTGACTTGCGTCTGTTTAACGTGTAAGAGGTTGCCCTGCCCCCCTGCCCCACTGCCTCCCTGAGCTGCCTCTCCACCTGGCCCTCTCATTTCTGCCTCTCCCCTGTGGCCAAACAAATACCCCTGGCTCCCAGGGCTCCAGTCCCCACACTGGGCTGTCCTCAGGGGACCCAGTTTCTCTTTCCTCAGGCAGCATTCCCTTGGAACTAAAGTAAGAGAAGTGAAGTGCTCACGGTGCAAAATGTAACAAGGTGCTCACACTTTGGTGCCAATTGCACACTTGCACACCCTTGAGAGTGAGTGCCTCCTTAGGTTAGGTGCCTCACTGGCTTCTCCCTAGTCTGGACCCTGCCCTAGCAACCCCCTGCCCAACTCTGTGGGAGGTGAGCTCCCCTGCGCACAGCTCGGCAAAGGTCTCCTGCCAACTGCAGCTGAGCTAAGGGAAGGAACCAGGGCTGCCCTGCTCACTGTCATCTCCCCATCCTCAGCACATAGCACACAGTGGGTGCTCCAAAAACGCGGCTTCCCAACCACCACAATGAGATGTAGCAAGAGATGATCTTGGCAAAGCACTGAGTGAGATTCTGAGCATGCAGTAAGTGCTCTGTCTATGCAAGGGCCATCTGAATCTGCCGTCTTCCATTCATGATTTCAGGGGGCAGCATTAGGTTGAGTCTGTGATGCTGGTTCATGGGATAAAGATCAGGGTGCTTAAGTGGAATCCAAATTCTTAAAGTATGGCACACCCTGAAAGAGACTTCTCATTTCTAATGCAGACCAGATCTTGTGCTGGGCAGGCCTACATCGTCACCTCATTTGATTTCATTGATTTTATTGACAGTTGTTCCTTCAGCATGAGTAATCCATGCTTGTTTTGGCCTTGAATCTTCTTTGGTCTATGTCTGAACAGTTCTGGAAAGTCCCAGCATAATATTGCATAACACTGTGCCAGGCACAGTACTAAGCACCTCCACATATGTTAGATCATTTGATGTCTGATCTCAGGCTGTATTAATAAAGATATGGAGTCTAGAACAAAGGAGGTGATAGTCTCTATCATTTCCGAACTACTGAAAACTTATCCAAAGTGTTGCCTCCTTAGGGAGTTTCCTCTCCTCAGGGAGTCTCACTTTAAGAAATAATTTGACATTTCTGAGTGAGCTGAGAGCCACCCAGATGCAAAGGTAATCAGGATTACGATGAAGGCTATGAGAACTTTGCACATGGATGAGAATGGTTGTTGCCTTCAATGACATGATTTAACTTATTTGATGAAGGGTTAAACTTAATGGTGGGAGTTAGCTCCCTAGTCCTGGCTTGGCCCAGGTGGGCACTCTCCCGTGAGAGCCATCCAGCCATGGAGTGGGCTGCTGGCTGCATAGTGAGATCCCCTCAACCAGAACTAAGCAAATCAAAATGGGATATGCAAGCTGCAGAAACAACTGTGTGGAAGGGATAAGCTCCTAAACTCTTTCAGATTTCAGTCTGGGAGCCTCTCTGAGCCACAGAAATTTCAGTTATCCACCCATCCATGTATCCATTCACCCATCCACTCACCTACTCACCCCCTCTCCGACCACCCATCTATTCTTCCACCCACCCATCCATACATACAATTCATCCATCCAACAAGTTTTCCATCTAACAATTCATCTGTCCATCCATCCATCTATCCATCCATCCATCCATCCATCCATCCATCCATCCATCCATCCATCCATCCAGTTCATCCATCCATCTGTCCAGTTCATTCATCCATCCATCCATCCAACAATTATCCATCCATCCACCCATCTGTCCATGCATCCATCCATACACTCATCCAATCATTTGTCCGTGTATCCATCCACCCATCCATCTACCCAATTCATCTACCCACTAATTCATCCATCCATCCATCCATCCATCCATCCACCCACCCATCCACCCAACAATTCATCCATCCATCCATCTATCCATTCACCCAATAGTCACTGGGCCTCTGCCATGTGCGAGGCACTCTGTCAAGCCCTGGAGGAGCAGTGGGGAGAACTACATACAGCCACAGTCCCTGCCCTCATCAATCTTCCATTCTAAGGGAAGAAAAATAACAAAGGCTGATGAGCCTCCCAATAGGAAAAGGACCAACTTCTAGGGAGAATTTACATCCGGATTATTTTGTGGCCTGAGGCTTAGCTTGTCAGTTCAGTGATTTGCCAGTCCTCGGTGGGTCATCTGGGTCACTGAGAAAAACCCGAAACAGGATAAATTGCAATCAGTCCCCAGCCCCCGACTAGAAGATGGGCATGCCGAGGTCCCCTTCAGAGCCCTAACATCTTACACAGTGCTTGGTTCAGAGGAGGAGCTCAGGAAAGGTTAGATGACTAGAGAGGTGGGAAGATGAATGGATGAAGGAGGGAGGGATGGAGAGACTGACAGATGAACAATATGACTGAGGCCAGAAGGCTTGCCATGACTGTAGTGAACTGGAAACTGGTGTTCAGAGCCCACCTCTAACCCTAGCCAGCCAGAGGGCACCTCTGAGGTGCTGCATGGTCTATGGGTCCCAGAGCCTTGGCTGCCCTTTCCTATCTGGTGCCCACTAACCGTGACCCATACCAGGCCTGTCAGGCAACCAGAGCTCAGACAGAGCAGCATCTACTGCACTGCCAACTGCCTCCCTGAGCTGGGTCTCCAATTCCCACTAACGATGTCTGTCTGCCCCTTTCTAATGGCAAGATCGATCTCCTCGATGGAGAAGTTGGAATCAATAGAGCAGTTGATTAGTTCTGCATTCTCCCTGCCATCTGTTACCAGTAAGATGGTGTCATGGAAAGGGCACAGGCCTGGAGTCGGGTAGGCGGGGGTGAATTCTGCCTCACCCCCAGCACTCTTGCAGCAAATTGCCTCCCATCTCTGGGCCTCAGCTTCCTCGCCTCGGAAATGGGGATAATACGGCTGGGTTTGCTTTGAGAATTTGTGAATGGCAGGCACAGGGATGGGAAGAACGAAGAGGGTAGGTACAGCAAGGGTTCGTAGGTCCTGGCAGAGGCACGTCTGTGTGTCTGTGTGTTTTGGCAATGAGCTTCCAGTCTCCTGGGAAAACAGCGAAGGGACCCACGACATTTGGCCCCATGGTGGTGGCAGTGCACCTAGGAAGGGCCTCCGACTCAGGTTCACAGGTTTTGTGAGACTGTTCAGCAGGAAGGTGAGCCTGAAAGGGGTTGGACTTCTTCTGCACACACACCAGGCCCCCCAACTGCTGGAGGAAATGGGATTGGGGGCTTTGGGGCCCCAAAGGTATCCCTGGACAGCCCCGAGCCCTGGGGCACAGACGCCCCCAGGCTGGAGGAGTGAGGTGCCATCATCCTCAGGTTCAGTAGCAGCGAGGAGGGTCCTGGGAGAATCTGCCCCCTTCTGGGAACTTTATTTTATTTTATTTTATTTTATTTTATTTTATTTTATTTTATTTTATTAAGATGGAGTTTCGCTCTTGTCGCCCAGGCTGGAGTGCAATGGCACGATCTCAGCTCACCACAACCTCTGCCTCCTGGGTTCAAGCCATTCTCCTGCCTCAGCCTCCCGAGTAGCTGGAACTACAGGCGCCCACCACCATACCCAGCTAATTTTTTTGTAGTTTTAGTAGAGACGGGGTTTCCCCATGTTGGCCAGGCTGGTCTTGAACTCCTGACCTCAGGTGATCTGCCCACCTTGGCCTCCCAAAGTGCTGGGGTTATAGGCGTGAGCCACTGTGCCTGGCCCCCTCCTGGGAATTTTATGAAAGACTTTCTTATTTACTGTAAAGTAAATGTATTATGTTCTCCTGGTTATAAAGCCAGTAAAGACCTAACAAATAGAAGAACAAGAGGAAAATTAAAAAAATCCTTAATTCTATCACCTAGAGATACTTACCCTTCCATATATCCTTCTTTTCTTTCCTTTTTTTGTGAATAATATTAAATATTCCTTCCCACCCGTAGGTGACCGCACAAGCCTCACTCGGCCAGGCCTCGGTGGCCCATGCAGTGGGAACCCTTTTGCTAACAACAAAGTGAAGGATCAGAGAGGTGAAGTGCTTTGCCAAGGTCACTCAACTTGAAAGTGACAAATGATGTATGCGCTCAGCTAACTTGAGTGACGGCAAGATGGACAGGGCCGGTGTGCTCTTGGGGCTACCATTCAGGTGATGGAGGTGGACCTGTGCTCCTCGCCTCTCCCTCTACCTCTGAGATACCCCACCTAGCTTTCTTAGGCATGTGTGCAAAGTGGGGACTCGTATGTGTCGTCCCCTTGACGCTCTCCTGTGAGCCCTGCCTGTACCACCCTCAAACAGCAGGGTTGGTTTTAAGGCCACAAGGCAGCCCGTCGGGTGAATGGGTCTCAGATCTTCAACTGTGGGCCCCTGGCATATGGAGACACAGGGGTTCATTTTGGGGTGCCTATGGGCAGTGGCCACCTTGCAACCAGGCCCTCTAAGGTTGGCTGAAACTCTGTGATATCATGACAGGCTCATTCTCCCCAGTGCGGGGCCCACACAGAGTCTCAGTGCCTCTCACAGCCCTGGGGCCCATCTGCCAAATAAAGAAAGAGGCTCAGCGAGATGACATCACTTGCTCAAGGTCTCAGGGCCGTGGAAGTAAGAGTTACTTTGGTCTTTCCAAGTCACCCACCTGTGTCCCTGACCCTCCATTGGCTGCTAGAGTGAGGGTTTCACTTCATTCTTAGCTGTCAGTGGCCCACGATCCAAAGATGTCCTACAGGGAGTGGGCCATGCCAGGCACGATGCCATAAGAACGGGGACAGGTGGTGGATGGTGGGGGCGAAGGCAGTTCTGGGGCCTCACTGCACAGTGTGGCTAATGGAGGTGGGGTCATAACAATGATACAAATCAAAGACAGCAATGGATAAATATAGTATCTACTTTCTCTTGCACATGGCTGGGCTGAAAGGTTCTTGACGTGGTCCTCCCCTGCCAGCAGCTGTGATTTCGATCTCACCCACTCACACTTACACACACTCACACACTCATCCAATAGTCGTTGTGTCCCTGCCATGTGCAAGGCACAGCAATTATCCATCCATCCACCTATCTGTCCGTGCCTCCATCCATACATCCATCCAATCATGCACTGTGTCAAGCCCTGGAGGAGCAGTGGGGAGAACTACATACAGCCACGGTCCCTGCCCTCATCAATCTTCCAATCTAAGGGAAGAAAAATAACAAAGGCTGGTGAGCCTCCCAACAGGGGAAGGACCCACCTCACCCTCACATATACTCACACCCATGCACTTGTGTGCAGATACACAACACCCTCACACATGCACACGTACTCTTGTGAACATGTGCACGCTCTCCTCCACTGACACCCATGCACACACACATGCACACGGGTGTGCACCCACACACTCACATGTGCACACACATCTTTCCTAGGCGCGTGGCCATTGCCCACATTTGGTTTCTGGTGGGCATTTTCCATCTACCTTTCTGTCCTTCTCCTCCCACTTTCTGTCTCTGTGGCTCACAATGCCTCATCTTTCTGTTTTTATTTCCCACTATTTCGTTCCCTTTCGCCCTCTCTTCTGTTTCTTTCTCCCTCTTTGCATTTGTATGTCTCTGTTTCTTTATGTCTTTCTCTCTTCATGCTACATCTTTTTCTTCCTTCCCTGCCTCCCACTCCAGCCTGAGATCACTCTGTCTCCTTGACCCCAGTGCTGGCCTCCTGGTGTCCCCGGGGCTCAGAGAGGCAGTCAGGGCCAGGTGGGGCCAGGCCAGCAGGCACCCCCACCGCTGCCCCCTCCCAGCACATGGAAAGGTGGCTCTTTCCGCTCTGCCTGGCGTGGGTGCAGTGATTTCATCTGCCTTTGGATATGAAGCTCAAATTGCACATCAAAAAGGATAATGCATCTTTAAGCTGTTACAACGACTTCTCAATTTTTCATTTCCTGTCAGGGCGGGAGCTGCAGGAGGCAGGGGCGGCTGCGGAGCCTGTCTCCTGCCAGTGAAGTGTCTGCCTGGATTTGAGCAGTAGGAAACCCAGGGGTGATAAATCGCTATTTCTAAGTAAATTTCATGCATTTGCCCTTTGGTTAAAGTCTCCCCTCTCAGCACTTTCCCTGTGCACACAGCCCGACTAATAACGCGCCGTGCAAGCTCTCTCCGCTGTGACAACTGATTGCACTTTGAAGTAATAATGGCTGATTTAATAATTGGTATAATTTTTCACTAGTACCTGAATGTCATCGACGCACAAAATAAGCTACCTGGACCCACGGCTGCGGCACTTTCCCTTCTTGGGGAAATCAATAATGCATTAAACCCCCAACCCAGGACCCCAAGAGGCCAGACCCTGGTGGAAGCTGTTATGGGGGGAGGTTTGGGGTCACTCTATGGTGGCTTAATGGCAGGAAAGCTAGACAGAGGCCTTCAGATGGGCTAGGTCCCCAAGCCCAGCCAGGCTGCAGGAGCAGAGACAGAAAGCCGTGAACCTCCTCCAGATCCAGCTCACCCTCTAGGTTCCATCTTGGCAGATTCTGTCTCCACCCGTGAAAGTCCCCTGAAGCCCCCACTGGGGGCTACAGAGACAAAACCACCTCACAGCATCAGCCGCCATGCACACAAACCACGTGTGCATGTGTCTGTGTTTCCGTGTGGAAATTGAGTCCAACTTCATCATTATTTAGAGAGGCCCTGTTGTGAGCCAGGATCTGTGCTGGTGACAGAGTGGTGAGCAAGACAAACATAGTCGCTGCTCCCAAGGAGGCTACGACCTCTTAGAGCATGTGTGAGCATGTGTGTATGCGCTCATGTGCATGTACACACACACACACACACACGTGCGTCTAGCTGTCTTTGTCCATATGGCATGTGTTGCGTGTCTGTGTTTATAAATGTGTGTGTCTGTCTAGGTCTGTGTGTTCAGGTGATGTGTGAGTGTGTCTGTGTGAAGATCAGGGTATGGGTGGCCTCTCACTCTGCCTGGCTGGGCTTTGAGAACATGTCCTTTCCCAGACCTAAGGCCAGGCTACTCCTCCACGTTGAGCTGGGCAGGGGGCAGCAGGGAAGAGGCCCTGGTGCTGCCAAGGTCCAGTCCACCTGTGCTTCCTCACAGGTCCCTGAGCTCTCCCTATTGTACCCTCCTGCCTGGCCTCTGCCTGTGCCACCTGCCTAGACAGAATACCGTTCCATGAAAAGCACACAAACTCTACAGTCACATCTGGATCCTGTCCTCCGAAGAGTCAGACATGCGTATCTCTGAGGCCATTTCCTCATCTGAAAAGAGGGCACAGGAATCCCTGACTCCCGGGTTCTGTGTAACATCATGAATGCAGCCTTCTTAATCCATCCCTGGACATAGACAGTCCTCCATAAACATTAGCTCCTCACTCTCCATCCTGTTCACAGTCACCTCCTGTGAGTTCCCGGAGGACAGGCCATGGCACATAGCAGGCACACAGTAAATATCTGTTAAACAGAAGTGTGGGCTGGTCTGTCAATCATTAACATAGGCTTGGAAAAACCAAAGAGCTTCGGTCATGCCTGCCTTTGGGGTGACGGGGCTAGGGCTGCCTCTCACTCACCGTGCAGTTTGTCAGAGTTTTGCAGAAGCGGGGGGGTCCTTGTCCTGGCCAGAGCTGGAGCCCAGACAGGCCTGATGTCCCATCTCCCCCAGCCCTTTCCCCTCCCGCCCACCACTGTCTGGCTGTGAACCGGGAAATCGATTTCAACTTCATCTCATCTCAAGATCAAACATCTTAAGTGAGATTATTCACATTCCTCCATTGTTTCTAACTCATTTCCTATTTTCCAGTTGAAAAACCCTGCCAGAAGCATTCTGTGGCAGAGATTAAAACAATTTCGGAAGCAGGCACCCAATCCTTCTCTTTGGATGGTAAGCAAATTGGATGTCTGTGAGAAGCCGGCAAATTTTATTATGAACACATAGTTTGCTACTTAACTATCCTTAAGACCCCGGGTGCTGTGAGGCCCCAGCAGGAGGGCTCCAGAGGGGGCAAGATGAAAGGTGGGGAGGGAGTGGGGGTGCAACAGACCCCCAACCGGGACCCCAGCCCTTTCCTGCAAAGTGTGAACATCAGATCGTCATCCGCAGCCCAGTTTCCTGGGGAAAAGGGAGGGAACCCACATGTGCTGTTACCCACCAGGCCCGGGCACCGTGCTAGGCACTTCCAATGCCTGATTTCTCTGAATTGTCACAGGACTCTTGGGGAGGTGGAATTGCTCTGACCATGTTGTAGATGAGGAAACAGACTCAGAGAAGAGAAGACGTTGCCCAAGCTCTCCCAGCAAGCGGTTAGCGAGTCGGAATTAGAGTCCAGCTCATGTTCTTAACCATCACGGTGGGAGACTATTGCAAAAATGGCAGTAATTCTCACCTCTCCTTGTATCCCCAGAGTGGAGAGTCTAGTTCCCTATCCCTGGATCCTGGGCTGGCTTTGGGCATTAGAACGTGCGGGAGGAGCCGTGTGCTAGGTGCAAGCCTAGGCCTCAAAGAAGTCTTGCACACATTTGTGCTCTCTCTCTCATTATTCTGCCCGGTTGCTGTATGGACAAGCTCAGGCCAGCCTGCAGGGGACAAGAGACCACTGGCGCAGAGCTCAGTTGTCTTAGCTGGGGACATCCTGTCACCCAATACTCAGACACATGAGAGAGCCCAGTCAAGACAGCAGAACTGTGGAGCCAACCCTCAACTGACCATAAATGCATGAGTGACCCCAGCTGAGACCAGAAGAACCTCCCAGCTGGCCAAGAGAAATGTGAACAATGATAGTCTTATTGTTTTAAGCAGCTATAAATGACCTCAAAGTCATACAACAACAGCTGATACAGCCACCGACAAGTCTGAGGCCCTGGGATCAGGCTCCGGGATTTTCTTCCTCGCTCCCCCAGGCCCACATCGCATATCTACTCTGTGCCTGCTCTGGGATAACTGATATGGGGGGTGGATCTGGTTGCTGTTCCCACTGCTTGGTGCATATGACAAAGATACAGGCTTGCTGCCCTCAGGCCCTGGCACTTCCCCTGACTGCTTCATCCTGTTACTGTCCTTAAACTTGTCAGCCTTCTCCATTAGACTTCTTAATACCAACAAAATGATAGGGTCATTTAATGATCACCTACTATGTGCTGTGTTTTGTACCCAGCATTCATTTCCTTCCTTCCTTCCCTCCGTCCCTCCCTTCCTCCTTCCTCTCTTTTCTTTCCTTCTTTCTCTTTCTCTTTCTTTCTTTCTTTTTCTTTCTTTCTTTCTTCCTCTCTCTTTCTTTCTTTTTCCCTTTTCTTTCTTCCTTTCTTCCTTTCTTTCTCTCTCTTTCTTTTTCCCTTTCTTTCTTCCTCTTTCTTTCTCTCTCTTTCTTTTTCCCTTTCTTTCTTTCTCTCTCTCTTTCTCTTTCTTTCTCTCTTTCTCTTTCTTTTCCTTCCTTCCTTCCTTCCTTCCTTCCTTTCCTTCCTTCCTCCCTCCCTCCCTCCCTCCCTCCCTCCCTCCCTCCCTCCCTCCTTTCTTTCTTTCTTTCTTTCTTTCTTTCTTTCTTTCTTTCTTTCTTTCTTTCTTTCTTTCTTTCTTTCTTTCTTTCTTTCTTTCTTTCTTTTTTCTTTCTTTCTTTCTTTCTTTCTTCTTTTCTCTCTCTTTTTTTTTTTCTTGAAACAGAGTCTTGTTCTGTCACCCAGGCTGGAGTGCAGTGGTGCGATCCTCGCTCACTGCAGCCTTGACCTCCTGGGCTCAAGTGGTCCTCTCACATCAGCCTCCCGAGTTGTCAGGACTACAGATGCCTGACGCTGTACCCGGCTAATTTTTTTTTTTTTTTTTTTTCCGTAGAGATGGCGATGTGCCATGTTGTCCAGGTTAATCTGGAACTCCTGGGCTCAAGCAATTTGCCCACCTCGGCCTCCCAAAGTGCTAGGATTGCAGGCACGAGTCACTGGGGCCAGCCTGTGCACAGTATTTTCTTTGCACATCTCACTGTGTCCCCATCACAGTCCTATTACTTCTCATTTTATAGCTCAAGAGGCTGAGGCTCAGAGAAGCTAAGTAATGTATCCCATAACCAGGATGTGGTGGAGGTCGGATTGAATCCAGGCCCGCACTTTTGTCTGTTTGAACTCTTCTAGTCTGAAAACCTCCTCCCGGGGCCTGGAGTCTTCTCTGAATCTGGGTCACAGAAGCTCCAGTCCTGTACCTTTTCAAGGCAGCTTTTCTCAGACCCTGAGCCTCCGTGTGTCAGATGCATGGTCTAGAGCCCCCAGTCTGACCAGGAGAGCACTTCCCAATCTTCAGGGGGTCCCAACCTTGAAAGCAACCAGGAATGCTGGATTCTGATTCTGCCACACCCTTGGGAAAAATCCCTCTCCCTTTTTTTTTTTTTTTTTTTTTGAGATGGGATCTTGCTCTTGTCGCCCAGGTTGAAGTGCAGTGGTGCAATCTCGATTCACTGCAACCTCCACCTCCCGGGTACAAGTTACTTTTGTACCTCACAGCCTCCCGAGTAGCTGGGATTACAGGCACGTGCCACCACGCCCGGCTCATTTTTTGTATTTTTAGTAGAGACGGGGTTTCGCCATGCTGGTCTCGAACTCCTGAGCTCAGGTGATCTGCCCACCTCGGCCTTCCAAAATGCTCGGATTACAGGTGTGACCCTCTGCACCCAGCCAGGAAAATCCCTTCACCTCTCTGGGCCTCAGCTTCCAAGGCCACCCAATGGGCTGAGAACCGCTACCTCGGGGCCTGCATCTGGGGAGAGGTGGGTGAGAGGATGGTGTGGGCTTTCCCGGTTTGGACTATCTGACTGAGGTGGGAGGGATGTGGTTCCTGGGGAGGAGGACGTCTGGGCTTGAGGAGGAGGCTGGAGTAAGTGGAGTCTGCAAGGTCTGGCAGGGCGGGAGCCAGAATGTTGACCAGGCACCGTTTCTAAGCCAGGGCCTGGGCCCAGACAGGGGCTGTTGTCATCCCCGTCACACAGATGTGAGGTGTCATGAAATAACCACCTCCCTCAGCTGCTTCTCCCCTTTTCCTCCTCACTGAACTATCCCAGGTCTCAGACTGGCCCTGGAGCCCGGATGTCCACGCCTGTGGTGGCCCCAGCTTCTGAGCCAGCTGTATCCTAGGGTCCTTCCCAGCCTCGCCCACCACCAGCTGCTTTGGGTCACAGGGAGCACGTGCCTGGGGCTCTGTGTGACCCCTGGCTCTGCTTCCCTCCCAGAGGGGGCTGCTAGGCTCTAGCTGTGTGAAGGTCGTGCTATGCAGGCTTTGGCCGGTGAGCTCCTGGCTGGAGAGACCCCCGCCAACCCCGCACTGGCTTCAGCCCTCCCTGCCAGCTAAGAGGAACGAGCTTCAGCGATTAGAAGCTGGTGGGGAGCGTGGGAGAGGCTCAACTGAAGGGCGGCACGGTGGTCAAGGGCACAGGTTCTGGAGCTGGGGGGACATCCTGGCTGCACGCTGCAGCGTGTGACCTCAAGATCATGACTCTACCTCTGAGCCTCAGCCTCCTCAGCTGTGGATGGGGCTGGGGAGACCCTCGCTTCCCAGGTTGTTAGCATGAACTGAGGCGATGCATGTGGGTGCTGAGCACGAAGCTGGTGTGTGGTCAACCCTCAGCGAATGCATCTAGCTATCTCCTCCCTTTCCAGAAGCCGCAGTGCTGAGGGTGGAGTGCTGGGGCCAGGACAGGGAGGGCCAGGGCCAGGGAGCTGGGCTCTAGGGACAAGATGGATAGGAGCTGAAGGGACCTTCAGGCGTAGGGACCCTGAACCCCCCAAGGTGACAGGAAAGCAGCGTGGCCCTCACCAGCAATCAGATTCATCATTTTCTTCTCCTATCCTCTCAAGACTGGAGGTTCTCCCAGGTAGAGCCTGGTCTGCTCTGTCTCAGTGCCCCAGCACCCAAAGGAAAATCAATGACTTAACTCAGTCTTAAGTGTTGAGTGGTGTCACTGTCCTATCTTGGTTGAGGGGGAATCCATTCATCAGCTTAGAGGGTGCCACCTCCTGACACTGAGTGTTTGTGGCTTTAGTTGAGGGGATCGGGGACACTCTGTAGGGAATTCAGAGCTGGCGTTTGTGTTGGGCAGGGACCCAGCTCTTTTTCTAAGTGGGATGAATTTGAGGTCACAATAATAACTCCAACCTATTGAGTCCTTACTCTGTGCCAGGTACCATAAGTGGGGCCTTGCCCTCATGCCTCCTTCTAGAAACTTCCGTATGATTTCCATTTTCAGACAAAGACAGAGAGCCTCAGGGAAGGTGAGCAACTCACTTACGGTCGCCCAGGGCAGAGCTGGGACTTGCCCAAGGTCAGTCTGGCTCCAGCACTGCGGATGTTCCTTTTCAGTGCAGCCTCCTCTCCGAGCTGTTGAACGGGGTCCCCCGCAACCCAGATAGGAGAGTGACGCCACTCACTGCCACCACCCACGACTGAGAAAGTCTTTTATTTTCCATGTCTATAAAACTTTTCACAGAGTAACAAAAAGTGTAATGTGCAAGATCTTCAGAATGACCTTTAGAAGAAGTGACCACATCTTAGTGGCTCTTACCCTCGGCTGCCCATGGGCATCACGTGGGAGTGTTAAAAAGCTCCGAAGCCCCGCCTCACCCCCAGCCAGTGACGTCAGACTCCCTGGGGGGTGTGGCCCAGCACAGTATGTTTCAAAGCCTTTGAGTGGTCCCTGTGGGCAGCTGGGGCTGGAAACCGGCGCCGGATGTGTCTAAGTTGTATGTGTCTTTTTTTTGAGACAGAGTCTTGCTCCGTTGTCCAGACTAGAGTGTGGTGGCACAATCCGGCTCACTGCAACCTCCGCCTCTTGGGTTCAAGCAATTCTCTTGCCTCAGCCTCCCGAGTAGCTGGGACTACAGGCACCCGCCACCATGCCCAGCTAATTTTTGTATTTTTAATAGAGATGGAGTTTTACCATGTTGGCCAGACTGGTTTCTAACTCCTGACCTCAGGTGATCTGCTCGCCTTGGCCTCCCAAAGTGCTGGGATTGCAGGCGTGAGCCACCACGCCACCACGCCTGGCCTGTATGTGTCTTCCTTACGTACCCTGATGGCTTCAATTCTTAGGTTAGCTTAAAGCCATTCTCATCCCAATTTAATTGAAGAGCCTTGGTGAATCCCTTAAACCCTCACGTGGAATCGAACTGTCATGCTGTGGGGAGATGGCCTGGGGTTCTGGAACTCCCTGGCACTAGACTGTCCTTCAACAGGCCTCTTTCAAGTCCGTTTGCCCCCGGGCCCCTTTATCCCAGCTTTCTTTTGCCGTCATTGTAACAGTCATCAACGCAGCCCCGCCTGCTAATGAGTAGCCCCATCTGGGCGCAGTCAGAGGAGAAAGGGTCTCTGCCCTCCAGGGACCAAAGCCTGTCTGGGGAGGCAGCAACCCAGACTCGGATGAAGCCCTGAGCCCCTCCTGAGCCCCACAGCTGCCGGGGAGGTGGGGTGACTTCATCTCCACACTCTGGATCTTCCCGGGCGGTTCCCTTAGCAACAGCGCCTTGCTTTGACAGCCGCCTTCGCAGACAGTCTGCTTTCCAGGAGCCTCTTCCCACCAACCCCATCCTCTCTTCCAGTGGAAATTTTTGCAGGGGCTTCAAGCAGAGGCTCAAAGGAGGCCCTTCCTGACCCTCAGGGAGTCAAGCTGCCCCTGGACCCTACAGCCTTCCTGGACTGTTCACGAACGTCCCATACACAGGGCATGCCCATTCCTCCAGCTTCCGACTTCCTCCTGTTCCTGCAGGTCCTAATGAATTCGATCTTGCTCTTCTACCCGCCCACCACCACGGCCTCCTTGCTTTTTCTACCTCCCGACTTTCTCTTCCCCCGACACACCTGTGCCCCACCTGCCTCTCACCCGCACATGAGCAGTTTAAAGCGTCTGCGCTGACATTTAATGTTCTTAATATAGGCCTCGGTGACAGAGGGAAGCGGGCACAGAGTCCCCTGCTGGGGAGGAGGCTTTTCATCCCCTCTGCGTGGGTGTGGAGACCTTCCCTCCCGCAGTCAAAGGACGGCATGGCTTCAGTGGGGCCCACAGCTGCAGGCATCGCTGGCGACCATGTGCTGAGCCCTGTGCAGGGACCCTCTGGCTCCACGATAACCGCTAATAGTATTCCCATTTCCCAGGCTAGAGAAGGCGGCTTCGGAGAGGTTAGCTAGCTTACTTAAGACCATCCATTAATAATTGGAGACATTGGTAGTGACAAATATGAAATATTTTTGTCTCTGAGCACCTACCCAGTGGAAACTCTGGACACCCCATGCACCCGAGAGGGTCCTCATCAAAGCTTGCAAAGGAGGGAGTTTAAACTCAGCATCCACCTACAACCACAGTGCAGTGTGCTGGGGGAGCCAGGCCCAGGGCGCCCAGTTGCCATGCAGTTTGCAAGCAGCCGGCTGCCGCTGCCAGCTCTAACCCTCCCTCCAGTGCCCTCTCTGTATTGTCCTTCTCTTGGCTGCTGTCACTGATGTGGTGGGAAGAGGACTCCTCTATCAGGCCCCTAAAATGTGGCCTGTGGGCTGCAGTGATGAGTTGGGGGTCAGTTTTCTGGATGATGAGTTAGAGAACAATGGAACAGTTCCTCCTTTGTTCACATCTTGAAGAACCTCTTTCCACCAACCCATAAACTTAGGGCAGAGGCCAAGCAACTCGGTGTGGAAGGTAAGTGGTCTTGCTTCTTATTCCAGAGCCGTAATCTCATTGCTCTGGCTTGATTGAAAATCCCAGGTCACCATCGTTCATCACCATTATTTCTCCCCAAAGGTCCACAGAATGCCATTTCAAATATCTGCTCTGGGCTTGGAGAGACCTGGGAGTCCGTAGAACAGAGAGGGAAGCTTGACACCAGGGAGGTGGTGACTCCCTTGAGTGCAAGTCCAGGGGAGAGGGACACTGGGGAGGGATTCTGAGGGACACTGAGATGGGCTGGAAAAGGCCAGAAGAGGAGGCTGGGTGGCAGGGAAGGTGGAGAAAGTCCAAGGACGTGGAGTCAGGAAGGCAGAGGACGTCTCGCCGGAGACAGGGAATGGGGTCGGGAGCTGACATGTTGGGAAGGCAAGGGCTACGAAACAGTAACTGCATTTAGTGACAGGTGCATCGTTGTTGGTCTTGTTGGGCTTTGTTTCAGTATAGAATTGGAAAAAGAAGCCAGATTTACGCAGGTCAAGGAATCCATGGGAGAAAAGAGAACAGAGCAGACAATTATTTGGGGAATCCTGACTGTGAGGTCCCATAGAGACATACAGAGAGGCTGAAGGTGAGGAATTGGTTTCGTTTGCTTGTTTTAGGGGTGGAGAGAGACTCCAGCATGTTTAGATGCTGATGAGAAGGCTCCAGTGAGAGGGAAGGGATGGCTGGTGGGCCTTGGTCCCCAGAGGTGGAGGCAGCCAGCAGCTGGAATACTGGTACTGACGCAGGATTCATTCTGTAGAAGTCCCAGTCCCCTCCGTTGACCAAGAGGGAATGAAGTGACAGGGAGTGCTGATGGAGATGAGCCTGCATGTTCAATGGGGAGGGAGCACTATGGCGTCATCCCCTAAGAGACAGGGAGAGGAGGGTGAAGCGGGGAGGTTTGAGGACAGCAGGGAAGGTTGGCAAGAGTGGAGGCCAGGACAGACAGCTGACCAGGGAAGAATTGCTAGGCAACAATGGGAACTATGAGAGGCTGGGGACCCTTGAAGTTATCACAGCATCAACTGTTTAGCCAATCCTTTGGGATGTTCTATATTCCAACTTTTTGAATTAGTCGAATAAATTTGGGAAATATGTTGTATTTCCCACATAACATATTGGTAAAATATGTTATGCTAATAACAAGATTGGTTAAGCCAACTATGTTGCATCAATATGATGAAATGTTAGATTTCTCAGAGATTTTGATACGCTCATGTACATTGTAACCTGCAGAATTGGCATGTCCAATTTTATTTTTGAGCACAGTATTTTTTCCTCACAGACCATCTCATGGTCTAGTGTTCTATTCAGTGGTATGCTTGAGCTGGCTTATGAGAGCAAAGGTATGCATCTGTTTTTAATTTCTTGTCCAGTGACATCACAGTGTGGCTTGACATCAGCCATGGTAGCAGTATTTACACCACAGAAATGGGCAGGTGGTACAAATCAGGGGTATTTCTCCTGGACAGCTGGTTGTTAAACATTTGCCATCACATCTCAGATATCTTGCACTGGTCAATGCAAAAGGAAAGAAAAACAATAAGTGGTAAAACTATAAAAAAGAAAGGCTCAAAATTATTTTTCACATATTATACGATTATATACCTAGAAAATTCAAAAGATCAACTAGGGACTATTACAATTAATCAGAAAATTCAGTAAGATGCTGACTTAAAAGAATTATTCAAAAATCAATGCCTTTCCTATGTACTAGCATTAATCACCTAGAATATATGATGGAAAAAAAGATGACACTCACCATAACAACAAAAGTAGAAAATATCCAGCAACAAACTTAACAAAAAATGTGTGAAGTTCAACTTAACATAAAAATAGGAATTGACTATATGGAAACACCTGCTGTGTTCATGGGAAAGAAGATGAAAATTTGTCAGTTCCATTAAGATTAATCCTACATTTAATTCCATTCCAATTAAATCCCAAATGTATTTTCTTACTTGCAATGTTAGCTCACTGGGAGTTATAAGTAGTCAAGAATGCCCAAGAACATCTTGATAAATGCAATTGATTGGGGCAAAAGCAACTTTTTTGTTTGTTTGTTTTTTTGTTTGTTTTTTTTTTGTTTAGATGGAGTATTGCTCTGTTGCCCAGGCTGGAGTGCTGTGGTGTGATCTCGGCTCACTGCAACCTCTGCCTCCTGGATTCAAGCAATTCTCCTGCCTCAGCCTCCTGAGTAGCTGGGATTACAGGCATGTGCCACCATGTCCAGCTAAATTTTTTTTTTTTTTTGGTATTTTTTTTTTAATAAAGACGGGGTTTTGCCATGTTGGCCAGGCTGATCTCGAACTCCTGAGCTCCAGTGATCTGCCTGCCTGGGCCTCTCAAAGTGCTGGAATTACAGGCATGAGCCACCACAGCCGGCAGAGGCAAAAGCAACTTCAAAGGTCAGATATTAAAATGCAAGTAGCAAGAGGGTGATGCGGTGTTGTCACTGTTCCATTGCCCACAGTGGAATCTTGGTTTCTAGAACAGTACCTGGTCCACAGAACTACTCGATAAATATTCATTGAATAAGCAAGTTAGTGAGTGAATGAATGGAAAAAAAAAAAAGCATCACAAGGATATAACTCAATACAGTTTGAATTGGTACAATCAAATAAATGATATAAAAATGAGTATATATAACTATTTAATATACGATAAATGTGGCATTTCAAATCAGTAGGAAAAAAATGAGTTATTTAAAAAATAGTGTTGGATAATTAGTTAACCATTTAAAAAATAATAAAATCAGGCAGAGCGCGGTGGCTCATGCCTGTAATCCCAGCACTTTGGGAGGCCGAGGCAGGCAGATCATCTGAGGTCAGGAGTTTGAAACCAGCCTGGCCAACATGGTGAAATCCCATCTCTACTAAAAATACAAAAATTAGCTGGGCGTGGTGGTGGGCACCTGTTATCCCAGCTACTGGGGAGGCTGAGGCAGGAGAATCGCTTGAACCCAAGAGGTGGAGGTTGCAGTGATCTGAGATCGCATCCCTGCACTCCAGCCTGGGTGACAGAGCAAGACTCCATCTCAAAAAGAAAAAAAAAAGTCACACAATCGGGCACATACTAATAACAGGATTGGTTAAGCAAATTATGTTGCATCAATATGATGGAATGCCATGGGCCCACAAAAATGATATTATGAATGATATTTATTGGCATGGGTCACACAATTGCTCAGTGGAAAAGGGAACAGGAAACAAAATTAACAATGTAGTTCAAAAGACAAATGAGGGAGTCAGAGTTTGCATTTGCATTTTGGCTCCATGATTGCTAGTAAGCTGTGTGACCTAAAGCAAGTTACTTAGGCTCTCTGTGCCTCAATTTCCTCAAGGCCAAAACAGCAATAATAAAAGCACTTACTCTCATTGGTTCTTGAGAAGGATGAATATGAGAAAATGCATGCAAAGTACTTGGCATTGTATCTGGCACATAGTAGGTGCTCCGTAAATGTTCGCTGTTATCACAGCATTCACTGAGCACCTCCAGTGGCCCAGAGGGTACAGAGATGTGTGGGACACAATCCTTGGAGGTGCTTACAGGCTGGGAGGGAATGAGGAGGTGAAGCCTTCTGTGAACAGGGGATACCTGCCTTGCGTGATAGGTTCTCCAGCAGGGGGAGCACATGCGTTCTGGGGACTGAGGAGGAACCTGGCCTCACCAGCAGGTAAGAGAAGGTTTGCCCTGTCTCATTAGTCTTGAAGAACCGTCAGAAAATGAGAAAGAAGAGTGTTCCAGGCTGCAGGAATAGCTTGGGCAAGTGAGAAGCAAGGCAGCTGTATGGGTGTATTGATGACGTTGAGGTAAGGTCAGGAGGTGAGGATGGAGAGAATGGTGAGAGCAAAGGATTGTGGGTACCCCGTTAGTCATCTGTGGTCCACTAGCATGGCAGGCAGAGGGCTGCAGGGTTGGATGGGCAGTTTACAATCACTGCCCTGGCTGCTGGGTAGAGAGTGGATTGAATGGAGGAAGCTGGAGTCAGGGAGACAGCGAGGAGGCCGGTGCGGACACCCGGTGGAAGTGACAACACAGGGAGGTGACACAGGAAGGGATGAAATGCCTGAAGCCAGTGTTAAGGAGCTATCTCCAAGGACCAGGGGCAGATGGGATGCTGTAGATGGGATGGAAAGAGCCCAGGGCAACACACAGAATTCAGCCCCAGGCCCTGGGGAGGATGGTGGAGAACAGGAAGAACGGGCCTAGGGGAAGGTGGGACATGTTGATTGTGGACAGTTGATGAGAAATGCATCCGGCCTCCAAACAGAGATGGCCCAGAGCAAGCAGAGGGACCCTTGGCTCTGAGCCACCACAACACCCTGTGTACTGGAGAGGCACTCCCAGGACACCAGCCTCATGTGGGAAGAAGAAGGGCCAGGAGGTTGTCCTGGGAGCACTGTGGGACAGCACAGCACAGAGGCCAGCGGAGATGCCCAGGAGTGACTGTCAGAGCTGCAACAGGAGGAACCGGAGGGCTTCTTGACATGGCAGCTTCCCAGGAAGGAGAGGGTAGGAGGAAGTGAGTTGGGGACAGAGTCCAACAGTCAAACAGGGACATGGGAGATGAGCAGAAGGACTCCACGGACTAGCAACGAGGATGCCAAAGGGCAGTTAACATGAGCGCTTTCAGTTGAGGTGGGAGCTGGGATGGCACGTGGTAGGGTAGGGGCAGCCAGCTGACAGGGGCCCAGAAGCCAAATGTGTTTATGTATTTATTATTATTTATTATTTTTATTTTTAGAAACAGGATCTTGCTCTGTGGCCCAGGCTGGAGTGCAGAGGCATGATCATGGTTCACTGTAAACTTCAACTCCTAGATTCAAATGATCCTCTCTTCTTAACCCCCCAAGGAACTGGGACCACAGGTGTGCACCACCTCATCTGGCTCCATTTTTTTTTTCTTTTCTGAGATGGAGTTTTGCTCTTGTTGCCCAGGCTGGAGGGCAACGGTGCGATCTTGGCTCACTGCAACCTTCCCCTCCCGGGTTCAAGCAATTCTCCTGCCTTAGCCTCCCAAGTAGCTAAGATTACAGGCAAGTGCCACCACCCCCAGCTAATTTTGTATTTTTAGTAGAGATGGGGTTTCACCATTTTGGTCAGGCTGGTTTCGAACTCCTGATCTCAGGTGATCCGCCCACCTTGGCCTCCCAAAGTGCTGGGATTACAGGCGTGAGCCACCATGCCTGGCCTTTTTTTTTTTTAAACTGAGACAGGGTCACTCTGTCACTCACTCTGTCACCTAGGCTGGAGTGCAGTGGCGTGATCTCAGCTCATTGCAGCCTCCACCTCCGGGGTTCAAGCGATCCTTCTGCTTCAGCCTCCCAAGTAGCTGGGACTACAGGCGCACGCCACCATGCCTGGCTAATGTTTTTTGAATTTTTTCTGGAAATGGATTTTTGCCATGTTGCCCAGGCTGGTGTAAGTTCAAGAGGTCTGCCTGCTTTGGCCTCCCAAAGCGCTGGGATTACAGAAGTGAGCCACTGTACCTGGCCTTACCTGGCTAATTTTTTTTTTTTTTTTTTTGGTAGAGACAGGGTCTCCCTATGTAGCCCAAGCTGGTCTCTAACTCCTGGGCTCAAACAATCCTCATGCCTCAGCTTCCCAAAGCACTGGGATAACAGGCGTGAGCCAGCGTACCCGGCCTGATTGATTTAAATAAATATTTTATTTTGGAATAATTTTAGATTTACAGAAAAATGGAGGGTAGTACAGAGAGTTCCCATATACCCCACATCCAGTTTCCCCTATTATTAGCATCTTACATTAATAGAGTATATTCGTCGCAATTAACAAACCAATATTGATCTGTAATTGTTAATGGGGTGCATACTTTATTCAGATTTCCTCAGTTTTTCTCTAGCGCCCTATTTCTGTTTCTGGGTCCCACCCACGAGACCACACTGCACTCAGTCCTCATGTCTTCCTAGGCTCCTTTCAGCTGTGACAGTTTCTCAGATTTTCCTTCTTCTTTTGGTGATTTTGACAGTTGTGAGGAAAACTAGTCAGGTATTTTGTAGCACGTCCCCCTATTGGAATTTGCCTGATGTTTTGCTTTGCTCATGATTAGACTGGAGGTATGGATTTTGGGGAGGACCACAGAGCTAAGCCACCATTTCGTCCCATCATCTCACGGCCACATGCTGTCCCTATCAATATGACTTACCACTGCTGATGTTGACCTTGATCACTGGACTGTGGTATGTGTCAGCCTTCTCCTGGAAAGTTACTCTTTCCCGCATTTCCACACAGTGCTGTTTTTTTTTTTTGTTTGTTTTTTGTTTTGTTTTGTTTTGTTTTGTTTTGGAGTCAGAGTCTGGCTCTGTCGCCAGACTGGAATGCAGTGGCGCAATCTTGGCTCACTGCAACTTCCACCTCCAGGGTTCAAGTGATTCTCCTGCCTCAGCCTCCCAAGTAGCTGGGACTACAGGCGCGTGCCACCAGGCCCAGCTAATTTTTGTATTTTTACTAGAGACAGGGTTTCACCACATTGACCAGAATGGTCTTGATTTCTTGACCTCGTGATCCGCCCACCTCGGCCTCCCAAAGTGCTGGGATTACAGGTGTGAGCCACCGCGCCCGGCCAACAGTGTTCTTTGGAAGAAGTCACTGCACAGCCCACACCTCAGAGGTGGGAGTTTTGTTTTTCCTTCTTGTGGGCAGAACATCTCCAGAAATTATTTGGAATTCTTCTCTATGGAAAATTTGTCTCTTTTCAGTTATTTATACATGAGTCAGACAGATCTGGGTTGAAATCCCAACTCCACTATTTTCTGGCACTGTGACCTTAGGCAAGTTACTTAATTTATCTGTTTCCATGTATTCATTCATTCAATCATCGATTGTATCAGAACGGGCTTTTGAGTTTTGTTTTATACTTTGGGTTATAATCCTGAGCTCCTTCATTTATTTTGCTCCTCAGATTGCTCCAACTTTGCCTCGTGGGTCCAAGAGCCAGTTCTGGATGGGCATTTGTGAAACTAGACCCTAAGTCAATGTGTTTTTCATGCCTTGGTTCTGGGGTCTTGCTGAGAAAGGGCAGGGTAGGATTTTATGGCTGCTGGGTGAGGACCACTGGGCAGCAGATAGAGGCTACTGGGATGAGAACAAAGTGAAACTGTTGGGAAATCCACAGAACAGCCGCCCTGGATCTGCTATCCTTGGAGGTGACTCCGCATGCAGACAGCAGGTCTCACAGGCAGGCACCAAGCCAGAGATTTGGCCAATAGGACCTGAAGTGGGGCCTGGGAGTAGGCTGAATGCCCCAACTGGAGTGGCACAGTTGACCCATTATTAGGGACATGAAGGTTCTTGACCTTGGCCTTGGGCTGGTGTGGCTGGCCCTTCGGGGCAGGAGTACCAGGGACTGTGTCAGACAGGCCAGCAGAGGCAGGGAGTGGCTAGAATAGGGAGCGAGAAGGACTTTCCTGTAGAGGCCATGCCCTGGGCAAAAGCTTAGAGAAGGGGAGGAGCTGGGCTTGGCTGCCCACCACCCTCGATGTGCCTTCGGGACTCCTCCCTCGCTGCTCACTCCTTTTGTCTGTGTAAGTGTTATTTCTGCAAATATAATAAACCCCTGTGCCTTCCAAGTACGCACTTGCTCCGCAGAACCATGCAGTTAAAATGACTGCTTAATGGAGATAATGAGGTGCCTGTTTGTTCTGACCCAGAGGGCAGGAGGAACCCCCAGGAGCAGGCACCAAGGCACTGATTAGGGGCAGGGCCCAGCCAGCCCCACAGCTGTTAACTCCCAGGGTGCCTGAGTAGGGTGCCTATCTCCCCTCCATCTTGCCATGGAGCCAGCATGCCAGAGAGAAGGGATAGCTTCAGCAGAGTTCCTTGGCTTCCACGTCACCTTCAGGCCTTGCCAGTCTCAATGGGGACTTCAAGGGGAGAGCCCCGGGCTGAGGTCAGGAGATCTGAGTGACCTCCTGTCACATACTCCACCAACTCATGGTTAGTGAATCAACCATATCAGGCACAGCCCCTGGTACCCCTGCCCTTTGGAATCAGTCACACCAGCCCAAGGCCAAGGTCAAGAGCCTTCATGCCCCCAGTAATGGATCCCTGTGCCACTCCAGGTGGGGCATTCATCCTACAGAGCACTGGGCACTTCCAGGCCCCACTTCAGGTCCTGTTGGCCAAGTCTCTGGCTTGGTGCCTGCCTGTGAGACCCACTGCCAGTGTGGGATTTATCTTTGAGGATAGCAGCGCTATCTTCCAGCCATGGTGCCTTCTCTTCCTCCAAACGCAGCCCAGAAGACCCAGGGCTGCAATTCTGCAGATTTCCCAACAGTTTCACTTTGTTCTCATCCCAGCAGCCTCTATCTGCTGCCCAGTGGTCCTCACCCAGCAGTCGCAAAATCCTTCCCTGCCCTTCCCTACACTTCTTTAAAGGCCGGTACAACCTTTCCAGGGTTGCTGGCCTTTAAAGAAGTGTCATTACATTGTAGATAGGCTGCTGGAGCCACTCCGCCTGGGCTCAAATCCTGGCTCCACAACTTAGACACGCTGTGACCTTGGGCACGTTGCTAACTGCTCTGTGCCTCAGTTTCCTCATCCTCAACTGGGGATGATGATATAGTAGCTCCTTCCTCATAGGGTGTTTTTGTGAGGAGTGCAGGAATTGATACCTGTGTAATACCTAGAATAGTGCTGGGTGTGTCTAAATGCTGTGTGAGGGTTCTGTAACTGTCATAACTTAATTTATATAACTGTTCCACTAAAATCATTTACTGAGCTCTTAACCACATGCCAGGCACTAAGCCTGGCATTGTACCTGTTGTATCCTACTGAATCCTCACATGAACTCCAGGATGGACATGCTACTGTACCAATTTTATGGAGGACTACACTGGCCCAGGCTCACACAGCGGTTCTGGCCTCACCCACCCTGTTCTCTTCTCCTCTTCATCCAAATTTCTTTCTGTCCAGATACATAGAGCTCCATGTTTCTCCAGGCCCCATGTTCCTCTCAATAGTCACTTTATTGATTGAGTTATACATTTATTTATCATCTTAAGCCTTCATTTTAAAATAGATTTTCACATTTATAGAAAAATTGCAAGAATAGTACAGAGAATACCTATATACTTTTTATTCCAATTTACCAAGTCTTATTTTACCTCACTGGTTTTATCATTGTGATCTCTATCTCTTGCTCTCTCTCGGCATATATACATATAAATGTATGTACATCTGTGTGTATGTACATATATATGTATGTGTGTGTGCATGTGTATATAAGTACACACATATGTCTATATATACACACACATGCATATATATGCATATATATTTTTTCTCCTAAATACTTTGAGAGTTATTTACAAATAACATGATATACCTTTGTCTACAAATATTCAGGGTATATTTCCTAAGACAAGGACTTTCTCTGAGATAAAGTGCATTTATCAAGAGCATGAACTGTAGGATGATAATACTCTTATTTATTCCATAGTTCTTCTTCAAATTTATCCCAATAATGGGAGGGACATTACATTCCAATAATGCCATTTATAGCTATTTTATTTACTTAAATTTTAAGTAAAAATTAAAATGGAGATATTAACCATTTCTAAATGTACAATTCAGTGGTTTTTAGTATATTTACAATGTTATATAGTCATCACCACTCTCTCATTCCAGAACATTTTCATCACCCCAAAAAGAAACCCAGTGTTAAGTAGTCCATTCTCATGCTGCTAATAAAGAAATACCTGAGACTGGGTAATTTATAAAGAAAAAGAGGTTTAATGGACTCACAGTTCCACATGGCTGGGAGGCCTTACAGTCATGGCAGAACGTGAAGGAGAAACAAAACCAGGTCTTACATGGCTACAGGCAAAGAGGCCCTGTCCAGGGGAACTTCCCTTTACAAAACCGTCAGACCTTGTGAGACTTATTCACTATCATGAGAACAGCGCAGGAAAGACCCACTCCCATGATTCAGTTACCTCCCACTGGGTCCATCCCATGACACTAGGAATTATGGGAGCTATAATTCAAGATGAGATTTGGGTGGGGACACAGCCAAACCATATCACCTACTATGCATTAAGCAATCGCTCCCCATTCTTCCCTCCTCCCAGATTCTGGCAACTAATAATCTATTTTCTGTCTCTACGGATTTGCCTATTCTGGACATTTCACATAAATGGAATCTCATAACATGTGGCCTTTTGGTCTTGGGTTCTTCCATTTACCACGATGTGTTCCAGATTCACCCATGTTGTAGTGTGGATCAGAATTTCATTCCTTTTTATGGCAGAATAACATTCTATTTTGTGGGCATATGACAATTTGTTTATTCATTCACCGGTTGATTTGTTTTGTTTCCACGTTTGGATTGTTTCCACTTTTGACTATTGTGAATATTGCAGCTATGAGCATGTGTATACAAGTTCGTGTGTAAACATGTTTTTAGTTCTCTTTGTCACACATCTAGGAATGGAACTGCTGGGTCATATGGTAACTCTATATTTAATATTTTGAGAAAATTTCAAACTGTTTTCCACAGGAGCTGTCCCATTCTACATTCTTACTGGCAATGTTTTAAGTTCCAATTACTCCACATTCTCGCCAACACCAGTTATTTTCCTCTATTATTCCTATGTTATTTTCCTTATTTCCATATAACACCAACACTTGTTACGAAAAATTATAGTAGCCATCCTAGTAAATGGGAGGTGGTATCTCACTGTGGTTTTGATTTCCATTTCCCTAATGACTAAAGATGTTCATAATCTTTTCCTGTGCCTGTTGATCATTTGTATTTGTATATCTTCTTTGGAGAAATATCTATTTGAGTCCTTTGCCCATCTTAAAATTGGATTATCTTTTTGTTGTTGAGTTGTGAGAGTTATTTATATATTCTGGGTACAAGATCCTTTTTCAGATGTATGGTTTGCATGTACTTTCTCCCATTCTGTAAGCTTTTATCCACTTTCATAATAATATTTTTTGATGCATGGAAGATTTTTATTTTGATGAAGTTCAAATAATGAGTTTTTTCTTGTATTTCTTGTGTTTCTTGTGCTTTTGGTGTGATATTTAAGAAACAATTACCTGATCCACAAAGTCATGAGGATTTCCACCTACATTTTCTTCCAAGAGTTTTATAGTTTTAGCTCTTACATTAAGGTCTTTAAATCATTTTGAATTAATTTTTGTATATGGTACGAGAGAGAGATCCAGTCTCATTCTTTTGCATATGGATATCCAGTTGTCCCCATATCATTTATTGAAGGAACTTTTCTCTCCCCCATTGAATGGCCTTACTATTCCTGTTGAAAAATCATTTGATCATAAATGTATGGATTTATTTCTGGATTCAATCCTAGTGCATTGATCTCTGTGTCTGTCCTTATGCCAGTACCACACTGATTTTGATTCTTGTAGCTTTGTAATCAGTTTTGAAATAGAAAAGTGTGAGTACTCCAACTTTGCTTTTCCTTTTAAAGGTTGTTTTGACTATCCTTGCAATTCCATGTGAATTTTAGAATCCACTTGTCCACTTCTGAAAAAAATAAGGTAGCTGGGATTTTGTTGGAGATTGCATTGAAATTGTAAATCATTTTCGAGAGCATTGTCATCTTAACAATATTAAGTCTTCTGATCCGTAAATGTGAGATGCCTTTCCATTTATTAAGATTGTCTTCAGTTTTTCAGCTGTGTTTTATAGTTTTCAGTGTACAAGTCCTTCACTTTCTTGATTTAATTTATTCCTGAGTATTTATTATTTTTGATGCTACTGCAAATAGAATTTTCTTAATTTCATTTTTTTGCATTATTCATTCCTAGTGTATAGAAATATGATAAGTTTTTACCTACTTATCCTGTATCCTCCACCTTTGCAGAATTTGCTTATAGTTCTAAGTTTTGGTTAAGTTTTTTTGTTTTTTTAAGTTTTTTGGTTAAGTTTTAAGTTTTGGTTTAAGTTTTTAGGTTTGTTTGTGAATTTTTTAGGGTTTGTTACATATAAGAACCTGCCATGTACGAATAGGATAGTTTTACTTCTTCTTTCTAATCTAGATGCCTTTTACTTCTCTTTCTTGACTAATTGCCCTGTGTAGAACCTCCACTATGATGTTGAATAGAAGTGGTGAGAGTAGACATCCTTTCTTGTTCCTGATCTTAGAGAGAACACTTTTGGTTTTTCTCCATTAAGCATGCTGTTAATTGTGTGATTTTCATAAATGCTGCTTATCAGGTTGAGAAATTTTTCTTCTATTCCTAGTTTGTTGAGTGCTTTTATCATGCAAGGGTGTTGGATTTTGCTAAATTTTTTTTTTTAATCTATTGAAATGGTCATACAGAGTCTTTCATTCTTGCTAATGTGGTATATTATGTTGATTGATTTTTGTGTGTTGAACCACCCTTGCATTAAAGGAATAAATCTCCTTTGGTGTTATGACGTACAATCCTTGTAATATGCTGCTGGATTCAATTTGCACAAAGGATATTGGTCTGTGGTTTTCTTGTGTTGTCTTTGTCTTTGGGATCAGTGTAATAGTGATCTCATGTGATATGCTATAAAGTGTTTGCTTCTCTTCTGTTTTTTGGAAAAGTTTGAGAAATATTGGCATTAATTCCTCTTTAACCATCTGGTAGAATTCATTAGGGAAGCCATCATCTGGTCCTGGACTTTGTTAGAAGTCTTTTGGTTACTGATTTAATCTCTTTTATTCTCATAGGTTTGTTTAGATTTCTAGTTCACATTCAGTTAATTTTGGTTGTTTCTGTGTTTTTAGGAATTTGTCTGTTTCATCTAGATTATCCAATTTGTTGGCATACAGCTGTTCAGAGTATTCTCTTATAATCCTTTTTATTTCTACAAGGTAATAATGATATCCTACTTCATTCCTGATTTTAATAACTTGAGTCTTCTCTCTTTTTTTCTTGACCGAGCTAGCTAAGAATTTGTCAATTTTGTTGATCTGTTCAAAGCACTAACTTCCGATTTTCTCTGTTGTTTTTCTCTTCTCTATTTTATTTATCTCTGCTGTAATATTTTTCTCATTCTGCTTGCTTGGTTTAATTTGCTCTTCTTTTTCTTTTCTTAAAACATAAGCTTATTTTATTAATTTCATGTCTTTCTTCTTTTTAAATGTAGGTGTTTGCAGCCATAAATGTCCCTCTGAGTATTGCTTTTCCTGCATCCCCTAAATTTTGGTATGTCGTATGTTTATTCTCATTCATTTCAAAGTATTTTCTGATTTTGCTTGTGATTGCTTCTTTGGCCCCTTGTTTATTCAGGACTATGTTGTTTAATTTCTACATATTTGTGAATTTTCCGAATTTCATTCTATTACTGGTTTCTAATTTCATTCCATGTGGTTAAAGAAGATACTTTGTATGATTTATACATTTTAAATGTACTAAAAGTTGTTTTGTGGCCTAACATGGTTTATCCTGGAGAATGTTCCATGGGTACTTGATAAGAATGTGTATTCTACTATTGTTGGATGGAGTGTTCTACAGATGTCTGTTAAGCCTAGTTGGCTTATAACGTTGTTCAAGTCCCCTATTTCCTTGCTGAACTTCTGTCTAGCTGTTCTATACATTATTGGCAGTGAAATGTTGAAGTTTCCAGCTACTAGGGAACTATCTATTTTTTCCCTTCAGTTCTGAAGCAGATACTGATTTGCTTTATGTATTTTGGGGCTCTGTTGTTAGATGCATATATATTTATAATTGCAATACCTTTTTGATGGATTGGACCTTTTATCATTGAATCACATCCTTCTTTGTGTTGTAACAATTTTTGTCTCAAAGTCTATTTTGTCTCATGTTAGTATAGTCACTCCAGCTCTGGTTACTTTTTGTACAGAATAGCTTTTTCCATCCTTCTACTTTCAATATATTTGTATCTTTTAATCGCAAGTGAGTCTCTTATACATGACACATAGTTGGGTCTTTTTTTCAGCCATTGTGCCATTCGATTGGAGGGTTTAATCCATTTACATTTCATGTAATTACTGATAAGGAATCACTTGTTTCTGTCATTTTGTGCCATTACATCTTTATTTTATGTTGGATAGAGATTTTCTAATGTACCATTTTAATTCCCCTGTCATTTCTTTTAATGTATATTCTTGAGTTATTTTCTAAGAGTTCATCCTGGGGATTATAATTGACATTGTAATTTATAACAATCAGGCTTGGATTAATATCAACTTTCTCTCAATATTGTATAAAAACTTTGCTCCAATGTAGCTTCATCTCCTTGCTTTATGTTGTTGTTGTCATGAATTATATCTTTCTGCAATGTGTGCTCATCAACAAAGATTTATAATGGTCATAACAAATTATCCATATTATTATTTAATACATTTGCCTTCTAAATCTTACAGAAAAATGAAGTTACAGAGAAAAAAAATAATAGTACTGGCTTTTATATTTACCTATGTAAGTCTATGTCTTTACCAGTTTTCTTAACTTCTTTCTATAGCTTTAAGCTACTGTCTAGTGTCCTTTCATTTCAGCTTAAAGGACTCCTGTTAACATTTCTTGTAGGGTAGGTCTACCAGCAGTGAACTCTCTCAGCTTTTTCTTTTGTTTGTCTTAAATCTTGGGATGTCTTGATTTCTCCTTCATTTTTGAAGTATAATTTTGCTGAATATAGAATTTTTGATTGAGAGCTTTTTTTCTCTCAGAACTTTAAATATTGTATTCTATTTCTTTCTAACCTCCATGGTTTCTGATGAGAAACTGGCTATTAATATTATTGAGGGTCCTTTGTATGTGACTAGTCACTTCTCTCTTGCCACTTTCAGGATTCTCTCTGTCTTTGGCTTTGAACAGTTTGTTTGAACAGTCTGTGTGGATCTCTTTAAGTTTATCTACTTGGATATTTTGATTTTCTTAAATGTGTAAATTCATGTTTTTCATCAAATTTGGGAAGTGTATTACCACTTTTTCTTTAAATGTCCTTTATTCCCCTTTCTCTCTCCTCATCTAGGATTCCTATTATGCATATGTTGTATGTCTGATGGTGTCCCAGAGATCTCTTGGGTTCTGTTCATTTATATTCGTTATTTTTTCTTTCAGTTCTTCAGACTGAATAACTTCAATGGACCTATCTTCACATTTGATGATTCTTCCTTCTGCCTGTTCGAAACTGGTATGATCCTCCCTATTTAATTTTTTATTACAGTTATTGTACTTTTTAACTCCAGAATCTCTATTTGGTGCCTTTTTATAATTCCTGTCTTTTAATTGGTATTCTCTGTTTGGAGAGACATTATTTGCATGGTTTCCTTTAGCTCTTTGGTGATATCTAAAATAGCTTGTTCAAAGCCTTGATCTGGAAAATCCAAGTCTGAGCTTCCGCAAGGGCAGTTTAGTTTCTCTTAATTGCTTTTCTCCCTCTGTATGAGCCATATGCTCTTGTTTCTTTGCACCCCCTTTCCTTTGCTTTCTGTGTGCTGGATGCCCAGCCTTCTTTCCATTGTTCAGCTACGTGTCTTCCCTCTTCAGAACCTTTGTCCATGCTGATCCTTTTTCCTGGAATGACTGCACGTACCCGCCCCCCTCCCAACCTCCTAAATACCTTTTACCTCCTAAAGCCTCACATTAAAATATTAGCTATTTGTAAGTATGAATAATAGATTGAAAAATGTGGTCTGCGGTAAACAAAACTGTCTTTATCTTTCTATATCTCTGAATCACCTCTGAGCTCTCACTCCATGGGCTGTGGAAGGGAAGGGAGAATTACATGGTTCTGTGGTTTCTACCCCCACCTGTGCCCATTTCTGGATCATGCATGGAATGTGGCAAACCTCATCTTGCCCCATAAAGCTGTCTCCTCTGGACTCACTCTGTCCCCTCACCATCAACAAGGACTAGCCCCTTCCACTCTGGCCCCTAAAACTTATGTTCCTCTCTTGTCTCTCCTTCTGATAGCTGGAAATCTCTTCTTTGTATCAGAGAACTGATTCTTCCTTCATATTTCTGGCCAAGACTCTTTGTCTATGCCTCATATCTGTGCCTGGAAATGAACGTATAGGGTTAGACTATTGGTGAATAAAGTAAGGCCATTGCCCCTCCAGGTGAAGAAAATTGACATGGGGTTCCTGGAGGCTCTCAGGAAAGCAGGACCAAGGATAGTCCTTTGCCTCTCACTTGGAGTTTCGAGTTCTTAAACTATGTCTGATGGACCAGGGTGGACTGAGGGAGACCAGATGGCAGGAAAGGCCTAGAAGGTCTGAGGGAGGCTAGTCCTGGGAAGAGGGTCGGGGAGCCTGCCTGGTTGGCCTGGACTCAGCCCCAGGACTGGGCAGCTAGAGGAGAGAAGGATTCTAGTCAGGGAACTTTGCTGTCAGGATCTTCTAATATGATTATCTCAATGCTGTTTGACATGAGAGAGAATGAAGGAGTGAATGAATAAATGGAAGGAACACTGGGGACCAGGCCACCTTGGGGAGCTGCAGCAATGGCTGGGGAGTGACTTTCCAGAGGCATCATGGATATCCATGGTGATGGGGGCAGCATATGGACTTCACGGGGAAAGTGAGAGTAACCACGACTGGGGAAAGGACATATGGGATATGAGGCTGGGTGAGGAGTGATGTGGGGACTGTGTAGAAACAGGACTGCTGGGACCTGGTAGTTGGGAGCTTAGAGTCATTATTCATGGGCAATCATGGAAACTTGACTTTGTTTCATGGTCTCTGGCTGGTGGGGATCGAGGACCTTTGGATTCCATCTGAAAAAAAGAGACTAAGGGAGAATGAGAAACAGAGAGAACAAGGACATAAGAACACAGGGTGAGGCTAAGGAGGAGATGTGGTGGGAAGAATAGAGATGGATGAAGACAAAGGGAGAAGGAAAGAGGGATGAGGAGAGAGAGAAAGAGGGAAAAGCAGTTAGCAATGGATACAAGTTGGAAGTGAAAGGCATCTGGCAACCTTGCATTGCCTATGAAATGATATTAACATTTTATTATTGTAAGGTGAGCTTTTTAAAACGGAATTTTAAATGTTACCCTGCTGTTCCGGAACACAAAAACCTTTAATTTTATGCAAATGAACAGCGAGGAGCTGAGCGCTTAATGTAAACGAACACTTTCTTTGTAGGAGAGGTTGGAAGAGAGAAAAAAAAAATTCCCCAGGATTCTTTAATTGCTGTCTGAAATTATGTAAATCCCAGCACCAGGCAGAACACAATTACCCCGCGGCCCTCCCTGCCAGCGCCGCTAATGTCTAACAAAATATCGGTGGGTGACATTTAGACGAGGTAATGCAAATGAGAATTAATTTTTTTCCAAGACAAAGGGCAGCTGAAAGATCAACTCATTCATATACAGGAGCGGAGAAAGCTTGCAAATGCTGGGGGTGGGGTGGGGTGGATGGGGAGCCCAGGGTGCCAGTTCTCCCTCTTGGACCTGGGTCCCTGAAATTCTGGCCTCAGGGAGCCTTAGGTCACTAACCCTCTGACTGCAGCTCCCGAGCAGTTCTTCATGGAAACTGGGTTAACAAATGTAAATAGCCATTAAAAAATACTCCGTGACCCGTTCTCAGTTCCATGCTCATGGCAGGCCCACAGAGTGCTAACATCAACTTCTTATCTGAAGGAGGAAACTGAGGCTTGGGGATCTGGAGACCCAGCCAAAGGCACACAGTTAACTCCAGTGGCAAGAACGGCATCAACTAGGGAAGGAAAGATGTTGGTTTTGTGTTTCTGTCTCTCATTCTTCCTTCCTTCCTTCCTTCCTTCCTTCCTTCCTTCCTTCCTTCCTTCCTTCCTTCCTTCCCTTCCTTCCTTCCTTCCTTCCTTCCTTCTTTCCTTCCTTTTCTTTCCTTCCTTTCATCCTTCTTTCCTTCCTTCATCTTTCCACTTATGGAAATGTTTTTCATTTTCTAAAATGTTCTGAGTACAGAGAGCTTGAAGAGAGAAAACCAGGGTCAAGCACTCACTTCCACCCCAAATTCTTTTCTCAGCATGAAATAAGTTCCACATACATAACCCAGCTTGGTCAGCTCCCACTTATCCTTTCAGTCTCAGCATAAAGTCTTCAGTTGCCTCCTTGGGGAAGCCTTCCTTGACCAACTCCCCATCCAAACACCCAAAACTTTGACTTCTAAGCACTTACCAAAAACTGCAAGGCCAAGTCTCTTCCCTATGAGATGATAGGTAAGTTCTACAAGGCAGGGGCAGGGTCCCTTGTGGTTGTCACTATAGCTGTGGTGTCTAGAACACTGCCTGGCACTGCCTTTGCACAAACATATTTAATGACTTTATGAATAAATTCGTGATCTAAAAGGAGATTGTGTATTGGTCAAGGTGAGCATAATGGTTTATGCATGTAAAAATGTGAAGCAGAGGCCAGGCGCGGTGGCTCATGCATGTAATCCCAGCACTTTGGGAGCCTGAGGCAGGCCGATCACCTAAGGTCAGGACTTCGAGACCAGCCTGGCCAACATGATGAAACCCCATCTGTACTAAAAATACAAAAAAAATTAGCCAGGTGTCGTGGCACATGCGTGTAATCCCAGCTACTCAAGAGGCTGAGGCAGGAGAATCGCTTGAACCGGGGAGGTGGAGGTTGCAGCGAGTGGAGACTGTGCAACCACACTCCAGCCTGGGTGACAGAGTGAGACTCCGTCTAACAATAAGTAAATAAATAAATAAGTGAAGCAGGAAGTAGTAATGATTCTCTTAACAGTCACTGCTGGAATTCTAGAAATATATTTAACAGTTGGAAGGGTGGGAGGAAATGTTTGGGAGGGCAGAGGTCAGGGATCTTTCAGGTTAAGAGAGCTGTCTCCCATTAGTCTCAAAGCCGGCACAACTCACATCTTCAATTCCGCAGATGACCGTAACTTAGTTTAGTCAACTCCTGAGTATTTGTATGAGCCTCTTCTGCCAGTTTTTAATCTTGAGATAAATCCTCTAATCACTATGAAAGATGCTTCGGGCTTGACCCAAATCTGAAGGTATCCAAATCTATCATTAAAAAGAAAACAAGCCAAGTGCAGTGGCTCACGTCTCTAATCCTAGCACTTTGGGAGACCGAGGCAAGAGGATTGCTTGAGCCCAGGAGTTCAAGACCAACCTGGGCAACACAGTGAAACCTGGTCTCCACAAAAAATAAATTTAGAAAAAATTAGCTGGGTGTGGTGGCATGCACCTGTAGTCCCAGCTACTTGGGAGGCTGAGGTGGGAGGACTGCTTGAGCCCAGGAGATCAAGGTGGCAGGGAGCCACGATCATGCCACTGTACTCCATCCTGGGCAACAGAGCAAGACCTTATCTCAGAAACAAAACAAGACAAAATACATTCGCTATGTGTTTGTTATTATTACTTAAAAAATACATTATCTGTATCTACAGTTTTTAAAGAATGATCTGATATTTGTTCATCTGTTTTTCTTCTTTAAAAATAACCTAAAACCTATGTAGATCAACAACCATAGGAGAAATTGAGAAATTTTTCTAGCTTCCCACCAAAAAACTTGAGGTCCAGATAGTTTTAAAGTGAATTAATCCAAACCTGCTAAGACCAGATCTTATTAATACTTTTAAATTCCTCTGGAACACAGAGAAATAAGAACTTTTTCTTTTTTTCTTTTTCTTTTATTTTTGAAAGCAGTACCAACATAATACTTCTCAAGGTCCAGGAGGAAAAAAGAAATTGCTCCAGATATGTCAGACAGAGGCAATTTAATATGGAAATTGGTCACGGCTGTGATAGGAATGCCGAGAAGCTAGACGGGATAGTGAGGTGACCCAGACATTGGCAACAGCAAGAAGCTGCCACCGCAGGAAAGAGAAAGAGAAGATGTGTTGCCAGGGACCAAAGGCAGAGGTCACCGGGAGGCAACTGGAGCCAGGGAAGATGCGCAGCTGATGATGGAGAGGCTCCTGAAAAGGGAGGGAGAGAGAAGCGCCACCCTGGCCTTTTCCTTCTTGCAGCTCTCTAGTCCCTGCCGGTGCCTCCTATTGGGTTTACTTAGCTGGGGTCCAGCTGATAAAGGAAGCTGGGAAATGCCATCTCTCCCGGTCAGCTCCCCAGCCCCCATTCAGAACAGACCAGAGAAAGGTGGAAGATTGGATGAAAGAGCAAACAGGCAAAACATGGAACCTGCCGAGACAGAGGCTGAAATAGACCTCTGGAACAAAGGCCCCCGATGATCATCGAAGTCAGGCTGATGGGGCAGTGTTAATGAATGGTCAGGTGGATGACACTGGAGCTCTCTGGTCAACCTTAATGCCCCAAGAACAGAAAAACAGATCTTTCAGCACTGCTGGTAGAAGAACACACCACCACCTCTGAAGAATTTGTACAAAAACACTGAACCTGAATTTGATCAAGCCTCTAAAACCAATCGTGAGTTTACAGAAGGGACATTGAAACACGTTAAAAGATTTCACAAGAGATCGGGGCGTGGTGGCTCATACCTGTAATCTCAGCACTTTGGGAGGCCAATCTGGGCAGATGACTTGAGGTCAGGAGTTTGAGACCAGCATGGCCAATATGGTGAAACCCTGTCTCTACTAAAAATACAAAAATTAGCCAGGCATGTTGGTGCATGTCTGTAATCCCAGCTACTTGGAAGGCTGGGGCAGGAGAATCACTTGAACCTGTAAGGTGGAGGTTGCAGTGAGCTGAGATCCCACCACTGAACTCCAGCCTGGGCAACAGAACAAGACTCCATCACACACACACACACACACACACACACACACACACACACACACACACAATAAATTAANACACACACACACACACACACACACACACACACACACACACACACACAAAATAAATTAAAAAAAAAAGACTTCACAAGACACATCAACAAAATGGAGAAAATAGCAACTCTACAGGGCAATTGACTGGTTTCTTCAACAAATAAATTATAAAAACCAAAAAGTGGGGCAGCTTAAAGACCAAAGGACACTTAGGGGACCTGTCAACCAAATGCAATGCATGAACCTTGATTTTTGTTTCGTTCTTGAGTCAAAATAAATCAACTGTGAACAAACATTTATGAGACAATCAAGGAAACCGGAACACTAATTGGATATTTGATGAGATCAAGGAATTATAGTTTTTTTTTTTTTTTAGGTGTGATGGTGGTGGTATAGCAATGTTTTGTTTCATTTTTGTTCCAAAAGAGTCCTTTGCTTTTAGAAAGACACATGGAAACTTTTCAGATAAAATGATTTGATGGCTGAGATTTGTTTCACAATAATTCAGTGGGGTCTTGGAAGATGGAGCGATAGAGACAAACTAGACAGGAATTGATAATTGTGAAAATTAAGTGATAAGTATCTGGAAGTGACCTCTATTACGCTCTACTTTTGTGTATTTTCATTTTATTTTTATTTTTTATTTTTTGAGATGGAGTCTCACTCTGTCACCCAGGCTGGAGTGCAGTGGCACAATAGCAGCTCACTGCAACCTCTGCCTCCTGGGTTCAAGGGATTCTCCTGCCTCAGTCCCCTGAGTAACTGGGATTACAGGTGCATGTCACCACGCCCAGCTAATTTTCTGTATTTTCAGTAGAGATGGGGTTTTGCCATGCTGGCCAAGCCGGTCTTGAACTCCTGACCTCAGGTAATCCCCCTGCCTCAGCCTCCCAAATTGCTGGGATTACAGGCATGAGCCACTGCATCTGGACAACTTTTGTGTGTATTTAAAGTTTTCTGTAATATAAAGTTTTAAATATTTGAAAAGGAAAATAACAGTCCAAAGTAACTTAGCAATTTTTAGCCAAAAGATGTACTCTATATATACACATTTTTATATATGTATATATACACACACATACATTTATATTATGTGTATATGTAATTATGTAAAGAAAATGAGAAGTACATATATTTAAAAAGAGGCCAATTAGGATTATTTGCAGAGGATATGCTTTTGACTTAGAAACTCCCACTTTAAAACACCTCAAAACTATTAGAAACAGTGAGCTAATATTGTAGCTAGTTACAAAATTAACATATGAAAGCAAATAGGTTTCCTATATACAAAATAACCAAATAGAAAATGTAATTGAAAATCTCTCCATAAAAATAACAAATAAAATATAACAACTCAAAATAAATTTTAAAAGAAAGATGTGGAATCTACACAAAGAAAATGGTATAACTTATGAGATATATATAAGAAAAACTGGGCCGGGCGTGGTGGCTCACACCTGTAATCCCAGCACTTTGGGAGGCTGAGGCAGGCGGATCACAAGGTCAGGAGATCGAGACCATCCTGGCTAACACGGTGAAATCCCATCTCTATTAAAAGTACAAAAAGTTAGCCAGCTTGGTGGCAGGCGCCTGTAGTCCCAGCTACTTGGGAAGCTGAGGCAGGACAATGACATGAACCCCAGAGACGGAGCTTGCAGCGAGCTGAGATTGCGCCACTACACTCCAGCCTGGGCGACAGAGCAAGACTCCATCTCAAAAAATAAAAAGAAAAAAGAAAGAAAGAAAGAAAGAAAGAAAGAACAATTGACTAATTGGAACTCTATTCCTTGCTCTAGGTAGGAAGCTTAATATTATAAAAAATCAATTCTCCATTAAGTAATCTATACATTAAATGAAATCTTAATAAAAATCCTAGCAGGTTTCTTTTTTGAACTTGATAAATAAATTTGGAGCTTCATTTGGAAAAATACACATATGAAAATCAGGAAAATACAGAAACAGAAGAATCATGAGAATCATGAAGAGAGATTTCTCCTTATAGGACTATGGTAAACTGAGAAGGCCTCCTGCTATAATACACCTCAAAGCTCTGCGTGAAATTTTAACATGGGCTTTTAAGTCTGCATCTGAGCAGACGATAAACAGATCCCCAAGACTGTGAAAGGCACGATTCCAGAAAAGAAGCCTGGTTGCTCAAAGCATCCTCTGATCCCATATGCAAGGAGGGAAACTGGATCAAGAACTCCTATAAATCTGTTACCTTGAAAGATAAATTCCTTAGGAAATGGGTTCATTTGCAAAGAAACACCACCACCACCAGTACCGCCTCCCATGAGGGGTACTTGATGTCTTGACCTTGTTCTGATGAGTGAAAAAAACACAAGTTTCCCTAGAGAATCCCAAACCATAAACAGATAATCTCACCGGTTGTTAGAATTCATACTATCTGTGTAGCCCACACACCATTCCACTAACAACAATAACAAAAAGCTAGAGATTAGCTTGAAGTGTTCCTGTTATATCAGTGTCTCCAGGAACCTAGTAGAAACCAACGAAAAAATTTCTGAAAGAATGCATCTTAAACCAAAGTCTCAAAGAATGCCGCTAGATAAATAGCAAATAAATGATTGTGAGTTTACTATAAAAACTCCTAAAGCACACAAATGAACAAAGCACCCATGCGTGGGCAGTAGCAGAAATGAAAGACTACAGAATCAGACCTGCAAAGATAGTAGATACTGGCACTGTTAAAGACAGAATATAAAATAGTTTTGTCTGGCCTGGCATGGTGGCTCACACCTGTAATCTCAGCACTTTGGGAGGCCGAGGCAGGTAGATCACTTGAGGTCAGGAGTTCAAGACTGGCCTGGCCAACATGGTGAAACCCTGTCTCTACTAAAAATACCAAAAAAAAAAAAAAAAAAAAAAAAAAAAAAAATCAGCGGGGCATGGTGGGATGTGCCTGTAGTCCCAGTTACTTCGGAGGCTGAGGTGGGAGAATCGTTTGAGCCCAGGAGCAGGAGGTTGCAGTGAGCTGAGATCACGCCACTGCACTTCAGCCTGGGTATATGGATTAAATGTGGATCAGACATGGGCCAAGTAAAGAATAATGAATGAGCTGGGAGACAGAGCTGAACAAATGACCAATGATGAAGCACAGAGAGAAATAAAATGGGAAACATGAAATAAAACTATGGCATATCAATGATAGAGATATTGAGTCTAAAAACACATTTTTTTTTTTTTCCAGAGGAAGGATATAATCAAGAGAATGGGGAGTGGGGGAGATAATATTAGAAGAGATATTATCAATTTTCAGAGTTGATGAAAGACACAAATATTCAGACTGAGGAAGTCTAGTAAATCTTGAGCATAACAAATAAGGAATCCATACCTAGCCATTTTGCAATAAACCCAAAGAATAGCAAAGACAAAGTGACAATCAAAAAAGCAGCCAAAGGCCGGGTGCAGAGGCTCATACCTATAATCCTAGCACTTTGGGAGGCCAAGACAGGAGGATTGCTTAAGGTCAGGAGTTTGAGATCAACCTGGGCAACATATCGAGACCTCATATCTACAAAAAAATTTAAATAATCAGCTGGTCATGGTGGTTCACAGCTGTAGTTCTCGTCTCTTGGGAGACTGAACTAGTAGAATAGCATGAGCCCATGAGTTTAAGGTTGCAGTGAGCTAGGATCACATCAAGCTGCACCACAGCCAGAGGGTGACACAGCGAGACCCTGCCTCTTTTTTTTTTTTTTTTTTTGAGATGGAGTCTCACTCTGTCACCCAGGCTGGAGTGCTGTGGCACGATCTCGGCTCACTGCAACCTCCGCCTCCTGAGTTCAAGTGATGCTCCTGCCTCAGCCTCCTGAGTAGCTGGGATTACAGGTGCCCACCACCACTCGTGGCTAATTTTTGTGTTTTTAGTAGAGATGGGGTTTCCCCATGTTGGCCAGGTTGGTCTCAAACTCCTGACCTCGGGTGATCTGCCCACCTCAGCCTCCCAAAGTGTTGGGATTACAGGTGTGAGACACCATGCCTGGCTGACCCTGTCTCTAAATAAATAAATAAATAAATAAATAAATAAATAAAATTTTTTTAAAAGGCGGCCACACAGAAAAAAGCAGATTACCTACATAACAATGACAGACAGGTGACTTTTCATAAGCAATGATGAAACCCAGAACACAATAGAATCTTTTTCAAAATGTGTGGTCAACAAAACTATCGCTCAAGAACAGTCATAAAATAAAGTCATGTTCAAGCACATAAAAACCCAGAGAATTAATATTAACAGACTCTCACTAAAACATCTTCTAAAAAAAGTGTCCTGCAAAGGAAAATGACCCTGACAGGAAAGTTTGAGATGTAGATAGAAATGATGAGCTGAGAAAATGGTGACTATATTAGCGTATCCAAATAAATATTTATATTATAAAATGGTAAAAATTGTAATACCAAACGTGAGGGGTTACAAAGGAATAGAAGAAAATACTGGATGCGATGGTTAATTTTAGCTGTCAGTTTACTGGATTGAGGGGTGCCTAGATGGCTGGTGAAGCGTGGTTTCTGAGTGTGTCTGTGAATGTTTTCAGGGAAGATTGGCATGTGAGTCGGGGAACTGAGAGAGGAACACTCGCCCTCAATGTCGGTAGGCATCATCTAATTATTGGGAAAAGGGATTGGGACCAACAGGCAGGCAGAAGGGAAGGGGATTCTCTCTCTCATCTGCTCTTTCTCCCTTCCATAGCAGGCCACCTTTTCTCCTCCTGCCTTTGGACATCAGACTTCAGTTTCTTTAGCTTTTGGGCTCTGGGACTTGCACCAGTAACCTCCTGGGGCTCTTGGGCCTTTGGAGGCCTCACCATGGGCTTCCCTGATTCTGAGGCTTCTGAACTTGGATTGAGCCAAGCTACCCACTTCTCTGGTTCTGCCTCTCTGGAGAACCCTGACTAATACATTGGGTAGCAATAACACACAAGTCAAGCAGGGTTTTCTGAGTTAAAGTGTTTTAAGGTCCTTGTATTGTTTGAGAGAAGGATAATTTCAGAATTTATTAAACAAAACATGCCTGTTAATTTTAATCTTCATGTGAAAATAATTTGGTGGTTGTTTTAAGCCATTAAGTTTTGGCTTGTTTGTTACCCACCAATAGTTAATGAATACATTTGCCCTACCTGCTATTAAAAATGCATTTTAAAGTTACAATATTAAAGCAGTCAGGTACTCGTACATAAATAAATACACAAAATAATGGGACAGACTAGAGTCTAAAAATAGACACAAATAGAGAAAAAAAAAAAAAAAGGCTGGGCGCAGTGGCTCACACCTGTAATCCCAGCACTTTGGGAGGCTGAGGCAGGTGGATCACTTGAGGTCAGGAGTTCCAGACCAGCCTGGCCAACGTGGTGAAACCCCATCTCTACTAAAAATACAAAGTAAACCAGGTGTGGTAGCATACGCCTGTAGTCCCAGCTACTTGGGAGGCTGAGACAGGAGAATTGCTTGAACCCAGAAGGCAGAGGTTGCAGTGAGCCGAGATTGCACCCTAGCCTGAGCAAGACACCATCTCAAGGAAAAAAAAAAGGTATTCAACAAGTGGTGTTGAGACAATTAGCTGGACATTTGGAGGAAAAAAAAAAAAGCTGAAACTGTTCACTTTCCAGCACTGTTGGGTGGTGAATTTTTTTGTTTTGTACAACGTGTATAATTATTACCTCTGTATGTGTAAGTCCAGTAGGAACAAAACTCTGAAGAGTTTTACTTTTATCATGTACCATTCATCATGAATGAAAACTATAAGATGAAAACCATAAAGTACTAAGTTTAAGTAGAAGTGTGTAGTAGTGACAATAAGTGCATACAGGATGTCGTGTGCTCCTCCACGAGTCATAGCCTCCTTCGCAGTTAAGTTAGAGCTGTATTATGTTTGCGCCCTGGGGAAAATGCTGCTAGTCACTTACCCAAGACCTAACCTCCTTCTTGTTTCCCCCAATGGAAGGCTGATATTGAGGAAGCTGCAATATGCCCTTCTAGAGGAATAACGAACAGAAGTACAATAAAGAGTGAGGTAAAAAAAAAAAAAAGGTCTGCAGAAGGAGAGGCAATTGAGAAAAGTGAACTAATTAAAGGTGTTCGTGAGGCTGGGTGCGACGGCTCGTGTCTGTATTCCCAGCACTTTGGGAGGCCAAGGTGGGCAGATCACAAGGCCAAGAGATCAAGACCATCCTGGCCAATATGGTGAAACCCCGTCTCTACTAAAAATACAAAAATTAGCTGGGCGTGGTGGCCCCTGCCTGTAGTCCCAGTTACTCAGGAGGCTGAGGCAGGAGAATCGCTTGAACCCGGGAGGCTAAGGTTGCAGTGAGCCGAGATGGAACCACTGCACTCCAGCCTGGTGACAGAGTGAGACTCCGTCTCAAAAAAGAAAGAAAAGAAAAGAAAAGAAAAGAAAAGAAAAGAAAAGAAAAGAAAAGAAAGGAAAGGAAAGGAAAGGAAAGGAAGAAAGAAAGAAAGAAAGAAAGAAAGAAAGAAAGAAAGAAAGAAAGAAAGAAAGAAAGAAAGGAAGGAAGGAAGGAAGGAAGGAAGGAAGGAAGGAAGGAAGGAAGGAAGGAAGGAAGGAAGGAAGGAAGGGAAGGGGAGAGGGAAGAAAGGAAGGAAGAAAGAGAAGGAAGGAGAAGGAAAAGGAAGAAAAAGGAAGACAGGAAGAAAGGAAAAGAAAGAAAAAGAGAGTGGAAGGACATATAACAAAAGCTATTACCTCTCAGTTGTTGAAGCACAATGATTTTTGCGTTCATCTTCACATAGTTCTGCATTTTCCAGGTTGCTAGGAGCATAAATTGTATTTTTATTAGAAAAAGTAAATGCTCAGGGTGTTTTGAATTGTAATCAATTTATTCAAAATAGCACACTGTTTCTCATGTTTTTACAAACCAGGTCGCCTCATCATGAACTGTTGCCTCCTTTGCCAACATTTTTTATTGGTGTCTTGATTTTTCCCTTGTTGGTATAGATCCCTTATTGATATAGATTGATTGATAATAAGGATAGTAACCCTTTCTGATTCTTTCCTTAGTTTGTCACTTGCCTTTTAATTCTGACAATGGGATTTTTAACTTATAGAATTAAATTATTGGAATCAAATGAAATGTATCAGTGTGTTCCTTGATACTTATTCCTCAGCTGGTCTGCCTGGAAAGTCCTCACTTTGATAGAGTTAAATATATCCTTTATTAGAATACACATTCTTCTAGTTTTCTGACTTTACTTTTCATTCTGTAAATCCTATGGACATCATATTCGTATTTGGTATGGATAAAAAGGTAACTTGAGGTTGTTTTTTAACCAAAACATTTTAGCCACTTTCCCTACCCTCATTAGTCAAATAATTGCTCCTTCCCACCCTTCTTCCTCATAGTGATTGATATGTTTTCTGTTGGCAGATGTTGCTGGTTTCCTAGAATAATTAACCCTTCTTACCAACAGAATCTTAATTTTGTTTGGGGAAGGATTGTGCCCACCTATTTTTTAAAAAGCATTTTTCCAACTGGGTGAGGTGGCTCATGCCCTAGGGTCCCAGCACTTTGGGAGGCTGAAGCAGGACGATGGCTTGAGGTAGGAGTTCAAGACCAGCCTGGGTATCGAGAAAGGCCTCTGTCTCTACAGAAAATTTAAAAATTAGCTGAGCATGGTGGCAGGTGCCTGTGGTCCCAGCTACTCTGGAGGCTGAGGTGGGAGGATCTCTTGAGCCCAGGAGTGAAGGGTACAGTTATCTATGATCACACCACTGCAATCCAGCCTGGGCGATAGAGAGAGACCCTTTCTACTAATAAAAATATATATATATGTATATCAGCTTCCCTTACAGTTGGGGGTAGTAGTTGACCCAATTCTGGGCAATGAGATATAAGTGCATATCTGCTGAGGACTTATGGGAGGTAGTTCTACTTCTAGATATAGATACCATTCCTTCTTCCTTTCTCCCTCCCTTCCTCTCTCCCTTCCTCACTCCCTCCCTTCCCTCCTTCTTCGTATGTCTATCATGTGGATGGGATGTCTCAAGATGGGGCAGCCATTTTTCCAGCCCTAGATAGAAGGCACTCACCAAGCATGTTGGAAGAGAAAGGAAGAAGCTCTAATCCCAGAGTGGATGTACCATCTTGAATTGCTGGCCCTTGGCTAGCGTGTTTCATGAGAGAAACAATACCCTAAACACCAACAGCCAGGTTTCTGTTACATGTAACAAAATGCAACTTACATGTTAATGGAAATTATGCTTTAATGAAACATCTTATTTTTGAGTCCTTACAACTGAAGTCTGTTTCCAGGCTATTTATCATGTTCTATCCAGTTGTCTGTGAAATACAGTAAAAGTGATATTCTTTTTTAAATGACTGCATTACTGTGCAATAAGTTTTATTATTGGATGAGTCTAGTGTCCCCTCATTACTTCTCTTTTTTCAACAACTCAACACTTTATTCCTCCTGATGAACTTCAGAATACTTTATCAGATTGGTCCAATCCATTTTATCCTTTGAAAGGAACTGTATTAAACCTATTAACTAATTTGGGAAGCATAAATATCTTCACAATATTTCATCTTCTTATTCTTGAGCATGGAATACGTTTTCATTTTTTTTCAGTCCTGTATATCTCTGTAAAAGATTTGGAGCATTCTTCACATAAAATTTCTGTGCTTTTTTTAAACGATTACTGCTAAATATTTTATGTTTTTATTGCAATTGTAAATAGAATCTATTTCCTATTATATCTTATAACTGGTTATTGCCAGGAGATAAAAAAAACTATTGATTTTCAAATATTTATCTTGTATTTGACTACTCATTATCCTAAGAGTTCTTCAGTTAATACTTTTATGTTTTCTAGGTATATAATTGTATAATCTGTAAGTGATAATGATTTCATCTTTTCCCTTCAAATACTTAGACCTCTTATCTATGTTTATGTATTTTAATGCATTGAACAAAATAGTGTTGAATAAAAATAGAAGTAGTCATGCTTGTTTTGCTCTTGATTTTCAAGAGAATGCCTCTATTGTATCCCCATAATTCTATTGTTCTCTTAATATAAGTACGCTTTATTATGTTAATGAATATTCTCCTCTTCCTGGTTTTTAAACAGGTTTTAAAGATTAGCAATGAGTGTTAAATTTTATTCTCGCCTTTTTCGCGTTCATTGAGGTTATCTCTTGTTTTTGTTATTGGTCCTTCTGATATGATATATTATGCTATTGGGTTTCTTACTTATAAGAAATCCTTGAAATCCTGTGATAAATTACACTTTCTCATAAAAGGTGATTTTCTGAATACCATAATAGATTTTAATTTACTAATTAAAAAAAATTTTTTTTCACATTTTAATTTACAGATTAGGTTTATCTATAACTTTCTTTCCTTTAAAAAATGTTTGTATATCTCTGTTCACCGTTGGCTTCAGATTCTACTAGTTTCATAAAAGGAAATAGTTAAGGTAGATTAAATTAGATAGAATTATGCAACCAAATCTTTACTCCTTTGCATTAGAATTTGACGTCCACATCCTTGTCATGTCTTCATGGTGTGCAGAGCGTATGTTCTGCCCCTTAACATTGGGCTTAGCTATGTGACTTGCTCTGGACAATGAAACATGAATGGATGTTTTAACAGCAGAAGCTTAACATGTGTTTGAGCAGTGTAATTGCTTTCCTGGAATTCTGCCATCACTACAAGAAGAACATACCCCAGCTAGTTTACTGGTCCAAAAGATGAGATAAACATGGAGTACACCTGGATCCTACCTTCAGCTTGGACCCAAGTCCACCCAAGCCAAGATGAGATAAGCCAATACCCAGATGACCTATAGGCATGTGAGCAATGATAAATGATTGTTATTTTAAACCATGTAGTTTGGAGGTGCTTTGTTATGTAGTAGTATTGTGGTAATAGCTGACAGATGCACTAGATAACTTTGCACCTTTTTCCTGTGTTCTGGAACCATTTATTACATCCACAGGAATTATTATTTTTTGCTCACACGATTAAAAGAACTCACCAATATATCCAGCTTTTAAATATCTGCCTTGCTTTGGTGAGGGGTTTGAATTTGTTCGATTTTTTCTTTTTCTTTCAAATCATTTAAAAATAAAATAAGACATTACAGATAGTTGAATGTTCTAAATTCTTCCATGGCCCTATCCCTCTTTCTCCCTCCCCAGAGATAACCATGATCTGGACCCCAAGTATATTATTTCCTCCAAGTTAGAAAACTTTTGCTTCATAAGATACATATATGTAAAAATATATAGTGTTGTTTTACCTGTTTTAAAATTGTATATATTGCTAAATAAATCATCCTATAATATAATGTCCTATTTGATGGGCTTTTGTTGTTTCTCTTTTTTTTTCTGCAACTACAACAATGTTTCAATAAACACCTTTGGCCCAGCAAGGTGGCTCAACCTGTAATCCCAGCACTTTTGGGAGGCCAATGCAGGAGGATCGCTTGAGCCCAGGAGTTCGAGACCAGCCTAGGAAACATAGGGAAACCCCATCTCTACAAATACTCAGGGGGCTAAGGCGGGAGGATCACCTGAGCCTGGGAGGTCAAGGCTGCAGTGAGCCGAGATCACTGTGCTGCACTCCAGCCTGGGCAACAGAGCAAGACTCTGTCTCAAAACAAACAAAAAACACCACACACAAAACAAAACAAAACAAAACAGCCACCCTTGGACATGTTCCTTTAGACATCGTATCTGAATTTCCTTGGGTAGTGGCTTTCAAACATTTTAAAACTTCAACTAATAATCACAAGTTATTTTACAACACAACGCAAGGCACATATGTGTATTATTAAAGCAAAAGTTTTATAAAATAATATTTATCCTTATAGGTGATGGAATCTGATCATTTCCATTCTGTTCTATTTATTTTGATACTGGCTTCTACTCTCCAAATCAAGTTCATGACTTTTTAATGGATCATGACACCAGTTTGTCAAACAATACTCTAAGGCACGTGCCTCAAAGTAGGACTGCTTAGTTGGATGTGAGCATCTTCAGGTTTATTAGCTATTCTAATTGCTCTCCAAGGTGATTATAACTATTTTATTCTTACCAGCCATGTACAAGAGTTTCCATTTCTCAACATTCCCATCTATGCTTGGTACTGTTAGATTTCTCAATTTTTGTCCATCTGATGGATATTTGAAATGGTTTCTCGTTGTTTTAGTTTGTATTTTCTAGTACTAGCGACATTAAACATCTTTCCACAAGTTCATTTGCCACTTGGGTTTCCTCATCTCTGAAAAATTTGTTACTCATACACTTTGTCCATTTTTTATTAGGTTAGTTGCCTTTTCTTCTTACTTTGTAGGATATTCTAAATCTAATTTATTGCTATGTACTGAGACAAATATCTTCTCTGAATATGTGTGCCAAATCTTTTTACTCTCTAGATAAACAGAAGGTCTCAAGCTTAATATAATTAAGATTATCAATTGCTTCACTTATACTTTGTGCTTTTTGGTCTTATTTAGGAAGACTTTCCTACTCTATGTTTATAAAGTTACTTGCTTAAATTTTTTTCCAACTGTTTTAATGTTTTGCTTTTCACATTTATATCTTTAATTCATCCACAAACTGCATATTGTAATTGTTTATTGTATAAGATAAGGATATGTATTTTTCATGTGGATAACCAATTGTTCTAATCCATTCTTTCCTTGATGATTTGCAATCCTGACTCTGTAATATACCATATTTTTTTTAAATGCAGATTGATTTCTGGGGTCTCCATTTTATTTCATTTGTCTATTTTGTAGCTCATGCTACATTGCCTTATTAACTTTTACTTTCATACTCTTAATGGTTAGTTCAATCTTTCTTTAGGGAGTAGGTTTTTATAACTTTAAAATTTTTTTTCAATATTATTAGTCCATTTAGGTTTTTTTTTTTTTAAATTAAACTTTGAGTCAATTTGGTAATTTATATTGTCCCAGAGAATTATCTTTTATTGAAATTTTAACATGTAAGTACAGAGATTTGCATAATAATCCCTTATAATGTTATTTAAAAAAATAATTTATTTAGCTATTGTTTTATCTCATTTCTCAATTGTATCTTGATATATTAATATTCTGTCTGATATTTTTTGATTTATCAGAGGTTTGCCTGTTTTTGTTTTTACAAAGACCTTTCTGTTTCGATGTAGCTGGATTTTTGGTTTCTCTAGAGGATTCTGTTAACCTTTAGTTTTACTAACTGTGTTCAGAGAAAGAGACTTAGAAATTTTAGCTTTTTAAATATATTGGCTGACGATAAGATTTGGCTCTGTGTCCCCACCTGAATCTCATCTCGAATTGTAATCCCCACATTTCGAGAGAGGGACCTGGTTAGGGGTGATTGGATCATGGAGGCGGTTTCCCCCATGCTGTTCTCATGATAGTGAGTGAGTTTTCACGAGAGCTGATGGTCTTAAGTGTGGCACTTCCTTGCTCTTTCACACTCTCTCTTCTGCCGCCTTGTGAAGAAGGTACTTGCTTTTCCTTTGCCTTCAGCCATGATTGTAAGTTTCCTGAGGCCTCCCAGCCATGTGGAACTGTGAGTCAATTAGACCTTTTTTTCCTCATAAATTACCAGTCTCAGGTAACGTCTTCATAGCAGCATGAGAATGGACTAGTACAGCTGCTATATAAACAATTTTTATAAATTTTCTAAGAATATTTAAAATACAGGTTTTTTATTGTTTCTGTTAATGTAGTCATATTTTTTAAACGACTAAAATATCAATTCTACATTTTACTGGTTGTCTACTTGGTATACGAAATAATCAAATAGTGCTCCTAAAAGTCTCCCCAACAATTATTTCTGTTCATTCCTTATATTCCTGGTGAATTTTGCTTTATATAGAGAGATACGACATTAGTCATTGCATAAAAGTTAATATGTTTGTATTCATTATGGATGATCACTTTGATCAATATAAGATGAAGCAATATCACCACTTTTGCTTTCTTTTCCTTTGCATTTGCTTGAAAAAAATTTGCCCATAATTTCTTTATGTGTTTTGTTTTTCTTGGTGTTTTCTTCTAAGTAGCAAATGATTCGATCTTTTTTCAATTTGAAGATTAAAATGTTAAGAGAGATCAAATCTTCCTAAGTTAATATAGACATCTAATAAGATCACAATAAATATGCCAACAGAATTTTTTAAATAGACAAGTCAATTATAAAGCTCATCTGGAAAACCAAATATACACAAGAATGGCCAGCAACATTATGGAAAAAAAAAAGAGCAATGAAGAAGAACTAGCTCTGCCATATATTATGATAAGTCACTAAAGTTCAGTAATTAAAATGTTGTGGTTGTGATATAAGAGTAGAAAGACTGGTCAGTTGATCAAATGGCGCACAGAAATGTATCCAGTAAAAAATGAGAATGTAACATATGATAAAAATAGTATTTCTTTCTCTTTTTTCTTTTTTTTCTTTCAACTTTTATTTTAAATTCTAGGTACATGTGCAGGATGTGCAGGTTTGTTATATGGGTAAATGTGTGTGTGGTGGTTTGCTGCACAAATCAACCCATCACCTAGGTATTAAGCCCAGCATCCATTAACTAGGCTTCCTGATGTTCTCCCCCTGCCACACACACCTCTGACAGGCCCCAGTGTGTGATGTTCCTCACCATCTGTCCATGTGTTCTCATTGTTCAGCTCCCACTTATAAGTGAGAACATGCAGTGTTTGGTTTTCTGTTCCTGCATTAGTTTGCTGAGGATAACAGCTTCCAGCTCCAGCTATGTCCCTGCAAATGACATGATCTCATTCCTTTTTATGGCTGCATAGTACTCCAGGGTGTATATGTACCACATTCTCTTTATCCAGTATAACACTGATGGGCATTTGGGTTGATTCCACATCTTTGCTATTGTGAATAGTGCTGCAATGAACATACGTGTGCATGTATCCTTATAATAGAATGATTTCTATTCCTTTGGGTATATACCCAGTAATGGGATTGCTGGGTCAGATGGTATTTATGCTTCTAGATCTTTGAGGAATCACCACACCGCTTTCCACAATGGCTGAACTAATTTACACTCCCACCAACAGTGTGAGAGCATTCCTTTTTCTCCACAACCTCGCCAGCATCTGTTGTTTCTTGACTTTTTAATAATCGCCATTCTGACTGGTATGAGATGGTATCTCATGGTGGTTTTGATTTGCGTTTCTATAATGATCAGTAATGTTGTTGAACTTTTTTTCATATGTTTGTTGGCTACATGAATGTCTTCTTTTGAGAAGTGTCTGTTCATGTCCTTTGCCCACTTCTTAATGGGGTACTTTATTTTGTGGTATTTCTTACCAAAGAGAAAACAGGGAGTATTTAATAAATGGTATTGGGATAACAGGAAACCATGCAGAAGAAAAGCTGTCAGATCCCTACCTTAGGCCTTACATCAAAGCCATTCCACACAGCTCAAATGTTTAAATATAAAGTTTAAAAACATAAAAAGTACTATAACAATAGAGATTTTTTAAAAATCTTGTTATAAGAGAGGGCTTTCTAAATAAGACACAGGACCCAGAAGTCATAAAAGAGATAAATTCAAATGAGAAAAAAAGTTTAATGTACAAGAATAAAATAGAGTGAGAAGACAAATAACACAATAGGGAAGGTGTTCGCAACAGACAGATTGATAAGTGACTGATTTAATAAAAAGAATGCCTACAAATAGGTTTAAAAATAAATAAAAAACAATGACCCACTAGAAGAGCTAGGGGCTTGAAGAGGCAGCTTTCTAAAAACACAAATTCAAACGGCTCTTAAGCAAATGAAAAGATGCTCAGCCCAGCTCAAAGTAGCAGAAATGAAAACCTATGGCAAAATATCCTTTCTCATCGATCATACCATCAAACCTCAAAACCTTGTTAACACACAATGTTGACACAGGTGTGAAAAATATATCAATGCATAAAACATTTGTGGGAGAAAATTGGGCAAAATCTTTCAACATTAAAAGTGCACAAGCCCTTTGACCTAGCAATTTCACTTTTAGGGATTTATTCTACAGACACATTAGCCAAATCTCAACTGAATTTTACACAACAGTGGTGGATTGAGCACTTGCCATATGCCAGGCATGGTCGCAGGCAAGAAGGATACCCAGGTACGTGAAACAAAGTCACTGTGTAATCTTACAATGTGAACTTCAATGGAATTTAGAGATTTCACTCCAGAGATGAAAACAGTGAGGTTTAGAAAGAAGAGTGTCTTTTCCAGGAAGTGGCTGAGCAGGAACTGGAACTAAGGTTAAACATTTCCACACAAGTGGCCCTCACCCCCGAGAGAATAGAAACTATTCCCCCAAAGATCTGGGAGCAAAGCCTAAAGTGGCTTATTACAAGCAAGGAAATATTTATTATTTGTTTCTAAAAGGTCACGCAAATTTTGCATTTTATTTCATCTATCTATTTAAACACACACATATAAATTGTTTAATATAAAGTAATGTTTTAAAAATTATTTTATTACTTACCACTTAATGGTAAGTAAGCCCTTGGGGGTTGCCCGACTGCTGCAGCTCCCCTCACCTGGAGGTGCTATATTCACCTGCCTTTTCGCATTCAGGCCGGCTGTGACTTGCTTTGGCTAATAGAACGCAGCAAGAGCTGTGGTTCCTCAGGTGTGCGGAATCAGGTCCTGGGCCTCAAGAGCGCCCCTGCTGGATGGAGCCAAGGTGACTGTGATACGTACACTAACGTGCTAATTACGTGCTAACTTGACTAGCCACCGGATGCCCAGATATTTGGTCAAATGTTAGTCTGGGTGTGTGGGTTGTTCTGGGTGAGACTGACATTTGAATGGGTAGACAGAGGGAGACAGATAGCTTCCCTTGTGAGAGTGGGCCACATCCAATCAGGTGAAAACTTGAGTTAAAGAAAAGGGTGGACTCGTCCTCGAGGAAAGGGGAATGTTTCCTGCCTGACTGCTGGAGCTGGAATGTCGCTTTTTTCCTGCCTTCAGACATGGATGGAGACATTGGCAAGTCCTGGGTCTGGTGCTTGCCAGCGTTCAGACTGCAACTTACACCACCAGCCGTCCTGGGCCTCCAGTGTGCTGACAGTAGATCTTGGGACTTCCTAGCCTCCACAGTTGTGTGAGCCAATTTCTTAAAATAAACCTTTTATACACACACCCCCACACACAGACACACACACACACACATCCTGTTGGTTCTGTTTCTCTGCAGAACCCTGCCTAATACAGTGACCTCCATGGGACTTTGCTGACACAGCAGCCCTGCTTGCCCTCCCTTCCTCCTGTCCCCACCCCCGTGTCCCCAGGAAGCCATCCTAATGCAGCCCTTCATGGGACTCCCCGTTCCACCTTCTCATCCTAGGCCTCATTCACACTCACACAGATGACCCCTGACTCCACTCCCAGGCACCCTAACCCAGACCAGGAGTGCCTCCCCTTGGTGCCTACCCCGCCCCCAGCACACACAGACCGCACCCCTGCCACTCACTGTGACATTCCTGCCTCCCCTCAGCCTGGGGTTCACTCAGTCACCAGAGAGGAAAGGCCAAAGCTGCCGAGAGGAGCCCTGCCCACACCCCAGCCTGGCCAGCAGGCAGGAAGGGGCCAGCCACTCTCTCAGACCTCCTGGACCAGTGGCTGAGGGCTTGGCAGGGGACTTCCAACCCACTGGCTGCCCCAGGTAGGCACTGCGGCACCCAATGTGTGTGTGTGTGTGTGTGTGTGTCTGTGTGGGGGGTGTGGTGTGTGTGAGGGGATGTGTCTATGGGGTGTACGTGTGTCTGTGTTTGTGTCTGTGTCTGTGGTGTGTGTGTCAGTGTCTGTGGTGTGTGTGTGGTGTGTGTGTGCATCTATATATGTGTCTGTGTGTGGGGTGTGTGTGGTGTATGTGGTGTGTGTGGGGTGTGCATGTGGTGTGTGTGTGTGTGCATCTATATATGTGTCTGTGTGTGGTGTGTGTGTGGTGTATGTGGTATATGTGATGTGTGTGATGTACATGATGTGTGTGGGTGGTGTGTGTGGTGTGTGTCTGTGTATGTCTGTGGTGTGTGTGTGTGTCTGTGTGTGCATCTATGTATGTGTCTGTGTGTGGTATATGTGGCGTGTGTGGTGTGTGTGTCTGTGTATGTGGTATATATCTGTGTGTGTGTCTGTGTGTGTGTTGTGTGTGTCTGTGTGGGTGGTGTGTGTATTTGTGTGTGGCATGTGTGTGTCTGTGTGTGTGGTGTGTCTGTGTGTCTGTGCATTGTGTGTGTGTGTATGGTGTGTGTAGTGTGTGGTGTGTCTGTGTGGTGTGTGTGTGTCTCTGTATGTATGGTGTGTGTGTCTGTGGGTTGTGTGTATGGTGTGTGTAGTGTGTGGTGTGTGTGTGTGTCTGTGTGATGTGTGTGTGTGTCTGTGTGTGTGGTGTGTGTATTTGTGTGTGGTGTGTGTGTCTGTGTGTGTGTGGTGTGTCTGTATGTCTGTGGGTTGTGTGTATGGTGTGTGTGGTGTGTGTGTGTCTGTGTGGTGTGTGTGTGTCTGTGTGTGTGTGGTGTGTATGTGTGTGTGTTGAGGGGCAACCGCTGCCCTCCCCAGCCCCAGACCCTCCTGGTTCCCTCCAGCCGGGTGGTGGATGCTGCAGGAGCTGGCTGCCAGCTGCCCTCGTTAATATTTATGACAGGGAGAGGAAGTTGCATAAATCTTCCCTGATACTTAATTAAACCAAACTTCTTTTGATTTCCCCTTTTTTCTGCCTCATCGAGTGTGGCCAGCATGCCTATTAGATGTTCATCCTCCCCAAGTGGCCTGGGGCTGGACAGGATCCCCCAAGGGCCTCCACACACGCTGCTCACTCCAGCCACCAGCTGGGAGCTTGGGGAAGCCAGGTGACCCCCACCTGCCCTTAGCGGACAGTGTGTGTGGCTTTGGGCAGAGGCTCCCCCGCAGCCTCTGGGGAGTAGAGGAGACATGGGAAGACACTGGCTGCATCCCCTCAACAGATGCCCCCTCCAGACCTGAAAGATGGAGGCTTTGAAGAGTAGCAAAGCGAAGCTGTGACCTCCCATCCTCCCTGCTTCTCAGACAGGGAAGACCTGTGAGTCCCCCAGCCTCAGGAGTGGCTGAGTCCCACAGAGAAGCTGGCTTTGGCTGTGTTCCCCTCAATCCCCTCTCCATTTCCCACACTGGCACCCTGGCCCGGGGTCCCCACTGCGAACCCAGCCAGCGCTGGGTGTCTCCCTGAACAGCAAGAGCTGGTTAGCACCCGCCTGACACATCTTTGATATGGAATCATATCCAGGAAGCAGCTTGACCCCGAAGGCCCCTCTTAGCGTGGGATTGACACCGAGCATTGACTTTGCTTCAGGCTTATCCACAAATCTCAGCCAATTTTATTAAAGAGCTGCGTGTGGTGTGGAACATGCCAGGGAGACAACTTTATTTATAGATCTTGATCGGCAGAGAGGAGCCCACGCTTGATTCTGTTGGCGCCCCGGCCTGCCTCTCTCCACCTCAGGCGGGAGGGGGTGATTGGCAGGTGCGGCTCCTCTCCAGCCCCCCTCCCAGCCCAGCTGCAGGCAGAGACGCAGACACATGTGTGGACCGACACGTGGGCCTTAACCTGGACAGACACATCCACCTTCACGGGATGCGGAATCCCACATTGTTATGGATTGAATTGTGTCCCCTCAAAATCCGTATGTTGAGACTCTAACCCCCTGTGACTGTATTTAGAGACTGGGCCTTTAGGGAGGTAATTAGGTTAAATGAAGTCGTAGGGTGGGGCCCTAATCTGAAAGGAATGTTGCCCCTATAAAAAGAGGAAGAGGCACCCAATCTCTCGCTCTCCCTCTCTTCTTCTCCCTTTCCCTCTCCTTATCTTTCTCTCCCTGCCTGTGCCCAGAGAAAAGGCCTTGTGAGGACCCAGTGAGAAGGTGGCCGTCTGTAAGGCAGGTAGAGAGCCCTCATCAAAAACGGAATTCGCTGGCACCTTGATCATGAACTCTGGCCTCCAAAATTGTGAGAAAATAAGTATCTGTTGTTTGCCCACCCAGCCTGTGGTATTTTGTTATAACAGCCCAAGCTGACTAATGCACACGTAGACACACTCATGCACCAGCATACAGACATGTGGAGTCATCACTACAGGCACCCACAGTCATGCACCAGTTCACACACACACTGAGACACAGACACACAGGGACATACACTGACCTTGCTAGACCAAGGCAGCACCTTCCCTGATTTGCCTCTAGCCCAGAGAAGGTGTTCAGAGATGAGTTGGGGACTTAGTGAGGGAGGGAGAGAGGGGCAAGTGAATGTAGAACTCTAAGAACATAAACCTGTAGATATGCAATACTACAGGTTTGTAAATATGAATACTCCGCAGTCCCCGTAGACAACATGCATAGGTTCCACAATTAATAATAATAATAATAATAATAGTGAATAATGCCTATAATGATGGCCTAACCTAAATAAATACAGCTGGCATTGACTGATGTTTACGAGGAGCCAGGCACTCTGTCAAGCATTCATATGCTATCTCATGTTTACCTTCGCAACTCTGGAAAGCACGGCACTCGAGAGAGAACTGAGAGATACGAAGTAGTGTGCCCAGGATGACACAGCTGAAGAGAGGCTAGGCAGGCATCAAGCCAGGTCTCCTGGCTGGACCTGAGCCCCACCCTTAACCACTTGCCAGCCATGTCCATAGCATGGGGCATGCACAGCGATGCCAGTACCCTGGGGGGCTCTCCACGAGCCAAGCACCTGTGCTGCAAGCGCCAGAAAGCCTGCAGAGACGCTGTCTTTTCTCAACCTACAGTCTCATTGACCGGGTTATAGCTGACCCTGCACAAACTGGGATCTAGACCAGCTAACAGCTAGGAAAGGAAGGGCAAAGAAACGCCCGCCAGAGCTGGCTAATGGGAGAGGTCTTTGGGGTGCCTCATCATTAATTTCAGGCCTCCACGTGTCCATTAACATCGACTAAATCTAGACATGAGCAGGTGACCTGTCTAGGGGGTTGTCAGACAACATTTCTCTCTGGCTGTGGCAAGGTCAGACTGAAAATGTTTTGGCTCCAGAAGCTTCTCTGTATGGAGACAAAGGGTTCTGACGGGACACGTGGATTCCTGCCAAGTATATGTGTTCAAAGAAGATGGACTTAAACTGAAATTCTTCTGACTCCTTGTGCTAAGCCCTAGGCATAAGACTCAGTCAATCACTCGCAGCCACTGAGCCTGAGGAGCTCTGGGTAATGGGGGGACCTGGTGGGGCTCAGAGATGTCCCCCAGACAGTGTCACCTGGAGGGGCTGTGCAGGACCAGGGCCATAGCTCGTAGGGAGGTTGGAGGGGGCGATGCTGGGCAGAGTGGGACAGGGACTGGGGAAAGTGGCCTCTGAGCTCCAAGTTACGTGGCTTTGGGGAGCCTCAACTCCTCATTTTTACCCAAGAGTTGGTAATGTTGAGCCCAGGGGCTCCTGAAAGGATTAAGGAAGATGACTGTGTGTGAGTGCCCTGGCCACTGCCTGGTACATTCCTGCTTCTTCCTCCCAAAAGAAAGGAGGTCTTCCCCCTGCCCCATGCCCAGGAGGCATGGAAGGCCCCAACTTCCTTCCTTATGGCCCTGAAGCCCCAAGAGCTCTTGCAGGCAGCTGGGCAAGGAGGAGTAAGAATATACTCAGGAGATCCTCAGGTCAGGGCAGAAACTGGGCTCAGGCCCTGGGCACGAGGAGGGTCAAGGCTGCTGGGGTAGTATTGGGGATGGGCCTGAGGCAGGTTGGGGGTGACAGGGTTCACCTACCCCATGCTAATGGCAGCAGGGCGGCCAGCAAAGGTGGAGTTTCCAACATGGCTGAGAAGGCGTGATTAAGGGCACGAGTGGAGTGACTGCTCAGTGGACTGGTGGTTTTCTTTTGGGGTGATAAAATGTTCGGAAACTAGATAAAGGTAATAGCTGCACAACATTGTGAATGTACTAAATGCCATTGGATTGTATACTTTTGAATAGTTAATTTTATGTTATGTGAATTTCACCTCAATTTAAGAAAAAGAGAGCGGGAGAGCATGGGCATTTAGCTCTCTGAACCTGCCCTTGAATCCCAGCTCTGTCACCTGTTGGCTGGGTGTCTTCATCTGTGAGACGGGCTAATATTAATACTTACCTAGCACATTATTGTGGATAAAATGATGGGATAGATTTGAGAGCATCTAGAACATAATAGGAACGATGCCAGTTTGTAAAATGAACTAAAAGACTTTCTAGATGTGCTCTACACTCTCTTGCCATTTCAACTCCAACACACACACACACACACACACACACACACAAAGAAAGGCAGGCATCATCAGCAGTTGGGACCAGGTCTCTGATTCAAAGATTTCCATGGGAAAGATTTCCAGTGGCCAAGGCAAGGACAAAACCCTGAGCAGAATGAAGATGACAGACAAGAAAAAGATGGGAGGGGATTTACTTCACCGGTCCGTTCTTCTGGGCCCACTTCAATGACTGAGAAGGACACAACTCCCCGTTCTACAGAGACATTTTAGGGCAGCAGTTTTGAGTCCCCCTCACCACCCCCTACCCCCTAAATCATTCTCCCATCCCAGAATTTAAGCCTCCTTGAACTGTAGTTCCCAGCAGAGAAGTGCTGCTGGGTGCCACCCATCTGGGGTTGAGAGGCTCCAGAAGAAACTGGACCAGACAGAACCACAGAGGAGGAGAGAACAGGTGCATTCTGCAGATTGTAATTGTCCATTAATTATTTCCTGCAAGGAAATAGCTACAGGGTTCAGAGAAATCAAGAATGCATTGTCCTCATGACGTGGTTCTGAACAAAGAGGTTCCTCTTCAAGTCACAAAATCCACAGAAATCATAAAATGAAGAAAGAAACCATCAGAATGATGCCTAGAGTTCGTTCACAGGCGCCTCCTTGAGGAAGGAGGGAACAGCACTGCGTTATCAAGAGATTCTGCATTGTGAAATGTGGAAACTAGAGGAAGCACAGATTTTTAGGGAAATTTTGCTATAGGAAGCCAAAGTGAATTAAAAAGCATTTGCTTTGTTCTCTCAGTAAGAGTCAGGAAAACATGAACATTATGAAAACAGAAGATGATAAGGCCAAAGATTGAGTTGAAAAGGAATGCAGCAAAGAGGTCAGCAGAAATGAAAATAGAATAGCATCAGGTCTAGAAATATTGTGAAACAAAAGAAAAACTAAATTACAGTTAAAACCAGAATTAGAAACGTTAATAAAAAAAATCAACCCTGTAATAAACTGAATCTGTGTTGTGAAGGATAACTTGAAAAGCTCTTCTGAAAGTCAAGGAAGGAAAAGCAGTTTTTCTAAAAACTGATTGATATAAATGACAGAGGACAGAGAAGAGACTCGATTAATTTGTAACCAATAGTTAACTAATAGATATTGTTGAATAAGAGAGAAGAAAGCCAGAAGTAATAATTAAAGATATTACAGAAGAAAATTTTCCAAAATGAAGAAAGTAGTAAACCCATGGATTAAAACATTCAAATTAGTTATTAGAAATATACACATAGATATGTTCTGTTTGATGTTTTTATTATAAGAATTAAACCTGATAGAAATATAGGCAGACAAAAAACAAGTTGCCTCTGATGAGACAAAATTAGATTTGCTCAGACTTGTCCAATACACACTAAACACAAGATAACAATGAAGCAAAATGTACAGAGTTATGAGGGAAAGATCTTGTGTCATAAGAATTTTATGCTTGTCTTGTCTAGCATGAAAGCAGCTGATTTGCTTTCACAGATGAGAAAAAGCCTGTAAAGTCTATACTCCCAGCCTCATCCTGCAAAGATACTGAAGAAATTTTCCAGCCCATGTCTTCTGAAACTTTTTCATGTGATGGCACAATAATAAGGTGATAGAAGTGTGCCACACACAGATTTCAAAAAGTCTATTCTTGCTGATATCTATAGCAATGAGATTTGAGCTTTGGGGAGTGTATTAGTTCGTTCTCACATTGCTATAAAGAACTACCTGTGACTGGGTAATTTATAAAGAAAAGCTGTTTAATTGGTTCACTGTTCCACAGGCTGTACAGGGAGCATGGCTGGAGAGGCCTCAGGAAACTTACAATCATGATGGAAGTTGAAGAAGCAAGCACATACTCACATGGCCAGCAGGACAGAGAGCGAAGGGGGAAGTGTTACTCATTTTTAAATAACCAGATCTTGTGAGAACTCCTTCACAATCATGAGAATGCCAAAGGTGAAATCCTTCTTCATGATCCAATCACCTCCCACCAGGTCCCTTACCCAACACTGAAGATTACAATTCAACATGAGATTTGGGTGGGGACACAGAGTCAAACCATATCAGGGAGATCATTGTGGATGCAAGAGTAGAAGGGGGTGAGAGGGGAACAGGACTGTCGGCACAGAGCAGTTAGGAGGATGTCCCAACAAAACAGGAGAGCAGCTGTGAAGTGACAGGGAAGCCAGAAGAGTGAGGAAGGTGAAGAAAGTGAAGAATGTGTTTTCAAGAGAATGAGCAACGGTGCCCAATGCTGCTGAGAGTTCAGAGAATGTGAGGATGAAAAAGTGACCCCCAGAATTAGAAACATGGAGGTCACTGGTAGCTTGGATATGAATGGTTTCCAAGGAATGATGGGTTTAAGAAAGAACGAAAGGAAGAAAAATGGAGAAAATGGGCATGGCTAACTCTTGCAGGATTTTGCTGCCAAAGGGAATTGAGAAATAGGGCAGTAGCTGAAGAGGGAGATAGAATCAAAAGGGGCTGTTTGTCCTATGAACATGAGACATGTACTGGCAAGTTCACAGGAAAAGAGGAATGATCTATTGGGAGGAAAATTTGGTGATGTAGGAGAGGGGAGAGAACTTCTGGGCAATGCTCATGAGTAGGCAAGAAGGGGAGAATCTATCCAGTGCTCAAGTGGAGGGTTGACTTTGGAGAGTTGGTTTACAGGGATGGGAAGGAAGCCAGAGGATGTATGGGTGCACATGCTGGTGGGTGGATGGATGTGGTGGTGGATCTGGCAGAAAGAGAGAGATAATGGTGGAGGAGGTGTCAAAGGAATGAAGAAAGAGGAAGTTTTGAAAGAGTCTAGGAGGTAGGAGAGAGAATGGACTGGGGAAGTAGATTACAATGGCTGGGCCACATCAAGGTCCACTGAGATTCCTGGTGTTATTTTAAAGCAAGAGCAGTAAGGGTGGTTGTATGTTTTTCTCCAGTCACATTCAGCTGATTGGCAGCTGAGAAGGAATTGGATTTCACTCGGATTGTGGTCTTGACAAATGTGTATGACAAAGTGAGAGAGGGACAAGGGAGTTGAGAAAGAAGACTAGGAGAGATCTTAATGCGTGGCTGTGAATTTGAAGCTGGGTCATGGTTGATATGGTTTGGATATTTTACTCACCCAAATCTCATGCAGAATTGTAATCCCCAATGCTGAAGGTGAGGCCTGGTGGGAGGTGTTTGGGTCATGGGGGCAGATCCCTCATGGTTTGGTGCTGTCTTCATGACAGTGAGTGAATTCTTGAGAGATCTGGTCATTTAAAAGTGTGTGCCACCCCCACCCCAACTCTCTCTCTCTCTCTCTCTCTCTCTCTCTCTTTTGCTCTTGTTCTTGCCATGTCATGTGCCTGCTCCCCATTTGCCTTCCTCTATGATTGGCAGTTTCCTGATGGCTCCCCAGAAGCAGATGCTGCTATGCTTTCTGTACAGCCTGCAGAACAATGAGCCAAGTAAGCCTATTTTCTTATAAATTACCCAGTCTCAGGTATTTCTTTAGAGCATTGCAAGAACAGCCTAACACGGGAGGAAAGAAGGTAAGGACAGTGAGAAGATGGCATCAATAATTGTAGGTCTCTGTGGGGTCAAAGGATAGCTAGGGATGAGGCACTAGAAGGAATGAGTTGGAAGGACAGAAGGTGGTGTTCAGGGAGGAGGGGGAATAAGATGGAAAGGATGGAGGGACTACTGGTAAAGACAAAGTCTAGAGGATGACCTTGGGAGGGAGGGGCCCAGGTAGGGTGGAGATCATGGAGGAAAGGAACTTGGGCACTGAGAGACCAGGATGTCAGAAGGATCATCTCCAGGCATACTGAAATCATTAGAATAAGACAGTAGTAGTGTTGAAGAGAGAAACAACAAGCCAGGAGCTAAAATCAATGAGAACCAAGGAGTGACATGGGCATCAGTGAATTGATTGCAGCAAGGATGAGGGGCAGAGGATAGATTTGTGGGATATCTTGGGGTGAAAAGTGGGGGTTTTCAGGGATGAGAGAGCAAGGGATATTGTAACCCCATTTTTGTATCTTCTGTAGGTACACCCATTACAATGCAACTTCGCAGAAATCCCTTTCAGGAGATCAAGTCTATTTCCCACCCCTTGAATCTGGACAGGACTTTTGACTTACTTTGGCCAACAGGATGCAGCATAAGCAATCCTGTGCCAGTTAATCAAGAGGCCCAGCAGCTCCCACTGCCTTGGACCCCGTCCTGCTGTCATACGAACAAATATGTGCTAGCCTGCTACAGGCTGAGAGATCATGTGAAGCAGAACCAAGTTGTTCCAGTTGAAGCCATCCAGATCAGCCTATAGTCAGCTGACCCCAAAACATGTGACAGACCCCAGCCCAGATCAGCAGAGCTGCGTATCCAATCTGCAGCTGACCAGAGACACATGAGTGAGCCCAGCTAAGTCTGCAAGAACCATCCAGCTGACCAGAAAACTCATTAATCAAATCAATGCTTATTGTTGTAAGCTGTATTGCTTTTCTATTGCTTTGTAACAAATTACCACAAATTTAGTGGCTTAAAACAACACCAATTTATTAGCTCACAGTTCTGTAAGTTAGAAATCCTGATGGGTTCAGTGGGGTTAGAGTCTCCTTAGTCTCACAGCCAGTATTTAGCTTCACTGCTAAGCCATGTAGTGTACTATATTAATATTTCCTTTCTTATGCAACTTGGAGTTGATAGCTGCTGGCTTTTTTCATTCACTTATTTTTATTGATACATAATATTTGCAATTTACAGGGTACATGTGATATTTTGATTCCAGCATATGATGTGTAATGATCAAGTCAGAGTGTTTAGAATATGCATCACCTTGAACATGTATTATTTCCTTGTGTTGGGAACATTTCAAATCTAGCTATTTTGAAACATACAATATATGGTTGTTAACTATAGTCATTCCACTGTGCTACTGAATATTAGAACATATTCCTTCTATCTAACTGCATGTTTGTACCCATTAATAAACCTTTCTTCATCCTCCCACCCCCACCCTTCCCAGCCTCTGGCAACTAATATATACAGAATACCTATCTACTCTCTTGCTGGGTAGGGGAGGGACAGTTGCTGTGTGGGTTAGAAAAATAGGCCAGGGAGCGGGTGGGAGATCTCACAGCTCTTTCTACAAACTCTCATCTAAATCCAACACATAAACACCCTATTATTTCTCTCATAAAAGCAAAACAAAACCAAATCCAAAAAGCCTCACTCCCACACCTATCTTCTGTCCAGTATGGCAGCCACTAGCTATATGTGGCTCTCGAGCACTTGCAGTGTGGCCAGCAAAATCGAGGTGCATTGTAAGGGTAAAATACACACCAGATTTCAAAGACATCATTTGAAAAAGAATGCAAACTATCTCATTAATAATTTTATATCAATTACATATGGAAAAGATAATTTTTATATACATTAGGTTAAATAAAATATATTGATAAAATTAATCTCACCTGTTCCTTTTAATTTTTAAAATGTGGCTACTATTAATTTAAAAATTACATAAGTAGCTTATATTCTGTTTCTACTGGACAGGGCTGGTCTAAACCCTTGCTCCAGTTGCTCTACTCTTGTCCTCTCTTGAATTCATTCTCCACTTCCCCTCCCTTGAAATGGTCCCTCAGGTTCACTGACAACTGCCATGTTGCCAAGTCTGAATTCCCAGATCTTATCTTACTTGACCTCTCAGAGGATACACACCAACTGGTCATTCTCCTCTTGGAGACACATTATCTACTTGAACTCCAGGACATGACACTCTCCTGGTTTCCCTCATACCTCTCTTGACTGCTGCTCCCTGAACCCTTTGCTGGGTTCCCCCTCCTGTCCCTGAACTTTAAATATTGCCATGCCCCAGTCCCTGGTTTCTTTTTTTCTTTCTTTCTCTCTCTTTCTTTCTTTTCTTTCTTTCTTTCTTTCTTTCTTTCTTTCTTTCTTTCTTTCTTTCTTTCTTTCTTTCTTTCTTTCTTTCTTTCTTTCTTCCTTTTTCTCTCTCTCTTTCTTTCTTTCCCTCCTTCCCTCTCTCCCTTTCTCTCTCTTTTTCTCTCTCTTTCTCTCTCTCTCTTTCTTTCTTTCTTTCTTTCTTTCTTTCTTTCTTTCTTTCTTTCTTTCTCTCTCTCTCTCTCTCTCTCTCTCTCTCTCTCTCAGGGTCTCGCTTTGTTGCCCCTGCTGGAGTGCTATGGCACGAACATGGCTCACTGCAGCCCCACCTCCTGGGCTCAAGAGATCCTCTCACCTCAGCCCCCCAAGTAGCTGGGACCACAGGTGTGTGCCACTGCATCTGACTAATTTTTGTAGAGATGGGGGTCTCCCTATGTTGTTCAGGCTGATCTTAAATTCCCAGCTCAAACAATCTTCCCACCTCAGCCTCCTCAAGTGCTGGGATCACAGCTGTGAGCCACTGCACCTGGCCCATGGCTTTCTTTTCTGTCCACAATCTTTCCCTTGGTAATCTCATTCACTCAAGCTTTAAATACTATTTCTTCATAATAGGACCCACTGCTACTTCCCTGACCTCATCTCCCACTTGGCGCCAGCCACATTTTCTTCCTTACTGTCCCTCAAACACGCCGGACACATTCCAGTCTCAGTGCCTTTGCACTTGCTGTCCCCTCTGATGAAACAGTCTGTACTCAGCTTTCTGAATGGTTTATTCCCTTTCTTGCTCCACGTCTTGACTCATCTGTCACCTTCCATGGAGTCCTTCCCTGGCCTCTCTAAAATTCACCCCTCCAACGTAATATTTCCTGTCCTTTTCCCTCCCTCATTTTTCTCCAGGGTTCTCACCACTGTCTAATATCCTACATGCTTCACTTATTCATTTGTTTCCTCAACTAGAATGTAAGCTCCACGAAAGCAGAAACCTGAAACATAGCAGATCTCCTATATTTGTTGAATGAGTGGCCAAACAAATCCTCCTGCTTTGACCCCCTGCCTCAACCTCATCTTCCTTGGTAGCTGATGCTCCAAGCTCCTACATCTTTCTAGGGTGCTGCGTCTTCCTGGGGTGCTGTGCTGTGGAGTTCATTGCCAGCATCCCCTCTGCTGGCTCATAATGCTCATCTTCATCATCTGCTCTAGTTCATTATCCTCACTCCACTTCCCCCAAATTCCTGTCTCTCATTTCCTCTCACATTCACTTTGCCTTGTGGGTTTATGCATTTTTATTCCCCTTATTTTAGTGTGATTTCAGGGGGAAGCAAAAATAAAAACATTTTTTCAACCTACCCTATGTAGCCAGAAGTCCCAACATAGTATTTTGGGAACACCTTTTTACATATCATTGTATAGGGTGAGCGTGTGTGTGTGTGTGCGTGTGCGTGTGCGTGTGCGTGTGTGCGTGTGCGTGTGTGTGTGCGTGTGTGTGTGCGTGTGTGTGCGTGTGTGTGTGTGTGTGTGTCTGTGTTCACTGTAATTGGCTACAAGGATTCTGCTTTGTAGATAGACCACAACTTATTACACTAATTCCCAGCCCTGGCCTATTAGAGCTGTTTCTAATTTTTTGCTATGATAAAATAGTGTGATTCACATTGTTCTATTTTCTCCTATCTTTGTGATTATTTAAATGCTAAGGAGCGGAATTTTGGAGGCCAAAAGGCATGCATATTTTTAAACCTTCTGATACATATTGCTAGATTATTCTTCAAAAAAAATTCCAATTTACACTCCTCCCAGCAATGATTGTTTGGAAGAGCCTGTTTCTGCATGCATATACCAGCAGTAGGGATTATCATTATTCTAAATCTTTAATAATGTGATAGCTAAAAATTTATATCTCTCTGTTATTATAATTCATATTTTCCTTAATTACTAGTGAGATTGTCTTTTCATATTTATTTGCCTTTTCTATTTCTTCATATATTTATGACATATTATAAAAGATAAAAGCAAGTTACAAAACATTATGTATAATATAATCCAAAGTTTGTAAAATAAAAAAGTTTATCTATACATAGAAAAATGAGACTGGCAGGAAATAAGAGAGACATGGACTGTGGTTTTGTCTGGGCAGTGAGTTAATGAATGAGTTTTCTTTTTCATTTTCAAACTTACGTATTTTCTAAATTTTATACAAGAACCATGTATTATTTTGTAACTAAAAATGTGATTTTAAAAGTAACAATTATTAGCATCACATTAACATAGCCCAAAGTTTGCAGAACAGAGTTGGGCAGCAAAGCAGCCCACGGTTTCTTGAAAAAGCACAGTCCAACTAAACCTCCAGGGACATTCAAGATTGGCTCTTCCTTACAACTGCAGAAAACCATATGCGATGTATTCTGTCTCTAGGAGGGCAAAGGTGGGCCACTGGGGGTGGGGCAGCAGGCCTGGGATGTGGCCGGTGGGTACCAGGCGCTCACAGGCATCAGTGGGTAATTACATCTCCTTTTAACGCATGCAAATTGTATCAGTATTATTTATATATTCAAAGCCACGGATGAATAATATATGCATTTATGCAGAGGTAATTGCCTTAGCCAGGTTCTTCCTGGGACTTTTATTGTCTCCCCAGATACTGAATATTCAACTCCTCTCTCCCGACTGGAGCTGGGGGTGCAGTGTGCTGTGTGCAACCCCGGCCTCCTCCAGGGAAGGGGAGAAGGCTGAGCAGGGAAGGAGGCCTCAATTTGAGGTGTATGGGTAATGAGGCTGAGGGTCAGGGCTCTGGAATTGCAACCCCAGCTGGTTCCTCCCTGGCTCATCCCTGGTTCAGGGATGACACCCAGCTTCCTTCTTTGGTGCAAACTCTAGTACTGCAAGAGTCTGTTAAACCTGGGTGTTCACCTGCATCCATGCAGCCAGCACCACCGAAAAGGCCACCACCTCCTTTGCCCTATTGACAGCCTTGCTTAAGAATCTCTCACCTTAACCCGTGCATTTTTACAAACTGCTCCAACCAGACCGGTTTGGGCTGTGACTGTGGCAGGCAGTTCTGGTCTCTGTGGGGGCATCCCGGGTAGACACCCTCCCATTTCATGCAGCCTCCTCTGTCTGGTGCAGTGTGGCCCATCCCTGGCCATGCCCCGTGGGAGTGCAAGAGGAACCAAGGAAGCAGGAAGCATCGTTCTAGATGTCTTCAGTGAAGACTCAGGAAACAAAATTAGACTGCAGTGGGTGAAGGGTTGGGTGGAGTGTCGGACTCACCATTGAGGGAGTACATCTATAAGCCAAGCCTTGCTTTTTGGTGCCTTCTGTGCACCTCTTGTCTGAAAAGATGTCACTTTGGGGAAATGAGCTCAGGGGCAGCACCTGCAACCCCCGCCACCCTCCGCAGGGTGACACTCACCAGGCCATGAGCCCACGAAGGGATCCCATGTAGACTATTTTAAGAAAGTTGGCAGAGTGAGGAAATTGAGAGCTTTGATGAAAAGAGAAATTTGCTCCTAGGTAAATAAGAGATGGGACAGCACAAGGTTTCATGGCAGGATGTGCCAGGGAAGGGGAGCGGCTGGGGACCCCAGAAGAGGAGGGCTCTCAGTGGAGGGGTTCCAGTGGAGGTGAGATAAAATGGGGGTGTGGGCACAGGCAGAGGCAGCGCCCTGCAGGAGCAGAGACCCCCAATCTCCTGAGGCCTGGGGGAAGCAGGGCAGAGGCTGTGAGTCCAAGAGATGTGCAAGTTTGGCAGAGGCAGGTGGGAGCTCTAACCTGTGACTTCTGTTTTGTCCATTAACTATGAGATGAAATGAATTCCAGAGAGCAAGTGCAGGGGTGGGGAGAGGGGATCCTTGGGGACATGGGAAAAGTTTGGAATAACTGCTGAGAGGGTGGAGGAGGGGTCCGACATCCTCTCTGGCACCCAGTCTTACCAGGCTTTCACTCTGCCACCACACCAAGGTGCCCTTGGTCAAGGTCTCCAGTGACCTCCTGACCTCCTTGTTGCCAAATTCACTCATATCTGTCCTCTAGTCAGCACTTGACATGGTTGTTCATGCCCTCCTCCCCAAAACACTGCCTCTGCTTGGCTTCCAAGATGTTCTCGGTTGTCCTCCCACCTCTCTGACCATCCTCCTTGGCCTCCTTTGCTGGTTCCTCCTCTTCTCAGCCTAAAACCTTGACGTGCTCAGGGCTCAGGCCTCAGACACCTCCAGCTGCATGCACTCCTCAGGTGGCCCCTTTCTGTGTTATGGCTTCCAATCCCATCACATGGCTGAGTCCCCGAGTTTAGCCTCCAGCCTTGGCCTCTCCCTGCCTCCAAGCCCTCACACACAGCGGCCCACTCCACAACTCCCCATGACTGTGCACCAAGCACCATACACCTGACATGGCTACAGCCACACTCCTGATTGTCCTCCCTAAGACCTCCTCCGTGGCAACCCCATTGTCCCAGTTGCTCAGGCCAAAACCTGGGAGATATTCTTGACACCTCCATTCTCCCTCAGCTCACCTCCAACCCATAAGGAAACTCGTCAGCAATGCCCTTGACATTCATCCCCAACCAGACCACAAAAGTGGTCAAAAGGCCACCTCCACCACCGCCACCCTAGTGCAAGCCTGTGTCAGTCACATCCAACCTGGATGGCCATGGCAGCCTTCTACCCATCTCTCTGCCTCCGTCCAGCAGTTTACACATGAGCCCCAGGCACCTCTCACAACACAGGGCTGACGCTACTGCTTCTCCACTCCAAGCCCTCCTCCAGGGGGCCCACCTCACTTCTAGTAAAAGCCAAAGGCCAGCCACAGCCCTGAAGCCCTCCACAATCTGCTCCCCTCTCTGCCCCCCTTCTCCGACCTCCTCTCCCGCAACCCCCTCCCTATTCTCAGTGTCCAGCCACACTGGCTGTTGCTGCTTGGAGCTGGCCTGGGGCCCTGCCTTGGGCTGTGGGTGGCAGCTGTTCTAGTTCAATCATCTTAAAAATCATCTGAGGTGATGTGGAAACCCACCTGCCGACTCCACATCAGGAGACGCCCGGATCCGGCCAACTGCACAGCAAGGTCACGCCCCCACAGGGTCAGCGTCTGCTCCGTGATGCACAGGGCATGGGGACAGAGTGGCCGCTGGGGACGCTGCAGATGGCCAAGGGGTTGTCATTAACCAAAGAGCAGCAGGGCCTAGGCCCTGGCTTGGGGGAAATAATAGGAGGGGAGGGAGGAGGTTGCCTCATTGGAGAGGGTATATTTTTTAAATTTTTACCATAAAAATTGCAAACATTCAAAAGTAGAGCTGATAATATAATGAGCCCTCGGCAGCCATCATGAGTTTCAGTCACAATCAGCTCATGACCAATTATGTTTCATCCATTTTACCATTCGCTCTCCCTCAATTATTTTGAAGCAAATCCCAGAGATAATAATATTCCAACCCAGGCAATGACTCTTGTTTCTTTACCTCTAGGACTAGATTGCACTCTCACAATGGGTGTGGGGTTCTGGGTTCTTGGACACCCCAGTCTTCTCTCTGGGCTGGTTTCCATTAAAGGACAATGTCCTAGGTGAAATAGTGAGTTTTCAGGAAATGATATTAGCAGGAGGGATAGTTGAGGGTGGCTGCTCAGGGACTTTCAGAGTGCCAGGCCTGGAGCTTGGGCCAAACTGGCAGGGTAGGGCGGTAGGGCACCAAAACCAGGGACAAGGGAGCCAGGTAGCCTCCTGAGACCCTGTATAAAGTGACTTGTGGAAAAATTTGGATCCCAGTCGAAGTCTCAACAGACCTTCAGCAGTAATTGACAAGCTAGTTCTAAAATTTATGTGGAAAAGCAAAGGACCTACGATAGATACCATCATTAATCTTTAAAAAGAAGATTCATTCTATCTGATTTTCAACCTTACTCAAAAGGTACAGTAATCAAGACAGTGAGATCCAGCACAAGGGCAGAAAAATGGATCAACAGACTCAAATAGAGTCCAGAAACAGACTCACAGATAGACTATAAAGCTTCTACAAGCAATTATAGGAGAAATACATTCCTGGGCAAAGATTAATTTGAGAGGACAGAAGAAAGCATGAACTGAGAGAAAAAGTTGATAAACTGGACTTTATTAAAGTTAAAAATATTTATCAAAAGATACTGTTAATTAACAGGCAAGCTACAAATTTGGAGAAAATATTCACAATAGACATATCTAGCACAGAACTTGTCTTTTATTTTTTTATTTTTATTTTTTATTTTTTTTATTTTTTGACAGAGGTCTCACTCTGTCTCACAGGCTGGAGTGCAATGGTACAATCATAGCTCACTGCAGCCTCAAACTCCTGGGCTCAAATGATCCTCCTGCCTCAACCTCCTGAGTAGTGGAGACTACAGGTGCACACCACCATACCTGGCTTTTGCTTTTTAATATAAAAATATATCCTACAAATCAATAACAAAAAGATAAATAGTGCTCCCCAAAATAAGCAAAATATACACTTCACAAAAGGAAATATACGAATGGACAATAATTACCTTTAATTACCTGAAAAGGTAATCAGTAATATTAGTCATAAGGGAAGTGAAAATTAAAACTACAATGAGACAGCACTACACTCAATAGAATGGCTAAAATTTAAAAGCCTGACAATTCCAAGTGTTGACATGAATGTGGAGCAACTAGAAAACAACTTAGCCGGTGAGAGTGTAAATACAAACTTTTGGAAAATAGTTTGAAAGTTGCTTTCAAAACCAAATATATGCTTATCATTTGAGCTAGAAATTTCACTCCTAAGTATTTACTCAACAACAAAAAGACCCGTATACAAATTTTCACAGAAGCTATTATTATTCATGATAGCCAAACACTGAAACAACCCGCATGCTTATCAGCAGGTGAATGGATCTGTAACAGTCATACAGTGGAGTATTATTCAGCAATAACATGAACAGACTACTGATAAAAACAGAGTACATGTCTGTATGATTTAATTGATATGAAGCTCAAGAACAAGCAAAACTAATTTATGGCAAAGGCACTCAGAAGAGTGGTTGCCTTTGGGAGTAGAAGAGGGAGCTTCCTGCCTTCAAGGGCGCAAGAAGAAAGCTAATGGGGTAGGGAAAGCTCTGTATCCTGATTGGGGTGTTGATTTCACGGAAGTGTACATTGATCAATATTCAAAGCTTGTATAGGTAACATTTCACTGTATGGACATTTTACTTCCTCCCCAACCCACCTCAAAAAGCTGAGCAACTTTCAGGGGATCCATTCCAACCTTTAGTTTTAGAGAGGTCCCTGAGAGTCGCAGAAGGCAAGCGGTCTGCCTAGGGTCACACAGCAGGTTGGGGCAGGCACAGCCCCTTCCCCTCCCAACTCTCCCAATCTGTCCACTGAACTGCACCCACCTGGGATTCCATTCTCCTAACTTTCTGAGGTTCCCGACCCAGGGAAAAAGGAGGGAAGGAAGACAGAAGGAAGTGATGGAGCAAAAGAGGGACCCCCAATCAGAGTTGGCCACAGAGCTGGGGAGAGGCCTCTGCACGCAGACTCGGGCAGCCCCAAACCTTCCTCCTGGTATTGGGCGATTCTAGTGCAGCCGCAGGGCCCAGAGCGGGTGTAGGAGGCGTGGCCGCAGCCCCACCTTAGACCCCAGGCCGGGCCAGGAAGATGCGTCTGGTCTGCGCATGCGGGCAGGTGTAGGGGGCGAGGAGGTGGGGAGCGGCGGGCAGGGGAAGCAGCGAGGGGAGAGGCTGCCGAGCCGAACCTCCGCGGACCCGCTCGCCCCTAAATCACGCAGCCGCATGAATAATAAATAAGGACCGCTCGGATCCTTAATAGTAGTCGCATGTCTTATTAAACTAATATTTCACAAACTTTTATTCTCCCTGTGGTTGGAGGTCGGGAACAAAGCCCCCCGCCCCCCACCCCGCTGGCTCTGCACAGCCTGGGGCAGACCCCCGACGGGAGGAGCTCAGCGTGCCCACCCGCAGGGTCCTGGAGGGGGACACCTCTCGCCCTCGTCTCCCCTGTGGGTTCCTTCTTTCAACTCACGTGGCCCTGGTTCTTCCCCTGTGCCAGGCCCTGCGCAGAGGATACAGATGGGTCCACCCCGCTCCCGCCCAAGGAACCCCCTGGGCCCGGGAGGGAGAGACAGACCCCTACACCAACCGTGTCCGTGAGGCCCAGGGCTGGAACACAGTCGGGTGCAGGGGGCTCGCCGCTGGGGAGCGGAGGGGAGCAGGGGAGGCCTCGCCTGGGAACCCTAAACAGAGCCCCCAGGGGTGAGCATGAAAGCTCTGTCCTGTGGAAGGCGCCGCAGCGCAGGGCCTGGCAGCCTCGCGACACAGACCTAATGTGAACCTTGCCTCCACCACCAGCCGTGTGGCCTTGGGAAGACAAGGGACAAGAACCTGAGAGGAGTATACTATGTAAGAAGGCAGGAGGGGCCCTGGAGACCCAGAGGGCTCACCTCGGAGTCAGAAGGGTGGGGGGCTTTGGGAAGGCCAGGGTCCGGAGTTGGGGCGACCCTACTGGATCCATGCTTTTCTCCTTAGCAAAAGATTTGTTTTCCTTTGAGATCCGGGCTCCAATCCTGGCCCCGCCCCTCATCTGTGAAAGCAGTCACAGAATCCACCTTGCAGGGCTGGCGAGGGAACAGTGTGAGATAAAAGCCCGTGTGGGTGCCAGTGGGTATCTATTCCCATTGCTTCCCCAAAACCACACCCTTCTGCTGTGCCCCCAACACCCCAGAGGCTCTGATGGGCTGCACCCGGTCCCAGAGGTCTCCTCCTCCTGCCCCTCTGTGCCTTCCTCAGCTCCATGCTGCATCCTTCTTGCCTTCCCCAGGGACCTACACTTGCCAGGTGCCAGGCTGTGTGCTGGCACCGGGGCTCTGGGCTGGGTGCAGACAGTGATCTCTGCCCTGAGGAGCTCCCAGACTTCCCAGTCTGATGGAAGAAGCAGCCACGAAGGCGCAGCATCACCATGCAGGGGTGAAGCAATACTGGGCAGGCACTGGCTCTGCCAGGCACCCCATTCTCTCTAGTGGTTCTGACCCCCAGGCTTGCCTGCCCACCCTGACTCTATCTCTGGCCAGATCACGCTCCTGAGCATCCATGATGTCCAGGGGCCTCCCGGACAGGACATCTCCCAGGCTCCTCCAACTCCACACAGTCACCACTGAATTCCCCATCTGCCTCTTGGCCTTGACCCTCAGCCAAGCTGCCTTCTCCCCTTATGAGTGGCAGCACCTCACTCCTCCATTAATGGGATCCCAAACCAGCGATCAGATCTGGTTTCTCCCTCTCCCACTCCAACGCCGTGCAGTCAACTCAAATTCAGCCAGGCCTTCCTCCAAACTGGTTTCAAACCTTTCCTCTCCTCTCCACCTTCCCCACTGTGCCATGCTGACCTCTCCTCCATTCCCCCAGGCTGGTTCCCCAGACCCTTTGCAGGTCTTCCTGCCTCCACACTCCCGCAATCCCATCCATCTTATACCCACTATCAGGGTAAGCCTCCAGTTGCTCAGGTATAACCTCAGAAGGCTTCTGTGGGTCTCCACTACCCACAAAATAAGCCCAGGCTCATTAACTTCATGTTCAATGCTCTTCTGCCAACAGCTAGTATCCACTCCTTATTCCACACATAGTCCCCTACACCTCCTTGCCCACCCTGACACATACACTGGCTCAGCCACCCATCCTCCACTGTGTCCTTGGAGACCTATAAGTTGGGAAAACAACAACAGCAAAAACGACTTAACTGCTCTGCTCAGTAATAATAGTATTGTATGAGTTTCACTAGCTCAGTTAAGATTCCAGAATGAGGCCAGGTGCAGTGGTTCATGCCTGTAATCCCGACGCTTTGGAAGGCCAAGGTGGGAGGATCACTTGAGCCCAGTAGTTTGAAACCAGCCTGAACAATATAGCAAGACCTCTTCTCTACAAAAAAAATGAAAAATTAGCCAAGCGTGGTGGTGCATGCCCGTAGTCCCAGCTCCTTGGAAGGCTGAAATGGGAGGATCGCTTAAGCCCAGAAGATTGAGGCTGCAGAGAGCCCACATTGTGTCACTGTACTCCAGCCTGCGTGACAGAGCAAGACCTTGTCTAAAAAAAATCTAGAATGGGCTATAAAGGGGTGTTCTATGGGCATCTAAGAAGAAGAAGTGGTAAATCCTGGAAAGCAATGGGGTTGCTAAGAAAAGGCCACATCAGGCTCATGCCTATAATCCCAGAACTTTGGGATGCTGAGGTGGGAGGATGACTTGAGGTCAGGAGTTTGAGACCAGCCTGGCCAACATGGCAAAACTCCATCTCTACTAAAAATACAAAAATTAGCCGGGTGTGGTGGCAGATGCCTGTAATCCCAGCTACTCGGGAGACTGAGACAGGAGAATCTCTTGAACCCGGGAGGTGGAGGTTGCAGTGAACCGAGATCATGCCACTGCACTCCAGCCTGGGCAACAGAGCAAGACTCTGTCTCAAAACAAACAAACAAAAAAAAAAAAACAAGAAAAGAAAAGGCCACATCAGATTGGTCCACGTCCTTGTCCACAAGGTGACTAGCCCAATAGGTCAGAGAAGTGAGGCTGTCAGAAGGGATCTAAGGTCCTGTGAAACGCATGGTGAGATCCCCCAGGACATGCTTAGGCGAGATGGGGAAATGTAGGATGGACAAAGACACAAGCAAATAACACCACGACTACAGCCAATGTCCATGGGCGGGCGGGGGGTGGGGTCTCCACAGAGTGACCCAGGCTCCATCCTGTTCTGCTGTATTTCACTTCCTTGTGCATGAAGGTAGAGGTGGTACCTTCACAGGTCCCACAGGGTGAGAGCAAGAGAGCTCCGCTGGGTCCAGATCCGGGACAAGGAGAGAGGAGCCCGGTCGTGTCAAGGCAATGTGTCCGGGACCCATAAGGCGGTCTGGACCCCTATTTGAGTCCTAGACACGGAAAGGAGAGAGTCTCAGGCTACCCAGGGTGTGTGGGAAAAGGGGCCATGGTGGGAGGAGAGGGAGGGGCCACTAAAAGGGCTTTTCCTCTGCTGCTAAGCACTTTCCTCACAGGCTCTGTGACACAGGAGGGAAGTGGGGCTCCTGCAGGTCGCAGCACCTGTGCATGGTCACCTGGTCGATGAGCAGCAGGGCCAGAACACCAACCCAGGGTGTATGGAGTTAGTGCCGCTGTTCTAGGCTGCTTCTCATCTGGGCAGCAGCCTCCACAGCCTGCAGACTAGCAGGGTCCATGGTTTATTTCTACCTGGAACAGATCACAGAGTTGGAGGGGAGAGGAGTCACCCCCTCAGCCCCGGGCCAGACCCCAGCACTCTCCAAGAACCCCGGGGCTCTGGGCAGCAGAGTTTGAGCACTGGGTCTAGGATGAAGTGAACAGTCCAGGTGGCTGGTTTTGCCTCTGTGAGAGCAGCCCAGGAGAGCAGCCAGCCGAGGAGCTGCCTGAAGTTGGAGGGGCCAAGCCGGCCGATCGACGAGGAGAAGCATCAGGAGCAGCCGAGAGGGGCTGTACGTGATGCTGGGGGCAGGAGGGGGCTGCGAAGAGCTCCTGGTTACTGGCTGCCCACCTCTGCAGGGCTGATAGGAGTGGGGAGTGGAGGGAGCTGGCGGGTAGCACATAAAGGCTGATTCTGAGGAAGGACCTTCTCAGAGTTAGAGTTCCCTAAGGATGAGTGAGTTTCCCATCCCTGGAGATGGCCAACTGGGTGACCCTGCGGGGAGAAATTACAGAGGGAATCCAGGCATTGCTGGATGCACTGGGCCTTCAAGGGTCCTTGCAACCTGGAAATTCTGCCATGCTGTTGCATAAGCCGTTCCCACAACCTGGAATGCTGTTTCCTCGAATTCCACCTCCACACTCAATTCAAACCTTTCCTCTTGCAGGGTGTCTCCCCAAAGCCACCCATCGTCCCTCATCTCATTTTTCCTGACTCATGTGTTGTAAACTAGACACCTTGTGGAGTGGAAGAGAGTCAAGTCAAATGGAATTGCAGGAAATTGACTAGAACCAGGGAAAACAATAGCACACACTCGTACAGCACCCACTAGTACCAGGCACTGGTCCCCAATTATGCAGACGTGGACCTGTTTAACACTCACAACCACGATTGGCGTGGGTAGGTGCCATGTTCCAGATGAGGGCAGCTGGGGACCGGGAGGAGAAGTGACCTGCCCAAGGTCACGCAGCCAGGGCCAGGGGAAGAGTTGGGATTTGAACCCAGGCAGTCTGGCTCCGGAGTCCATGCTCTGATTCACTGCCTTGGGGCTGTCAGGAGGATAACATGAGCCAATGCTGTGAGAATACAGAGCAGAGCCGGCACTTAGTAGGCACTCAGCACTCCTGAAGCCCATCTCCCTTTGTCTCTGCCCCTGAGTGTGCCCACCACTGTCCCTGCCCTGCCCAGCTCTGCTGTTCCCTGCTGCTCATCCTCTCTGGCTTTGTCTAGCTCTCCCTGCCCCTGTGTGTCACTCTATGTCTGCCTCCCTGTTTTTCTCCCTCCCCTGCCCTGTCTCTTGCTCTGTGTCCTTGTCTGTCCTTCTGTCCTCTCTGCATCTTCCTGTCCCTTTCCCACCAGCCCCTGCCGCGTGGACCCCGCTGACTCGTGCTTCTGCTTTCCTCGTATCCCTGGCGCCTCTCATCATCAACGCGTCCTTTGTCTTTACAAGCTGGCCTGGTCTCTCTCCATCTCTCCCTCCATTTACGAGCCTATGTGTTAGTGGACAGGGCAGCCGATGGAGGCCACTCACTAGTGACCCATCTCTGTGATCACCTCATTATTTATCACCAGGGACGCCAGTGTTTCCATAAATTACCCCGACCAGGAGCCGCCTGCGCCGGAATCAATAGTCACCTCTCGCCTAATACCCAATTATTAATAACCACGGGGGGAAGGGTGACCAGACGTGGCCAGACGTGGCACTCCAGGTTCTTGCCCAGCATGGGGAGGAGCGGGCTAGGAGGGTGCTGGCCCCCATGCTGCAAGATGCCAGCACAGGGCAAGAGGCGGGGCCTGGAGAAGGACAGGGTCCCCACATTCTCTCTAGGACTGGGCGATAGAACCTGAGACATGGCTCCACCCTGAGGGCAGAGGGAGACGCAGAGCCCCATCATTAAGATCCTCTAGTCTGAGGACAGGAGACCTGGCCAAGCAGTGAAGTATGCCCTTTTAGGACCCACCAGGGCCCCAGCCATAAGGGTGCACCTTCCCCAGAGAGAAAAGCTTCATCCCACAGGCAGACGAAAGGCTACCAGAGGCAGGTGCTGGGGTGGGGCTTTGGTTCCACCAGGGCACAGGGGTCAGGAGGTAATTTCCACCCCCACCCCCGTCCCCCAGCCCTGCAACACACACTTGGAGCCCTGCAGGTACATCTGGGTAAAGATCTGAACCTGCAAGAGCTGGTGCTTGGCGGGCTGGAGGCATGGCAGGAAGGACAGGAGGAGGAGCAGGGCACCTTAAGAGGATCTACACCTGCTAGTGCCCGAGGCTGGGGGCTTGGGAGTGAATCGAAACAGTTGTCCATGCAGATGACAGTGGGAGAGGCAAGACCAGAGGAGAGAGACCAAGCCCCGGAAGACTCCGACCTCAGTGTATTCTGATACCCAGATATATACACTTCGTCAACCACTGGCTCTCCCTTCACTGCACCAGAGATGCAATCGACGGACATACACACACACACACACACACACACACACACACACCCCACATGTACAATCCAGCGGCACAAAAACACCCACACACGCCCACACGCAGAAATACAAGTGCATGTTTGGGCCTATGCACACATACACCCCAGATATCCCCACACACACACACACACACAGGCATCTACACATGCTGACACAACGCACACTTGCAGCCCATCCTGCATGCACACCCTTTTGTGCACACAGTGTGCACATGCAGCCACGCGGCCTCTAAGGGCATCTTGCTGAGCGAGGCTGAGGCTTCGTTCAACTCCTCCAGAGCCCAGTCGGTTCCAACACTGCCACCGTGTGGCCTCAGGTGCACAGTGCGCAGGCCGTGAGGCTGAACACCTGGCCAGTGGGGAGGAGGTCTCACCCCAAATCTTGGGTCTCTCCATCTAGATGAACCGGGCTGCCATTTGGCCACTTCCCAGTGAAACCGAACACAGTCCTGGAGAACTGGGGTCAGATTGTGTGACGGCTGGAGCCTGCTACTGTGGGCCATTGCTGTCCATTCAGCAGGGCTGGCCCCGTGGCTTGTGTCTCTGCAACCCATGGCTGGCGACACGTGGTAGGCAGGCAGCCCCCATGTTAGTGTAGATTTGGTGCCAAGTTGCTTAAACTCTCCCAGAGAGACGAGTTCAATCCCGACCTGCAATTTAATTATTAATTCACTCATCACAGTATCGAGGCTGTAACCTTTGTCCATGTATGATGCTAGGTTGAAATTACAGTGAGCAACACGGACAGTTGCCTCTTCTAAATGTCAGGGGGCCCAACACTGAAGAGATAACACAACAAATATTTATCAGGTTATACCATAGAAAACTGACATTGGCATAGGTCTAAATGGTCAGCTACTGGCAGAGTATTCATGCAAGATCCTTTGATTCACCCTAATGATGGCAAGTGTCATACAGGTTACAGAACAGGGCAGTGGGGCTTAATCTGGGGTTGGAATGGCAGGCAAGGCTTCCTTGGGCTGTAAGCTGAACTTGAAAGGGTGAGCAGTGATGAAGCTGCTCACAGGGCACCCAGAGCCCGTGGAGGCACAGATGTTCTCGCTTTTGTTCTCAGAGGCCCTGGAGCCCTCAGGTGCCCCCTATGCGCCTCAGTTTAGACTCGAGGTCTCCCCAGGGATGAGCACTATTAGGGGAGTGGTGCCTGGGATGACCTTGCCAAGGATTTCTATCCTCCTAGATGCTGCAAGGAGTTGAGGCAGACACCCAGTCACACAGGCCTGCCAAGGACATATCATGATGTTGTAGAGATGGGGAAACTGAGGCTCGGGGAGATGACATCACACACTGAGTAGCAGTGCTGGGATTTGAGACCACCCTGACTCCCAAAACTACGCTTTTTAATATTTTAATCTTAGGTGCGGAAACTTGAGTTAATCACAGATCTCAGTTCCCGGCAGACTATTCATGCAAGATCCATCTCCTGACTTGTTATTACTAAAAAATCGATATGTGTCAGTCAATCATTCCCGGAGCCTTATTTTGCACCCGGCTCAGTGACAGGGCCCACGCGGGCGCATCCACAGGTGGTTCAGTGACAGGTCCTGCCCTTGGGGAGCATGTGAGCTAGTGACAGTCAACTCTGGGCAAAGAACTTCCACTCTCCTGCCCAGCAGATTTAAGGGATTTATCCAAGGAAAACAAGGACGAGGATCTATGAAGGTGTTTGCATCAGATTGATAATAAAGATTTCATGCCCTTCAGTGAGGAATAAATGCATTATGATATATCTGTCCAATGGAATATTATGCATCTATTACAATTGGTGGCAAGAGCATTCCTTTATTGATGTGGAAAGATGGCTACACTTTGTGGTTCGGATTTTTTAAAAATAGGGCATATGACAGTATTCATAGAGATATCCATTTTGAAAAACATAGATAATACGTGCATACATTTCCCTGATTCTAAGATGCACATTTTTTAACATTTGAACATTTCTAAAATCAGGATGTGCATTTCAATTAATAGATATGTTTAATGCAGTAGTTCTTTTCTCCAAAAGAGCCGTGTAATTAAATCAATGATGCATCTCACAATCAGTGTTGTCCTAGAATCAAGAAAAACATATATCCACATGCACACATAGGGAACATTCCAGAAAGATAGCAACCAAAACGGTAAAAGTCATTAAGTCTAGGTGATTTCCACTTTCTTCACAAACCTTCTGTACTGTCTGGGTTTTATAAACTGAACATGAATAGTTTTTATAATGAGAAAAAATCTCCTATTTCCATATTGAAAAACAAAACAAAGTCTAGGGTCAAAAAAAGTCAAAGCTTCTCGTATACAGCAGGCCAGAATACTCACTAAACGGAACCCCAGAAGCAAGGGATGGGAACCAAGGGGACTTGGCAGCCTGGTTGTAAAGGAGCTGGGCTTCCTAATGCAGGAGAGATTTGGGTAGATGGGGAACAGGTTTAGACACTGCAAGCCGAGGAGACAGTCTAAAAGGAGGCCTGGGGATCCGGAGTATTCCCCTCAGGTCTGGAGCGAAATGGTGTGACTCAGGCCAGGCAGATGGCAGTGGTGGTCATTAGAATAATAATCCTAGCTGACGTTTATTGAGTGCTTACTCCGTGCTGGGTACGCATTTCATATGCATGTCCTTATTGTAACAGACTGCCTTGTGTCCCCGCAAGATGCATATGTTGATGTCCTAACCCCCAGTACCTTAGAGTGTGATCGCATCTGGAGATAGGGTCTTTAAAGAGGTGATAACGTTGACATGAAGTCACTAGGGTGGACCCTAATCCAGTATAACTGGAGTCTTTATAAGAAGAGATTAGGACACACACATCAACAGAGAGAAGAACACGCCAAAGCACAAGGAGAAGGAGGCCAGGAGAAGAGACCACAAGCCAGGAGGAGAGACCTCAGAAGGAACCAACCCCTGCTGGCACCTTGACCTCAGCCCTCCAGCCTTCAGAATAGCGAGAAAATAAATTTCTGTTCAGATACACAGTCTGTTGCTCTTTGTTATGACAGTCCTAGCAAACTAATATACTTCTTTACCCCACAACAACCCCGTGGGGGTGGGTGTTTCTGTTATCTCTTGCTGCGTAACGAGCTGCCCCAACACTTAGTGGCTCAAGATATCAACAACAATTTGCTTTGCTCTGGAGCTTGGCAAGGTCAGCTTAACTACGCTCTGCAAGGCATTGCTGGGCAGACGACATTCAGGATGGCTCATGCGTGTGACTCACATGACAAGCTGGTGCTGTGAGCCAGATGCCTAGTGTGGCCTCTCCACATGGCTGCTTGGCCTCCTCACAGCATGGTCACCGGATTCCCACAGTGGGCATCCCAAGCGAACCCGATGAAGTACGTGGCATTCTTATGACCGAACCTTGGGAGTCTTGCAGCGTCACTGGTGCTACATCTAACCAGGCAGTGACAAAAGTCCTCCCAAGTTCAGGGCAAGGGACCACTGTCCCCACTATCCCCTGGGAAGAGTGTCAATGCTCTTGTAAGAAGACCTTGCGGGATGGGATATATATTGTAGCTGACGTATTTGGAAAATGCATCCCATGATAGTAGGTACTATAATTATCCCCATGTTACAGGTGAGGAAATGCAGGTGGAGAGATAATTTAAGGGACGGGCTAAGATGCTGCAGCTGGTTAAGTGGTGGCATTGGGTGGGTTGGTGCCGGATCATGAAAGGCCTTGAATGCCAAATCCAAGGTTGAGGTTTAAAGTCGGTGGACAATAGAGAGCCAGTGAGCTTTTGGAAGCAGAGAATGAAATCATTAGGTCTGTGTTCAAGGAAAATCACTCTGACTGCAGGATAGAAAAAGGAAGAAGGGTAATCTGGAGGCAAGAGGAGGCCGGAGTCACAGTGCTGGGGAGGGGATGTGGGGACCACTCCAGGGCAGTGTGTGGGGGCTGGAGGGAAGGGCACCGCTTCTGCTTCTAGGCAGGAGGGCCTCCGGGTGGTGAGTAGCACCGACCCCACTCCTCTGCAGACCAGCTGAGGTCCCCGTTCCCTTGGCTCCCCAAGATCCACCATCTCATAAGATTCCTGTGGGCCCTCCTTCTTCAGGGTGTCTGGTGAAGGCCCTGCTGGGTTTGATGTCACCACACAGAGCTAGCACATAACAGGTCCTTAGTGTTTGCCAAATGAGCAAATGATGTGTGAATGAGTGAATGAGTGAATGAGTGGGAGACAGGCCATAAAAGAAAACTGATAAACTAAGGGAGAAAAAAAAAGCCAAATGTACTTTAACCATGCACCTTCATGGAATCACAGATTTGGGGGGACTAACTGGGTGGGGACTAGAAGCATGGCCAGAATGGGGCAGGGCGGGGGCAGGGTGGGCGGCTCAGGAGTTTGAGAAGCCTCCAGAAGCTGTCCCAGGAGAAAGACCAGAGCCGGGATGGGGCTGAGCTCTGATTGGATACAATGGGTGTCCATCACGGATGTTCCACCAATGAGGCAATCAGCTACTTCCGCCATGTCCACAAAGGCGAAGTTTCACGCGGGTTCGAATCCCTGCTCCGCGACCCGTTCCCTAGACGTCCTTGAGCACGATCCTTCTCTGCAGTTTTCTCAGCTGCACCATGGGGGTGAGAGCGGCACAGCCCTCCTTGGGTAGCAATGCAGACCTGGGAGGCGCTGGGTGAAAAGCACCAGCTTTGGTCGGGCTGGAAATAGGGGCTACTGGGGACTCCTGGCCCGGGCCTTGGCCCCACAGTGGTATGTGCTAGAGTAATGGTCTGCCCACTTTTCTTCCCCGCCACCGGACTGGGAGCTCCTGACGGGCAGAGACTGTGTCCCAGGGCTCAGCCCAGGGCTGGCAGGAGTAGGACTTGGAAAGGTCTGGGGTGTTAGCTTCGGGAACGGGTGCGCTTCCCCACGGTTCTGTTCACAAAGGGACACAGAGCATGGAGGGGCAGCCAGGCCTTCACCGTCTCATGCAGACTGCCCCATCGGCAGACCCTGTCTGGATGCCAGCCCGGAAGCCCAGGGTCACAGAAACCCCGCGGCACAGCCAGTCAGGCCCATGGGAAATGGGTCAAAGGTGAACGAGGGACTTCCAGCGGCCAGGAACCAGAGAGAGAGGAGGTAGGGAGGGGACACCTGGGTGGACAGAACACCTGCAACATGCCAGGAGGAAGTCATGTTCTTGTCCCCATTTTACAGATGGGAAAATTGTGAGCTTTGACCTATATTACTCCACGGAGACTTTGAGGAGGGGAAGGAGAGAGACATGGATAAGGGGCAGGGTAGGCCCTCCCCAGCAGCAGCATCTTGGGATCAGAGAATGGCCAGCTGTCGTCTCCAGGTCCTTGCACCCCAGGTTCTGTGCCTCAAGCACCCCTGCTTGGGCTCCCCTGGGTTGGGCCCGTAAATTTCTTCTGAGGGGCATTCCTCTGGGTTCACCATTCAGGTCAACCTAGACTGACAGAAAGCCAAGAAAAAGTAGATTTCTCTCTTGTGTGCTCGAGGGGCAGAGACAGTGGGGGTCACTGGTGTCCTGGAGAATGGGGCCGGTTCAGAGATCCTTGCGAGTGAACACCAGTGAGACAGGATCACAGGACAGGCTGGTGGCTTCCTGCCTTCTCTCGGGGCCAGATTCACCTTCAGATTCCAGGGCCCACATCCCTGTGTCCCAGCATGACCTGGAAGGAGTTCCAAATAGTCCCAAGGGTTCCCAGACCTAAACCTGGGGCTATGGGCTGGGCTTTGAGCTCAAGCTAAACTCATCCCTCATCTTTTGCCTCATGTCATCTTCACGCAACTAGGATCCCTGCTGGTCACCGCTCAGCCCCTTGTCTGCCCTGGTCAGGGCAGGAAGCTCATCCGGTGCCAGCAATAGGCACCAGAATTGGCCACGCTGCCCTAAGGCCATCAGCAGCCCCGCAGGACCCCAGCCTTGCCCGTGCCCTCTCCAGCTGGCTCAGCTCAAGGCCAAGCTCTCACAGCCCTTTGGACACTGATTCAAACAGCTCCCCGTCCTGCAGCCTGGCCTACAGCCAGGCCAGGTCCTGCAACGTTCCCCCCTTCAACTCCCCCAAACCAGCGTGTCCAGAGCCCCCGTGCCCCTCCTTCCCCCAAAGCCTGCCTCCCCCGATTTCTGCTGGATTTGACATTCGCCCTGTGGCCCAGACGCCCAGGACCCCCCACAGTCCTGCCTGGGGACCCAGCCCGGGTTCCAGCTGGCTGGCGAGCCCAGCCAAGCATCACCGCTCCTGCGACATCCCTGAGTGACAGGAAACAACTCGCTCCTTCCAAGAGGCGAAGCTCTGACAAACACTCACTAGGAAATAATAAAGTGGCAAAATAATTCTGCATCGGACACACTTACCAGAGCAGAAAGCGTCTGCGGAGGAGACAACATCTTGTACCATCTATCTTCCTTAAATCCCCACGCTGTGACAAAGTGGAGGGCGAAATCATGATGAATGATCGGACACATTTAGCCAGTACCTGTGCTCTGTAACGAGCGTGGCCCGGGAATGGGGCCCTAATGAAGATCTGTGCCCCCACCCCAAACCGGGCCTCGTCGGAAACAAGTCTTTATTACGAAATTGGCGCCTAGTTTTCATACCACGCAGGATGGAGGCGCGAGGTGTGACATGAATTAACGCCGGCACCTGCAGGGTCAGCCCAGCCCTGGCTGGCGGTACAGAGACAAACGGGTTCGGCTCCCGCCACCACCCTGCGTCTGGTTGACAAGGCGCCAGTCGCCTTCTGATTGTGCGGGAACACGCCTCGGTTTTGTTCCTACCCGGCCCGCCATCATTTATTCTGCTGCCTCATTTGAATATGATGAATACTGTAGTCCTTTATTTGTTCACAACAACCAAATAATTGTAGATCCGTGGGCTTCAGGGCAATTAATCACATTTTTCCCTCCACCAATCCACTATAAACATGACATTGAACAATAAAGTACATTAACCTCTGCTTTGCACAAAACTTTGCTTATTTAAACACCGCAAGGTTATTTGTTTTCCTTCTTGCCAGGCCCCTGCCATGAAGAAGAGGTAGTGGGGAGAGAAGGCCCACCCCATACTGGGCAACCACACCAGCCCAGCCCAGCCCCCAGCTCAGCCAGACCCAGGGCCTGGTGTCAGGAGCGAGCGGGTGTGGTCGCAGCCCCTGGAGTGGTCATCCCGGCAGGATCTGAGTCTGTGTATATGTGTGTGCACACATGTGTGCACATTTGTGTGTGTATGCACAGCTGTCACTATGCGAGTACTTGCGTGAATATGTCTGTATTGCACATGTGTTCCTGTGCATATGTATGTTAATATATGTCTGGTCTCAGAATAGAGGTTCTGAGGACAAAGTCTGTGTGTGTGTGTGTGTGTGTGTGTACTTATAAGCGTTCTTGTTTGCACATGTGTGGCCATTTTAAAACATGGCTGCAAATTATTTCACATCCTTCGCATCAAGAGGTAGGATCTATGTCCTCCCCCCTTGAATCGGGGTGGACTTGTGACTGCTTTGACCAACTCTCACCGAGGTCAAGAAAGGTCATGCAGCCTTCACCTTGTTCATGAGAACGCTTACTCTTGGAGTCTTGAGTTGCTATTTAAGAAGCCCAGCTACTCTGAGGTTACCATGCAAAAGAGGCCGCATGGAGAGGTCCTGAGACCGCAAGGATAGAGACAGAGAGAGAAAGAGATGCTGGATGAGCACCCAGCCATTGAAGACATCCCAGCCCAAGGGCCAGACATGCAAGTGAAGACACCTCCAGCCATTCCATTCTTCCCCGCGGAGGATCCAGACGTGCTGCAGCATGGACAGGACATTTCCACTGCATCCTGCCTGAATTCTCGCCCCACAGAATCCATGAGCATAGTAGAATGGTGTTGCTTCATGGCACCAAGATCAGGGTGGCTCGCTATGTAGCAATGGATAATAGGGCTGAAGGTCTGTGCAATGTGTGTGCATGTGTGTGCATGCATGTGAGGGTGTGTACATGAGCAAGTGATGTATGTGAGCAGTGCATATATGTGCAGAGTGCATCCAAGCCTTCACTCAGCACCTTACTGAACACCTGCTGTGCCAGTCTTTTTCTAGGCGTGTGGGATACATCAGTGACCAAAGCAAAGGCCATGTGCTCACGGAACTTGGCTTCTGACGGAGACAGACAATAAATAATAAACTAAAGAAAAACAGTTAAATTAGATGGCATGTTATAAGGTGATAACTTACTATGCACAAAGGTAAAGCCAGAGCTGGGTGTGGGGATCAAGAGAGCCGGGGACAGGGAATGGGTCACATTTTTCTACAGGGTGGTAAAGGCGGGCCTGTTTGAAAACACGGCATTGGAAAAATCCTCAAAGGGCATGAAAGAGTTCGTGTACAGGTTTAATTATGCCCCTGAAAAATCTTCCCCCAAATGTTGAATTTCTAACCTTCAGAGCTTCAGAATGTGACAAATATTATTTGGAAATACGGTTGCTGCAGATACAGTTAGCTGAGACAAGGCCATACTGGAATAGTTAGCTGAGACAAGGCCATTAAATACTGGGCACTTAATCTAATATAACTGGTGTCCTTGTAAAGAGAAGAGACACAGAGACAGAGACACACAGGGAAAAGACCATGTGAAGACAAAGGCAGAGATGGGAGTGATGCATCTACGGGTCAAGGAACACCAAGGGCTGCCAGCAAATAGCAGAAGTTGGAGGCAGGCATGGTGGCTCACACCTGTAATCCTAACAGTTTGGGAGGCTGAGGCAGGAGGATCGCTCAAGCCCAGGAGTTGGAGACCAGCCTGGGCAACATGGTGAGACCCTGTCTCTATAAAAGATTAAAAAATTAGCTGGGCACAGTGGCATGCGCCTGTGATCCCAGCTACTTGGAAGGCTGAGGTGGGAAGATCGCTTGAACCCAGGTAATCAAGGCTGCAGCGAGCCAAGATTGCACCACTGCACTCCAACCTGGGCAACAGAGCACGACCGAGTCTCACAATAAGAAACAAAGGAGGAGGAGTTGGAGGGGGAAAGGAGGATCATCCCCATAGATATATTCCAAGGAAAGATGGTCTGGCAGACACCTTGATCTTGGACTTCTAGCATCCAGAGCTGTGAGATAGTAAATTCCTGTCGTTTTAAGCCATCCAGTTTGTAGTACTTTGTCACACAGCCCTAGCAGACTGATGCAGTGACTGACATGGAGATCTGGGAGAGAAGCAGTCTGGTCAGGAGGATCAGCCAGTGTGAGGGCCCTGCAATGAGCAGAGCAGCAGGTTCAAGGATCAACAAAGAAGTGGGTGGGCAGGGAGAGAGGAGGAGGAGATGGGTGAGCCAGGTGACAGGGGCTGATTCACACAGCCTTGAGCCATTGCAGGGACTTGGCTTTCACTGTGGGTGAAACAGAGCTTTGCAAGGTTCTGAGCATCATATATTCTAACCAGAATTGAAAAGGGTCTCTCGGTGCTTTGAGAATAGACTCTGGGTTTGAGGGTAGATTAGGGAGAACAATTAGAAGCCTGGTGCGATAATCCAATGATCCATGTAGTGGCTTGGACCAGGTGGTGGTGGTGGAGGTGATGAGAGGTGGTTTATTATGGATATATTTTAGGGGTCCAGGCAACAGGACTCCCGGATGCATTGGAATGTGGGGTGTGAGAGAGAAATCAAGGAGGACTCCAAGATCGCTGGTTTGAGAAACGGGAAGGAGAGAGTCATGATCAGCCAAGATGGAGACAGCTCTGCAAGGAGCAGGTTTGGGACCGGGATAGACCAGGAAATGTGTGTATATATCTCATCATATGCATTATGTGTACGTGAGAGTGCATAAGTGTGTATGTGTGTGTCTGCATGTACCTTCAGATGCATTATGCATTCAGATAGGTCTGGGTGCTTTTGTATGTGTCCACTGATAGACATTTTTGTCTTTAAGAAGAATTTAGGCCAGGCACGGTGGATCACACTTGTAATCTCAGCACTTTGGGAGGCCAAGGAGGGCGGATGACTTGAGGTTAGGAATTCAAGACCAGCCTGGCCAACATAGTGAAGCCCATCCCTACCAAAAATACAAAAATTAGGAGGGCATGATGGTGGAAACCTGTAATCCCAGCTACTCAGGATGCTGAGGCAGGAGAATACTTGAACTCGGGAGGTGGAGGTTACAGTGAGCCAAGATTATGGCACTGCACTTCAGCCTGGGCTACAAAGCAAGACTCCTTCTCAAAAAAAAAAAAAAGGAGAATCTAAATGAGTATCTGCAATGTGTTTGCATATGTGTGTGCATTTATGTGACTTTTTGTAGTGTGTGTGCCTGAAGAGTGTATGTGTATATCCGTGGAGGGGTGTGTGTGTGCGCGTGTGTGTGTGTGCGTGCGTGCGTGCATGTGTGTGTGAAGTGCTCTGGAGGGACAGTGCTGGGAGGCCAGTCCCCTGTCAATGGACTTGTCTTGGGTGGACAGGATGGAGGTGGGATTTACATAGGCAGGGCTGCACTCAGAAACCTCTTTGAAGCCAGACCCCAGGACAGGGAGAGTCTGTTCATCCAGGTTCTCATTGAGAAGGAGGTGCTGAAAGAGAGGTAGGCCTCCCATGGATGGGCGCAGAGCTCCAGCTGCACCAGGTGGTCCCCACATGCCAACAAGGGGGGAGTTGGTCAAGTGGATTGGGAGTCTCCACAGGATGGAATGTAGGTTTGCCTTCAAAAAATGACATCTTTAAGAAATAGTTGGCTGGGTGCGGTGACTCATGCCTGTAATCCCAGTGCTTTGGGAGATCAAGGCAGGAGGATCACTTGAGGACAGTAATTCAAGACAAGCCTGGGCAATATAGTGAGACCCCCATCACTACAAAAAAAAAAGAAAGAAAATTAGCTAGGCGTGGTGGCACATACCTGCAGTCCTAGCTATGTGGGAGGCTGAGGCAGGACTATCTCTAGAGCTCAGGAGTTTCAGGCTGCAGTGAACCGTGATCACACCACTGCACTCCAGCCTGGGTGACAGAGTAAGACCTTGTCAAAGAAAGAAAGAGAGAGAGAGAGAGAAAGGAAGAGAGAAAGAAAGAAAAGAAAGAGAAAGAAAGAAAGAAAGAAAGAAAGAAAGAAAGAAAGAAAGAAAGAAAGAAAGAAAGAAAGAAAGAAAGAGAGAGAGAGAAAGAGAGAAAGAGAGAAAGAAAGAGAGAGAAAGAAAGAAAGAAAGAGAGAAAGAGAGAAAGAAAGAAAGAGAAAGAAAGAAAGAAAGAAAGAGAGAAAGAAAGAAAGAAAGAAAGAGAAAGAAAGAAAGAAAGGAAAGAAAGAAAGAAAGAAAGAAAGAAAGAAAGAAAGAAAGAAAGAAAGAAAGAAAGAAAGAAAGAAAGAAAGAAAGAAAGAAAGAAAGAAATTAACTATTTGGGGAAAAAAATGTCCCCAAGGAATAATAAACTTTGATATGAGCTAATGAAATTCTTCACAAAGAGAAGCCATCTAATGTATACTCCCTCAACTCATAGCTGCCAAACATCTTGGCTATAGAATAGGATCTGTGCCCATACTATACTCTCTTTGCTTCCCACCAGGCTGAACGGAGGAGCTTCCCCTATGCATCTCTGAGGTACTCCCTCTCTCCCAAGGGAAACTCGTTGCACCTATCAATCACTGTGGCCCTCACTGCGGCTGCCAGGTTGGGCATGATATCATTGCTAGAGTAAATTAATAAAGCCTCAAGTACATGGAATATGGCCATTCACCTCATGAACGCATTGTTTTCTATTCCAGTCAAAAAGAGGATCTGAAACAGACTGCAATAGTTATTTGTAGTTTTGTAGTTTTGCCCAGGGGCTATATTAACTCTTCCATCCCCAGTCATAAAATTGTCCAAGGAAATACAGACTGCCTCCAGATTGCAAAGAACATCACATTGATCCGTTACATCAACGACATCATGCTGATACAGACAAGCAAAAAGTGCTAGTTCTTTGGAGGTCTTGGGAAGACACAGGCACACCAGAAGGTGTGCATGTATTTATAATTAGTGTAAATGGTATTGTATAATGTTGCCATTCTCTTACTAATTGTTTTTCGATTGGCACTGTGTTTTTAAGATCTATCCATGTTGCTATGTGTACATATATGATCCTTTGCTTCATAATAGTGGGGGCCAACCCAGATGGCTACTGTCTGTCCTCCTCCCACAAATCTGCAACAGAAATCCTTGTAGATTTCCCAATGTACAGCTGTGTTAGAATTTCTTTGAGTCCTAGGGTACCTATGTGCTTAATTTGCATAAGTAGTGTGGAATCACTCTCCAAAAAGGCCTCACCAATTTACACTCCCATCAGCCATGTGTGAGGAATCCTATCTTCCTCATTTCTGCCATTAATTGGTATTACCCAGCTTTCTAGTTTTTGCCAGTCTAAGGTGTAAAGTGATACCTCGTTTTAATTTGCATTTCTCTGACTACTAATGAGTTTGAGCATCGCTTCATGTGCTTATTAGCTTTGAGGGTTTCCTTTTCTGTAAATTGCCTGTCATATCATTTGCCCATTATTCTATTGGAGTTGATGTTCTCTTCTTGTTGCTTTGCAGAGCTCCTTGTATATTCTAGGTGTTAATCCCTTGTCAATTTTAGACTTAAAAAAATCTTAATCCTATCATCTGACGCTTAATTGGTCCACGTTCTTTTTTTGTTAAACACAATTTCTGAATTTTGATGTAATCAAATTCAGCAAATTTGTGCATTGTGGTTTGTGCTTTTGAAGTTTTGTTAAACAAGCCTCCTTCCCTTTCCTAAGCCCAAAGATATCCTTCCACATTTGTGTCTATTAACCCTATGCTTTTTATGTTTCACATTAAAATTTTTAGTGTACCTAGAGACCCCACCCCACACATGAAGAGAAACAGGGGTCCAGTTGTAGTTTTCTTGGTAGACTGAGCCAGTTTTTCCTACTTTATGTGCAAAACAATCCATCCTTTACCCATCGATTTGCTGCAACACCTCCTTTAACCCTGTTGAGTTCCCATAGGTAGGTCTTTGGGTTCTCCATTTGGGTTTCATTGATATAATTTGTCTATTCATAGTAATTAAAAATTGTGGTATAATTAAAAACACCAAAGTTTTTAATTACTATGGCTTTATAGTCGTTCTCAATATTTGGGGGGGAAAGTCATCTCCCCTTCATTCTTCTTTTTTTAAGTTGACTTGGTTCTTCATGGAACTTCCATTACTCCACATAATTTTTAGAGAATATTTATCAATTTTCTAAATACACACACACAAAACTGTAATTATTATTGGGATGGCAGTGAATTTATGAATTAATCTGATTAGAGTTGACTTAATTATGATATTAAGTCATCCTATCAAGAGATGTCAATTACACAAGACTTAAAGCTCAATTCATGGAGATCTAATATGATCTTGGTTTAATTCCCAAATACTTTGTAATTTTCATTGCTCTGATGGTATTTTATTTTAATTACATTTACTTACGTTTAAAATTTCTTTTATTATGATTTCTTACAATTACATATTTGTCATCTTTTTTCTACTGAATTTTTAAATTACATTTTCTAGTTGGTTATCGCTGATGTAGAAATCCTATTGATTTCTTGTACCTGGGTAACCTTAGCTGGATTCTCATATTCATTCTAATAATTGGTCTGTAAGTTCCTTTGGTACCCATCTGGACGGGTTACATATCTACAAATATGACAGTTTCATGTCTTTTTTTCCAGACTCCACTATCTTCCTTTCTTCCTTCCTTATAGTATTTATTGGAATCTATAATACTATATTAAACCACATCAGTTATGAGAAACTGAGGTCTTAAAGCTGTATGTCTGAAGTTTCTCTATTATGTGTATTATTTACTTGGGGATGTATAAATTTTATTAAATTAATTTCTACTCCAAGTTTTATAAGTTTTTGTAATCATAAAAGGTATTCAACTTTATCAAATACTTTTTCTGCATTGACATTATCATATATTAATTTTCTCCTTCTATTATTATGTTGAATTAAATGAAAACATTTTCTGATGTTGAACTATCCTTGCATTCCTTGAATATGATGTATTAATTTTAATACACTGCTGCATTCAGTTAGCAAACATTTTGTTTAGAATTCTTGCACCTATGTTTATAATAGGGCTACAGTTTTCTTTATTTGCATGGTCACCATCTGGCTGTGGAATCAGAATTGTATTAGCTCCATAAAATTAGCTGGCAGACTTCTCTATTTTTCTATTTTCTGGAAAAAAAAAAAAAAAAAAAAAACTGGAATAAAACAGAAAATAAATATTCCTTAGAAGTTTAGCAGAATTCATATGTAGAACCATCTGGGTCTAAGTTTTGGCAGAGACAAACTGTTGGTAGAAAGAGGAGATATTTGGCCAGGCACGGTGGCTCATGCCTGTAATCCCAGCACTTTGGGAGGCCGAGGCAGGCGGATCACAAGGTCAGGAGATCGAGACCATCCTGGCTAATACGGTGAAACCCTGTCTCTACTAAAAATACAAAAAATTAGCCAGGCATGGTGGCGGGCGCCTGTAGTCCCAGTTACTCAGGAGGCTGAGGGAGGAGAATGGCATGAATCTGGGAGGCAGAGGAGGTTGCAGTGAGCCAAGATTGTGCCACTGCACTCCAGCCTGGGTGATACAGCGAGACTCCATCTCAAAAAAAAAGAAAAAAAAAAAAGGAGATATTTGACTACCATTTCAATATTTTAAATATTTATTCGTTGGTTCAAGTTGATTCATGTCTGTTCAAGTCCAATTCTCCTTGCACAAATTTTGGCCTTTTATATTTTCCTACACATTTTTTATTTATTTTTAAATTTTTTTTATCCTACACAGTTTTTATATAGATTCTTAAACTTGTCGGCATCTAGGTCTTCCTAACAGTCTTTTATTATTATTAATTTCTATCTCTTTTAATTAGTTTTTTCCAAGAACAAACTTTTGGTTTTGTTTATTTTCTTCATTCTTTTCTTCACTATGTCATTGATAAATGTGTTTATTGTTTCTTTCCTTATTTGGGGGGATTTGTGCTGTTTTATTCTTTTTATTTTTTAATTTCTTGATAAACAAATCTGTTTATTTGATGCCATAAATTTCTTACTAACTGTTAAGAAATTCTTGGCTATGCCCATAGTTTTGACAAGTACTGTTTCCATTCTCATTTACTTGTAAAATACTTCTTCAGTACATTTAGTACTATACTGTAAGTGGTAAATTCAGAGGCTTTGTAGCTTGTCTGCCTGGGTTTGAATCCCTGCTGTATCACTCACTAGCTGTTTAACCATGGGCAAGTTACTAACCTCTCTGTGCCTTACTTTCTTCATTTAAAAACAGTCAATTTAAATGAGTATTAGCTCATGTAATGATCAACACAGAACATGCCTGCATAGAGCAAGTGCTATGTAATTGTTAGCTATTAAAGGTTCCAAACATATGGAACATTTTAGCTCTCCTTTAATTGTTAATTTCTAGTGAGATATTACTCTTAGATGGGGGAAGCTTCCTGGCTTCTTCTGAGACGGAGAGGGGAGAAACTGAGGGAACATGTGAGGTTGGAGAACTTGACTTTTTAGAGGCACCAATCTTGACCACTGTGGTGTGCTCCCCTGAAGGCTTTACTGCAAAGTGTGAGTGTGGAGAAGCCAGGCTGCTTTCAGGGTGGAAGACTGCAAGGTGAATGAAAAGGAAGGACAAACAGGCAAGAATATCAAGGTCGAGGACTCTGGCAAGAAGAGGCTCAAGGGATGGTTCATGAAAGGCAGAGCAGATTAAATGTGGGAATTGAGGGAGAAGCAGAATCTGGGAGAACCCCAGGGTGTCTACAACCAGGTGGACCGAAGTGCTGGTTCCTGAGATGGGGAAATCTGAGAATGGACAATCTGGGAGAGGGAGAGCAGAACTGGGATTCAATTTTGGACATGTGATACTTGGGATCAGTGGATCCAGGCCCTGGAGCCTGGCAGCAGGGCAGGAGAGGAAGGGATGAGAGAGAAAAAAAGACAGGCAGGTCAAGGTAAGTCATTTTGGAGAGTTTGAGCGTTACTGAGTGCAAAATGAGCACTGGGAGTTGGGCATGGCTGATTCTGTGTTTTGGAAATACCACTGACTCCAGCATGGAGAATGGGTTGTAGGAAGAGAGAGGAGAGGAAAGAGACAAGTTGATAGGGATCTGGCCCCACGAGATGCTTGGTGTTCCCCAGGGCTGGCTTCATGGGTGTGAAACTTGTGCAGTCACACAGGGGCCCACACTCCAAGGAAACCTTTGCTTGGTTGAATGCCCTGCATTTGTTATCTTGAAATCCTTAATAATTTTTTCTTTGCACTTGTGTTTTGTAAGTCAAGACCAATGGGACCAAGAAACATGAGCACGTGTAGGGGAGGTGTGCCCAGTCTGTGTGCCCGCCACAGTTCCTCACTGCCCCGTGGCATACAGTGTGTGTGCTGCCCCATGAGCACAGAATGATGGTGGGCCCACAATGTGTGGGAGTCCAGTGAAAATCAAAGCCAGAACAAGGCAGATATGTTACATTAATGACTCAGGCCATGCTCTCTGTCCCAACCAGAAGCTGCTTTGAATGCAGAGGAGGAGCAATGATGTTCTCAGAAACGCAAATGAGCAAGGAAACGTATCATAGACTTTCTTATGCATGTGACCTCCCTGTAACCAACCACTTAGGCTGAAATGATGACAGAAGGTAACAGTCTATATTGTTCTTTTTCCTTTCAGTACTTTCTTACCCAGCAGTAAGCTGAAGGTAGACAATATTGGTAGAATGTGTGCATATCAAGAAGTGAAAAAAAAAAAACAATAAGTTACTTTTGTGCATCATTCCTGCTGTTCTGGTAAGAATGAAATTTGTATGTATGAGCACAGTGGTTCATGTGTGTAATCCCAGAGCTTTGGGAGGCCAAGGTGGGTGGATCACCTAAGCTCAGGGGTTCAAGACCAGCCTGGCCAACATGATGAAACCCCGTCTAAATTAGCCAGGTGTGGTGGCGGGTACCTGTAATCCCAGCACTTTGGGAGACTGGGGCAGGTGGATTACCTCTGCTCAGGAGTTCGAGACCAGCCTGGCCAACATGGTGAAACCCTGTCTCTACTGAAAATATAAAAATTTAGCCAGGCGTGGTGGCATACACCTGTAGTCCCAGCTACTTGGGAGGCTGAGGCAGGAGAATCACTTGAACCCAGTAGGCAGAGGTTGTAGTGAGTCATGATTGTGCCATTGCACTCCAGCATGGGCAACAGATTGAGACCCTGTCTCAAAAAAGAGAGAAGTCTGTATGTAAGTCTGAGCCACATATGACAAACTGTATAATTTTGATGTGTTGCATGCTAGTTAAATGTTCTTACATTTGCATTTAAAACTGGCATTGCACAGTATAAAGATAAATAGAAAAATGGATGCTAATAACTTAACATTTTAAAACTTGTTTTTACTTAGAATAACATTAAATTGTTTATTTAAAAAATATCACCTGTCATGGTGGCTCACGCTTGTAATCCCAGCACTTTGGGAGGCCAAGGCGGACGGATCACCTGAGGTTGGGATTTCGAGACCAGCCTGATCAACGTGGAGAAACCCTGCCTCTACTAAAAATACAAAATTAGCCGGGCGTAGTGGCACATGCCTGTAATCCCAGCTACTCGGTAGGCTGAGGCAGGAGAATCGCTTGAACCCGGGAGGCAGAGGTTGCAGTGAGCCAAGATCACACCATTGCACTCCAGCCTGGGCAAGAAGAGCGAAACTCCATCTCAGAAACAAAATAACATGACAAGCCCAGAGAGAGAGAGACCATGGAAGAAGAAAGGAAAAAGGTTTATACTTCAGTACCTTTTGTACCTTTTATCCAATGTTTCCCCTGCTTTAAGAACAAGGGGCCCTGCATTTTTTATTTCCCACTGGGCCCTGCAAATTACTAGCCAGATCTAGTATCATCTCCTGAAAGTCTCACTCAGCCTTCTCAGTCTTTACTGTTTATTCACAAGCCAGACTGTTACAGAGTGCTCTCTTCTTCCTGCCTTTCTCCCAGAGTCATTCCTCACTGAGAGGACAAGGTCCTCCTATTGAGTGGATGTGTGTGTAAAGTACGAATCAGCTCACACGACACTTTGTAGCTTGGTGTTTTCAAATGGTATATTATGAACACATCCCCCTTGCTAATAACCATTCTTAAACACATTTTAATAGCTATGTATTATTCTAACATTCTAACATTAGACCACAATTCAGTGGCCCCCTGTTTTCAGCTTTTCAGAGTTATTAGCGATGCGCTGATAAACCTTCATGAACACTCAGCACAGAGCAACAAAAACATTCCTCTTACAAATCAACAAATATCGGTTGAATAAATGAAATCATAAATTCACAATAATTTTCTTAAATTCTTACAGGTATACTGTCAGGGTCAAAAAGTATGTAATTTGAACAATTTTAATATTCTCCCAAAATGTAGTACTAGTTTGAAACAGTACTAGTTTGAACAATGGATCTCACTGTTGTGAATTTTTACCACATTCTTTTAAAAAAAAAAAAAACTCTTCTAATTTAATAGGCAGATTTTCCTATTATTAGTTTAATGGTCATTTCTTTGATTTCTAGAGAGTCTGAACTTTGCTGGCCATTTGTATTTCGACCTCTGTGAATTATCAAGGTACCGTTTGCCTATTTGATATTGAGTATTTTGTCTTTTCCTTACTGATTAGTAAGAGTTCGTATGTTGATACCAATTCTATATGTCACATATATTGACAATAGGTTTTCTTACTTTGTGACTTGTTTTATAGTTTCATTTGTTCTATTAATGCTCATTAAGGATTTTATTTTATTTTATTTTATTTTATTTATTTTTTGAGGCAGAGTCTCACTCTGTCACCCAGGCTGGAGTGCAGTGGTGTGATCTCAGCTCACTGCAACCTCCCCATCCCAGGTTCAAGTGATTCTCCTGCCTCAGCCTCCCGAGTAGCTAGGATTATAGGCATGGGCCACCACGCCTGGCTAATTTTTGTACTTTTAGTAGAGAAGGGGTTTCACCATGTTGGCCAGATTGGTCTTAAACTCCTGACCTCAGGCAATCCACCCACCTCGGCCTCCCAAAGTGCTGGGATTACAGGCCTGAGCTACCGTGACTGGCCTAGGATTTTATTTTTAAGAAGTCAAGTTTCTCCATCTTTTTCTTTGGAGATACTTAATACGTTCTCATATATGCTCAAAAAGCCCTACCTCCACAAAGCTCCCGGCTCTACCCCTAAGAAAAGAAATATATTATCGAATATTCTTATGATTTTCTACCATTAAAAGGCGAGTTAAAGCCCTGTTTACATTATTGATATCACATTCTTTTGTAAATTTAAATTTTTTTTTAATTTGATTGGACATGTTTGTTAAGTTTTGTCCTGTCATTTGGCTTCCGATGTCTATGTGCCTACACACGCACACACACACAGTCTTTCACTATGTGCTCTGCTTGCTCTTTGTATTCCTTTTATGCATAGGAATGTGGCTCATGTAATGCTCTTGGTTCTCTCTTTCTAGAGATTATATTGGTTCCCTACTATGAGCAATACTGACATCAGCTCGTGAACTCTTCCCCCATCTCTCCTTCCCTCCCCACCCAGTTTTAGTCACCACTCTTAGTTTGGAGCTTCTCTCTGTACCCTTGAGTACAGTTAAGTTTCCTTCTGGATTTGGAGGCTTCAAGTGACATCCTTTTACTTCCAGCTAGTGCCTCTGAGGCAATTAGTCCCTACACTTCAGTCCTCCTGTGCCCCATGCGTGTTGGCTGTGCTATTTCTACACTGCCAGCGCACATGGCATTCACACACTATCTCTGAGCCCTTCCGTTTGCCCTTTGGATCCACACTCCCTGCCCTTCTCTGTTCTGACCTGTGTGGATTTCATGAACAGTTCCTACGTCCAGCACCTCCCGTGTCCTCCACCTCCACCTCAGCTGAGGAGGAGCCCAAAGGACATTGAAAGAAGGGAGGAGAGTGAATTCTGTGAATTCAGGTTAGTGGTTCCCAGGCTTCCTGTCTAATCCTCTTAGGTTGGCAGTGTTTCTCCACCTAATTTTTATTATTTTTATCTTTATTATTTATTTATAGTATTTATTATTATTTTTTGAGACAGGGTGTCACTCTCTTGCCCAAGCTGGGTGCAGTGGCATGATCACAGCTCACTGCAGCCTCAACTTTCCAGGCTCAAATGATCCTCCTGGCTCAGCCTCCCAAGTAGTTGGGACCATTAGGTGCATGACATCATGCTCAGCTAATTCTTATATTTTTTTGGAAAGATAGGGTTTTGCCATGTTGCCCAGGCAGGTCTCAAACTCCCGGATGCAAGTGATCTTCTTGCCTCTACCTCCTAAAGTGCTGAGATTCCAGGCATGAGCCACCGCACCCAGCCCAGTTAACTTTAGATCCAAAAACCACTTCCCTCATCCCTTGGGACCTAGTGGTAGGCCCGGGATTAGTGCACCATTCCTGATAGTCCCTGAATCCTATTTTTGTCAGTCATCCCTTTGTAAATAGACTTTCTTTTTGCCAATGTGCCTTCTACTTCCTACTGGGATCCAGAATCAGATACATATAGATTTATCACGGTCTTAGTCCATTTCCATGCTGCTAATAAAGACATACCTGAGACTGGGTAATTTATACAGGAAAGAAGTTTAATGGACTCACAGTTCCACATGGCTGGGAAGGCCTCACAATCATAGCACAAGGCAAGGAGGAGCAAGTCACATCTTACATGGATGGCAGAAGGCAAAGAGAGTGTGTGTTCAGGGAAACTCCCCCTTATAAAACCATCAGATCTCATGAGACTTATTCACTATCACAAGAACAGCACAGGAAAGACCCGCCCCATGATTCTATTACCTCCCCTTCCCGCAACACGTGGGATTGTGGAGCTACAATTCAAGATAAGATTTGAGTAGGAACACAGCCAAACCATATCAATCACCTTTATCCTTATCTTTTCACTTTAGGTTTTCAGTTAAATATATTCAATACTGACCACAAAACTTATATATCCAATGATTTGTTAATTGTCTAAATATCTTTCTCTACTATTCTCCTTAGGAGAGTCTTATGAAAATAACATTCTCTGGGTTCCTGCATGTTCATAACTGGTTGGTTGGTAGCCTTCATATTTGCAGGACAGTTTGCCCGGATACAAAATCTTTGGCCCATTTTCTTTCCTTAAATATCTTTGAAATATTGCTGTGTTGTTAAAACATAGAATGTTACTGTCTAGGATCTTGATTCCATTCTGATTTTCTTTTCCTTAGAAATAACTTTACCTGCATGCCTAAAGGATTTTCATTTTGTCTTTAAGGAACCATAATATCACCAAGCAAAGTCTCAGTGTTGACCAGGCTAAGCTAATTTTCTTAGGACAGAATGTACCCTTTCACTGTTGAGATTAAACCTTCTTATATTTCAGGAAATACTTTTTAAAATTCAGTTTTAAAATATGTATTCTGTTCTGTTGTTTAGGCTTTATTCTCTAGAGCCTTGAATTATATGTATGTTGGATCTCGTTTGCCTAACTTCTGTATCTATCACTTTCTCTCAAATCCTTGTTATCTCTTTATTTCTGTTTGATCTTCCTCACTTTTCTATTTTCTCTATTTTCCTTTTCGAAACAAGATCTGGCTCTATTGCCCAAACTGGAGCACAGTAGCACCATCCTGGCTTACTACAACCTCCCCCACTTCAGCCTCCCTGGTAGCTGAAATACAGGTGTGTGCTACCACGCTTGGCTAACTTTTGTATTTTCATTAGAATACAAAAATGTTTCACCATGTTGCCCAGACAGGTCTCAAACTCATGAGCTCGAGCAATCCACCCACCTCAGCCTCCCAAAGTACTGAGATTACAGGCGTGAACCACCACACCTGGACTATTTTCTCTATTTTTATTACCGTTCTTTTGGAGATGTTTACTCACCCTTGTGTTTCTTCTAATTTAATATTCATTTCTGAAAAAAATATTGTTTTCTCTCTGTTTTCCAATTCTATCTGATTTTTAGAAATCCTCCTGTTGTTGAGCCATCTCATTTCCATTCTCTTCTCTTTCTGGTGTGTGCTGTTCTTTCAAAGCTTCTTTTATTTTTGTAATTGCTTTCAGCTCATTTAGCTTTGTGTCCACATATGTTCTTGTTGTCTATCACAACAGTATTTGGTTTATTTTGATTTCCTTTTCTTTCTCGTAAAAACTATTACTTGGAGTTAGATTGTATTTTGTTGTTGTTTCTTAAATTTAAAAAGTTGATTTTTCCTGGATTCTTAGAAGAAAGCTTCTATAGAAGGGGCAGAGATGGTCCAGATGGCTTTCTTTACCTTTTCTTTTATTATTATGAAACACTCAAATGGTGGTCTCTCTATGCAACTGCTTTTTAGCTTCTCAGAATTAAGCCTAGGTCAAAAAGGCATACTGCCTCTAGCCCTGGGTTTCCCAGAGTGCTATGGGACTTACTCTTCAAGGTAATGCTCTAAGCTTTAAATTTTCATTGTCCAATATGGTAGCCACTAGCCACATGTAGCACTTAATATGTGTCAAATCTGAATTGAGATATATAAAATACCAAAGACAGTATGGAAAAAAGTAAAATAGCTCATTAATACTTCTTTTGTTGATTACTTGATATGGTTTGGCTGTGTCCCCACCCAAATCTCATCTTGAATTCCCACATGTTTTGGGAGGGACCCAGTGGGAGATAATTGAACCATGGGAGCAGGTCTTTCCCATGCTGTTCTCATGATAGTAAATAAGTCTCACAAGATCTGATGGTTTTATGAGGGGGAGTTACCCTGCACAAGCTCTCTTTTTGCCGCCCACCATCCATGTAAGACATGACTTGCTCCTCCTTGCCTTCTTCCACGATTGTGAGGCCTCCCCAGCCACATGGAACTGTGAGTCCATTAAACCTCTTTTTCTTCCCAGTCTCAAGTATGTCTTTATCAGCAGCATGAAAACAGACAATACATTACATGTTGAAACGATACCATGTTGAGCATACTAGATTAAATAAAATATATTATTAAAATTAATTTTGCATGTTTGCTTTTACTTCTTAATGTGACTACTAGAAAACACAAAATTATGACTTGCATTTGCAGTTCACATCATATTTCATTTGGACAGCACTGTTTTAGACTTTATATTTTTTAATTTGCTGTTACGATATGACAAAATCTGCTCTCAAAGACTTCTTTCCTACTATCTGAACCTTTTCTCTCACTGACCCCTAGGTTTCCTTCCCTGTTGGATTTGTTTTCTAGACGTTTTATTTCAATATTAAACTTCTGGAATGAGTCTTGTGGATAAGGATTAAATCCTTCAGGACTTAGACCCCTCATATAATTCATCCTTCAGCATCACCTCTTTTGAACTTACCCCTAACTGGCATTTTAGGGAGCCACATCCCAGTGTTGACAGTGATTCTCAGATCTGCTTGCCCAGAGCCTGCTCTGGATGGAGTATGTAAAATTTTTAGAGATTTTGGGGGTTCTGTGGTTCAGAGTGCCCCTCAACAGTCTATCTTCATTTCAACAGTCTATCTTCACTTATGGTGCTCCCGATTCACAGCTGCTACCCTGTCCAGTACTTCCTGGTACTCCCAGGAGTTTGGCCATATCTGCCCCTAACACTGGGGTTTACAGAGAATCTTCATCATCTAGTTTTAATAAAGAGATTGCCTGTGGGCTTTTTTTTTCCTTTTGCTGTTCTATTGATTTTCAGGAAAAGTTTTGGTGTAATTAAAAACTATGCTGCTGCCACAATCTCAGTATGACTAGAATTCCTTCACTTGCTATATTTAATTTTGTAAACTATGTGGAATTAATTTTGGTGAATAATGTGAACTGGAAATCTAATTTTATTTCTTCATGTTTTTAAAGCAATTCTACTTTTTCTTATTATGAAACTTGCATGTACATATTGAAGAAAGCATACAATATAGACAAGCAAAAGGAAACAAAATACAATTTTATTATAATTTCCCCACACACAGAGAATCATTTTAACAGTTTGATCTATATGCTTCTAGGAGATTCAGTATCATTATTTATGAAACAGGGGAAATGCTATATTTTATTGAATCTAATATGGAATCAATTGTAAGAATTACCTTTTGCTACCATCAAGAGAAAAAAACACAGCTAATTAAACTAGACACACTAGCAATCAATTTTATGTATCTTGATATATGAAAATCTGTTAATCTTCAAATCAGATAAAAGTTATAATAATGACCTTACAGGACTGTTATAGAGATCAAATGATATAATGTATATAAAGTACAATAAATGATAATTATCATTCCATCATTTTAATATACTGAAATTTATTTATCCAATCTCCTATTGTTGAACATCTAGGTTATTTCCAAGTATTAGCTACTATAAATATTAATAATTTATAAATAAATAAATGCAAATGATCACCAAATATAAAGTGTTAAATCTTAACACTAATTGGGAAATGCAACTCAAAACAGTGATGAAATACCATTTGCCCTTTTTGAATTAACAGGATTCCTTCAAGTCGAAGAAAAATTGAGAAGACCTCAATGCCTAACAGTAGAATGTAACTAAATAAATTGTGACACAATGGTATTCTCGGACATTTTAAAAAAGATGATATACAAAGGTGAACAATTTATAATGTCAAAAGCTACAACTCTTAATGAAAACATAGTTATGCACATCTGTGTACTAATAGGAGATAAAAGGAGAAACAGAAGCACATTAGTAGTGGGAGATTTTAATTCACTTCTCTAAGTTCATGACATGCACATACAAAATAATAACAACAAAGACCTAAAAACATAGCTAATAAGTCTCATATAATCACATTGACTAATCATAAAAAATACAGACTATAGGCCCGGTGTGGTGGCTCATGCCTGTAATCCCAGCGCTTTAGGAGGCTGAGGCAGGAAGATCACGAGGTAGGAGTTCGAGACCACCCCGGCCAACACAGTGAAACCCCGTCTCTACTAAAAATACAAAAATTAGCTAGGCAGGGTGTCACGTGCCTGTAATCCCAGCTACTCAGGAGGCTGAGGTAGGAGAATTGCTTGAACCCGGGAGACGGAGGTTGCAGTGAGCCGAGATCTCACCCTGCACTCCAGGCTGGGTGACAGAGCAAGACTCTGTCTCAAAAAAAAAAAAATACTGACTATACTTTCCTTTCTAGTGCTTCTGTTGATTCACAAAATTGATCGTATATTACATCAAAAAGAAAACAACAAAGATAGGAATAATGAGACAATGCTCTCTGATCACAGTAAAACTAAAAATTAATTCTAATACCCAAACACACACAAAAAGTTCTATCTGCAAAATTTAGAACTCTCAAACAATTCTTGGATCAAGAAGAAGTTAAACCCCAAACTGGAAAGTGTTTAGAAAATAATAATAGTGAAAATCCTGAATATTAGATCTATGAGGAAAATTCATAGCTTTTGAGCACTCAGAGGAAAATTCATAGCCTTTGATATCATATTTATGATTAAGAAAGAGTCAGCTAAAATGCTCTAAGTTTTTAACCTAAGAAATTAGGGGGAAAAAAATAAAGAAAACCAAAAGGAAGGAATCATAAAAAGAAAAGCAGACACCGGTAAAATAGAAAAGAGAAAAAATATAGCACCACTAAATCCAAGTGCTAATACTCTGGGGGTAAAAAGAATATATCAGTGGTTTGGTAACCTAACCCAAAAATAAGAAAGTAAAAATACACAAAATAACAATGACAATTGGAAAGTAAACACAAATAAAGAGACAATTATAAGCATTGTAAGAGATACTTTGCTCAACTTTATGTAAATAAATTTGAAAACTAGAAGAAATCAATACTTTTATTAGGTAGAAATAATTTATCAAAACTGACTCCAGAAGAGAAAGAAATAATATACAGACAAATGACCACAGAGGAAATATAAAATGGTGGTGGAGATTTATCCGTCTTCTCAAAAAATAACCGTGTCCAGACAGTTCTACAGAGGAATTTTATCAATTATTTAAGAAACAGGTAATTCCAATGGTACTTAAATTGTTCCAGTGCCTATTTTTAAAAAGATATTTAAACCGTTTTTGTGAAACAAAACTATTTGACCCCCAAAACCCACCAAAGAGACGCACACATACAGCCCACATGCAAAAACACACTTGCGAAGATTAATACAAAAGTCCAAATTAAAATAGTAAAGGAAAAACAGCAATACTTCAAAACCAAATAAAACTAATATACCATGACCAAGTGAAGTTTACTACAGTAACACAAGAATGGTTCAATATTTTAAGATCAATTAAAATCAATATTTCAAAATCTATTATTTATTCTGTGATAAGGTAAGTATAGTAACATGTTAATGGTAGAATGCAGGTGGTAGGTATATATGTTTGTTCCCTGTAAGATTCCTTCAACTTTAGTATATGTTTGAAAAATTTCATAATAAAATGTTGGAAAATATCTATTAATATAATTCATCATATTAATAGGTCTAAGGAGAAGGCTCATAGAATCATCTCCTAAATACTGAAAAGTCATTTGAAAAAATTCAATATATATTCTTAATTTTTAAGACATTTAATAACATAGAAAGAAATAGTTATTTCTTTAGCATATAAAATAGATTCATCTCAACCCATAAGCCTTAGTTGATACTTTTATTAGGAAAAAAATAATTTATGCTTAATGCTTAATGGGAAAAACACTACAAGCATTCCCATTAAAGTCAAGATAGAACAAAAATGCCCAATATTACTCTATTGGACTATTATTTAATGTTGTTCTGGAATAAATAACCAATGTAATTAAAGAAAGACATTAGAGGTATGAAAATAAGAAAGTGGGATATTAAATTATCTTTATTTGAAGATGATATGATTGTATAGCTGGAAAACCCAAGAGACTCAACTAAAAAACTGTTATAAACAATAAGATTCATCCTGGCTAACATGGTGAAACCCCGTCTCTACTAAAAATGCAAAAATTAGCCGGGCGAAGCGGCGGGCGCCTGTAGTCCCAGCTACTCGGGAGGCTGAGGCAGGAGAATGGCGTGAACCCGGGAGGCGGAGCTTGCAGTGAGCCGAGATCGCGCCACTGCACTCCAGCCTGGGCGACTAAGCGAGACTCTGTCTCAAAAAAAAAAAAAAAAAAAAAAAAAAAAACAATAAGATTGTTCAATAATGTAGCTGGCAACAAAATTAAAAGGAGAATCAAGAGTATGTATGTATTATTCATACCCATATGCACATATTCAGTATTTTATCATAATGAGATATTAAGTAATTTTATCATAATCAGATAAAATATTCAGAATTTTACCATAATGAGATACTCATAATGAAAAATGTGTAATAGATAAGTGAATAAAGCCTTGAGATACTACTGAGGACCACACATGATGACTTTAACAATGGAAAGTTATTTTATGTTCTTGGGTAGGCAGTTTCAGTATGAATATGTCAGTTCTTTTTAAATTAATTTACAATGTATCAGCATCCCATCAAAATGCCAACTGTATAGTATGATGAAACCAGCCAATTCTAAAGTTCAGATAAAAATGAACAAACCAAAATAAGAAACTAATTCTTAAATGCCAAGAAATTAGGGGAAAATAGTGCACCAGATAATAAAACACATTGTAGGGCTGTAATAAGTAGAACAGTGCAGTAATGGCACAGTACTTACATACACAGATGTCAACGGTAGTTTAATGTATGATAGAGGTGGCATTTAAAATCGGGGTGGGGGAGTGAAATATTGATCATTCAACAACAGATCTTGAGATAACCAAGCAGTCATCTGGGGGGAAAAAGTTGAACCTCGACTTTGTATTTTACATGAAAATAAATTCCAGGCTGGGCCTGGTGGCTCATGTCTGTAATTTCAGCGCTTTAGGAGGCTGAGGCGGGAGGATCCCTTGAGGCCAGGAGTTCGAGACCAGCCTGTGCATCACAAGGAGACTGCCCCCCAATCTCTGCAAAAAATAAGACAATTAGCAGGGCATGGTGGTGTGTACCTACAGTCCCAGCTACTCAGGGGGCTGAAGGAGTTTGAGGTTACGGTGAGCTATGATTGTGCCACTGCACTGCAGCCTGGGCAACAGAGTGAGACCCTGTCTCTCTAAAACAAACAAACACCCCAAAACGATCAAAATAAATTCTGGTGGCTCAGATATTTAAATATGGAAAATGAAACCGTAAGCTACAGGAGACCGTACTTATAATCTTGGAATGGCAAAGAGCTTTCTAATATGACACACACAAAAAAAACGTCCAGAAGCTATAGGAAGATTTGTAAATTCGACTACATTTTTTAACATTTGTAAAGCAAAAAACATAAGAAGTTAAATCCCAAGAAACTGCAAACTGGGTGGGATTATTTGCAACTCATAGAACAAATGAAGCATTCCTGAAAATTGAAAAGAATAAGAGCAACCCCAAGAGGGGGGAAATGTACAAAGTCTCCTATGCATACATTTCTCAAAGGGTGTGATATGGCCCCCAAAGAGCAAAAATTGCTTCTTGAGGGACAAAGTATCTCAGACATTGCAATGGTCTGTGGCCCTCCAAAGCTGTTGTCTTAATCCACTTATTTTTCCAGATGAGTTTTAGAATAAAATTCCATGTGTGTTACTTGGAGTTTCAAAAATTCTTAGATTAACTGGGGGAGAATTAACATCTGCAGAAAATCTGCAGTCCACTGTTCTCATTCCGGAACATTTCTTGCCGATTCTCAGATATTTCTCATTCATTCAAGCGTCCTTTCATATAAAGTTTTATGGCTCTTCCCACATAGGTCTGCACATATGTTTTAGTTGTTTAATAATTTGGGTTGGTTTTTTGAATTATATTTTTATCCCAATATTACTTTATACATTTTTATTCCTACCACATTTATTTTATAAACTGCTACTTTACCAAATCATATTAGTTTTTTACTTTTTACCCCTCCATTTTATTTAATTTCCAAAATGAAAGTATCATTATTTTTTTCTGGATATAAAAGTACTACCCATTCATCATTTTAAAACACAAAGAACTTAGAAGAGTAGAAAGTGAAAGCCCTTCAGTAAGTCTACTCGGGGTAACCACGATTTCTTATTCGCTCTAAGTATTTTTCAGTTAATTATCTGGGGTTCCCAGATAGAAAAATCATCTCATCTTTAATTAACGTATGACAAGGTAATGTTTGGAGCATTAAATCGGTGCATTTTCTTTAAAAAGTAATTTTAATTATGAAATATGTTGAATATACAAAAAAAGTATAGAAAGTGATGACAGACACCCATTTCAGCGTTATCAGTTTAACACTTTGCCATACCTATCCCTCCCGTATTCTTTTCTCACTCTGCCTCCCCCAAGAATACCACTCTCCTAGAGTTGGTGGATGTCATTCCCATGTGCTTACAGCATAAGTATATATCCACGGCAACGTATACAAGTCTCTTGCGTGTTTTTTAAATCTATATGAACAGTGGCATACTCTTCATATCTTTTTAAAATCTGATTTTTATATTTACTCATGTTGATACATATAGATTTAGTGCATTCCTTGTATCTGCTTGCTAGTATTTTATTGCATGAATATTTTTCCATTTCCTTTTTAAGGTACTGTAGTATTGTTTCTCTTTTTAAACTACTTCATGCAGTACATGAGAAACATTTTTATTCATGTCTCTTTGGCACATGGGAAAATTTATCTAGGGGAGATACATGTAAGTGGAATTGCTAAGTCACAAGTTAGGTGCACCTTCGTCTTGATTAGTCCAATACTACCAAAATCTCTCCAATGTTGCACCAGTTTACTCTCCCACCAGTAAGAGTTCTTGTTCCCCCGAATCTTCTCCATCACTAGGTATCATCAGCTTTTAAGTTTTGCCGATTGATAGATGTGAAATGTATCTCTTGTTGCTCTAATTTCATTATCCTGATTACCAGTGAGTTTGCAGTTTTTCACTTTTATTTACCATTTGGATTTTCTCTTAGAATTCTCTGTTTAGAGCCTTTGCCCATTTTCCCATTTTTCTTCTTATTGATTTGCAAACGTTCGTCATATATTGTGGACACTAATATTTTGTTGCAAATAGTTTCTCCCAGATGGTGGTTTGTCTTTCACTTCATGATACATTTATTGTACATAAATATTTTATTTTTAGGTACTAAAATGTACCAATTTGCTTTTATGATGTAGTGCTTTTTCTATCTTACTTAGCAAATCCTTCCCATCCCAATGTTCTAAACATGCGTTCCTATATTTATTTTTATAAAAGTTTCAAAATTTTGCAAATTAGTCTTTAATCTACCTGGAATTTATTTTTTATACAAAATAAGGTGGGAATCTAATTTTATATTTTCTATGTGAATAAGTCACCCCAGCATTGTTTTCTCCCTTTGTTTAATTTTAGAAAATGTCAAACATACACCAAAGTATAAAGAGAGAATAGGATCATAAACTTCATGCGCTCATCACCCAACTTCAATAATGATCAAATCACAGCCAATCTTATTTCACTTCTACCTCCAAATACTCCTTCTCTTGAATTATTTCGAAGGAAATCCAGACATCAAACAATTTCGCCTGTAAATATTTTAGCATGAACCTTTAAAAGTTTAGATATCTAACCACCATAACACTATTAAATAAAAAAACAACCCCTTTATATCAATAAACAAATTTCTACAAATTATATCATTTTCTTTTTGCAGTTTGTTTTAATCAAAAACCAAATAAAGTCCATCCACTGCATTTGGTTGGATGTTTCCTAAATTTATTTTAATCTGTAAGTATCTCCTTTCTCATTTTTCCTCTTGAAAAATCTTTATTTAAGAAACTGGACTGCTTGTTCTGTACAGAGTCCCACATTCTAGATTTGCCTGATTGTATCCTGTGGTATCCTGTAACGTGTTCATCTGCCCTTGTGTTGCCTGTAAGCTGAAAGTCAGTCAGTCAGTCAGCCTAGCGACTTGATCACATTCAGGTTTGATGTCTGGTAGGAGCACTTCCGACAGGATTTTGTGTACTTCCATCAGTAAAGGATATAATATCTAAAATCACATTTTTGGGATGTTAGCAACCATGGGAGATTATTCTCTAGATCCATCGCTTCATTAGGGCTTTTTCAAAAGGTGATATTCTAATTCCACTACTCCTTGATCATTTATTACAGCACCACTTATTAAATACTCCATCATGTTCTCACCATTTGTGCAAATCCCTTACACACGTGGGTTGGTTTCCAGACTCTTTTAAGTTCTTTTGACCTATTTGTGTGTCTTGGCACTAATACCACATTATTTAAACTACTCCATTTTCTTAGCTGGCAGGAGAACCTATCACTGAACTCATAGGCTGATACACACACTTAAAAAAATGGCTCTTTTTGACTCTCTGTGATTGCAGACATATTTTGAAATCCGCTTATCAAGTTCCAGAGAAAACTCTCTTTTTGTTTTGGAATGGTACTGCATCAAATCTATATATTAATTTAGATAAAATTTTCATATTTATGATATTGAGTCTTCACAGCCATTAACGTGACTTATCCATGGATTTATATCCTTCAAAGAAGTCTTTTATATCCTTCAAAGAAGTTGCATAATGTTCTTTTTAAACTTCTTGCATATCTTTAGATCTTGTGAGTGGAATCTTTTTAAAAATTACATTTTAAAATGATATGTTGCTGGTACAGAGGAATGCAATCAATTTTTGTACATGGAATTTGTATTTATTGGGCTTGGCAAACTCTATTATTCTGATAGTTTGTTGGTAGATTTCCTGAAAACTTATTTCAAATGTGAGCAAGGGTATTTTTACCTGGGAATAATGACACTTCTATCCTTTCCAATCCATATATTTATCTTGGCTTATTAATTGTGTTTGTCCAGTACAATATTGAATACAAGTGGTCATAGCAATCAGTTTTACTTGTTTTTTTTTTTTTTTTTTTCTCCTTCTTCTTTATTTTTAAATAGAGACAGTCTCATTATATTGCCCAGGCTGGTTTCAAACTCCTGCGCACAAGCAATCCTCCCACCTTGGCTTCCCGAGGTGTTGGGACTACAGGCGTGAGCCACTACACCCATTTTTGTTTATTTTTGCATTTAATAGGAATGCTTTTTGCTATTCACAACTAGATAGTATGTATAGTGTAACTTTTTTATACATACCTGATATGGTTTGGATCTGTGTCCCCACCCAAATCTTACCTTGAATTGTAATAATCTCCACGTGTCAAGGACAGGACCAGGTGGTGATAATTGAAGATAATTGAATCATGGGGGCAGTTTCCCCCAAACTGTTCTCGTGAGGGTGAGTACATTCTGGCGAGATCTGATGGTTTTATAATGGGCTTCCTCTGTTGTTCGGCACTCATTTCTCTCTCCTGCCATCCTATGAAGAGGTGCCTTCTGCCGTAATTGTAAGTTTCCTGAGGCATGCCCCCCCACCCCAGTCATGGGGAACTGTGAGTCAATTAAACCTCTTCTTTATAAATTACCTAGTCTCAGGCAGTTCTTTATAGCAGTGTGAGAATAGACTAAGACAATACCCCTTATGAAACCAGGCATGTTCCTCTCTCTTCCCCAGATAACGTTTCCTAAATGAGCATTCAATTTTGTCACATGCTTTCTCCCACAATTGTTGAGCTGATAATATGGTTTTTTTCTTTTTATATATTACTGGGCTAACTATGTAAGTACTTTTTAAGATTAAACTTTCATTCCTCAAATAATCTCTACTTGGTTATAATGTCTTCTTCTATTTTTCATGTATTACTCAATTTGTTTCACTAATACTTTATTAAGGATCTTTGCCTCTGTGGTCATAAGTAACTGTGTTACAGCAGGCGATCCTAGTAGTCGCCTTCTCTGTTTTGGTATTAAGGTTGCATCAGCTTCATAAAATGTGATAAGGCGCTTTCCTTCTCTCTCTATTCACTAGAACATATTGTACAGGATAAAGATTTTCTAGTCCTTGAGGTTTTGATATATCTCACTTATAAAATCATCTATACCTAGTAATTTTATTTTGTCTTGTTTTTGTGGTTATACTTTAAAATACTGATACGATTTTATTAATGGTTGTAGATCTATTCAAGCAACCCCTTCTTGGGTCAGTTTTATAAATTCCATTTATCTTAGAACATTGTTCAAACTTTTAATTTATTGTTGTAAAATTCTTCATAGCATCCTCCTTTGACTTATTATATCTGAAGTTTTGTTCCCCTTTTCATTTTTAATGTTATTTATTTGTGCCTTTTTCTTGATAAATCATGCTGGAAGTTTATATATTTTATTAATCTTTGCAAAGAATCAATTTAGGGTCTTGTTTCTCTTCTCTTCTGTTAATTTGTTTCATATTTAATTGATTTCTATGATTTTCTTTGTTCTCATTGTTATCATTGTCCTTGGAGTTTACTTATCTCTATTTTTCTGGAATTGGATACTTAACTCATTGATGTTCCATCTGTTTAAAGTACTTTCTTCTTTCAGTATTGCTACTCATATTTTTTTAAAACATGGCACTTTTATTTTTGTTTCATTTCCTAAATTAACGGGGCATTTTGGCAATCTACTTATAATTGATTTCTAATTTTATTACACTGTTATCAGACTATATGATCTGCATGACATTGCAATTTTCAAAAACTAGTCTGGTCTAGTACTAGGGTGACTTTTATAACTATTCCATAGATACTTGTAAAGACTAATTATTCTCAAAATTTTCAATATAAGGTTTTAAATAACTTTATTCTTTCAACCTTGTTAACTGTGTTGTTCAAATCTTCTCATCTTTACTAGCTTTACTTTTCATCCCTTTGACGTATTAATAAGAGAGAGCACATTAAATATCTCCATGATTGTGGATTTGTCTTTTTCTTGTAATTCCAGAAATATTTTGCTTTATATATTTTGAATTTGTTGTTAGATGCATACAAGTTTAGGATTCTTACATGTTTTGGGTTGTTTCTTATCATCTTATAACATTACTTCTTGTTTCTATTTTTTATTTTTTGGTCTCAAAATCTATTTTGCCAGATCTTAATATAACTTTTAAATTTGTTTTTGGATTAAATTTCTCTAACATAACACCTTCCAGTTTTTAAAAAAATATCCAGTCATCACTGGGCATGGTGGCTCACACCTGTAATACCAGCACTTTGCAAGGCTAAGGTGGGAGAATCACTTGAGCCCAGGAGTTCAAGTCGCAGTGAGCAATGCTCATGCCACTGCACTCCAACCTGGGCAACAGAGCAAGACCCTGTCTTTAAAAGAGGAAAAAAAGAAACCCAATCTTTCTGACACATAATCCTTCACTATAGACCTGTTCACTTCCCCACCCCCAATCTAAGTATCGTTGTCTTTTAACTGGCAAAATTATTCCATTTACACTTATTTTGAGTACTAAAATACATTTCCTTGATCTTATTTTGAGAACTTTCTGTTTGCCATCCTTTTTCCTTACTTCCTCTCCCCCATCTCACCCCCTCATTTCCTGCTTTCTGTTTGATCAATCAGATTTGTTTATTTCCTCTCCTCCTTTCTTCTCCTAATTATTTGGAAAGCTTTATTTAACATCTGTTGTATTTCTCTGCTTTCAGATGGTATGCTTAAATTTTTATAATGCATGCTTGAATGACCAAAGTCTGAGTTAATCAGTATTCATGCCTTTGTCTCAAACCATTCAGGGATCTGATAACCACCCCCTTCCACATTGTCCATGTTATCCTTGTCTAGAAATTTAATTCCACACTGTTTTAAAACTTATCCAAACTAATGCCCTATGTCATATCTAGTCTTCTCATTGAACAGCTACTGAACTTTAATTTGTACTCCTACAGCTCTGGCTTTTGAAAACTTCCCTCTTTGTTTCTATCATCTGGGTGTTTGTGTGTGTATGTGTGTGTGTGTGTGTTTATGTGTAAGGGAATAAATAGAACCCATACTTTGAAAGTATTACGGAATATTTGATCTAGGATTTCTGGAAGCATTCTAGGTGAGAGAAAAAGGGGTACCACGTCATCTCAGTTTGTTATTTCCTATATTGAATGTCACGTCAAGATTTTCTAGGCATTCATATACATGAACTTAGAGAAGAAAATTTTGTTAAACATATAGAGTATTATATTGTATACACTTTCCTGTATCTTTCTTTTTTCTATCGGTAATAAGCATCTTTTCTTGTCAATATCTATGTATCAATCTGATTCATTTTAATGATTACAGTGTATTGCATATTATGGATTTAAAATAGTTTATTGAACCACATTCTGTTTGATGGACACTTAGATTATTTCCAAGTTTTGCTATTATAGAAAATGCTGCAGCAGACAGCATGTACAAGCTGCCTTAGGAATGTGTGACAATGTTTCTTGCTCTAAGGTAGCAAAGACATGGAATTATGTTATGGAGTGTACAGTTTTTCATCTTAGTCCTACCCAAATGCCCTTAAAAGTGGGAACGCCATTTTGAGTACATATAATACAAACTTCATATTGCTCTTATAATGTATGAATGTATTACCCCCATCTTGCCAACACTTATTACATTCAAACTTAAAAAAAATTGCTAAGGTAATGAGTGAATAGTAGTACCTCTTTATTTTACTTTGCAGCAAGTTCCCTGATTATTAGTAAAATGAAGCATCTTTTAAAATAGGATTAGTGACCATTTTAATTTCCTTTTCTGTGGATTGCCTATCCACATCCTTTGTCCATTTTCTATGGACAAAGATTGCTGGATTTTTTTTTTTCTTATTGATTTGTAAGAGTCCTTTCATCTTGATCCTAATCCTTTGTCTCTTAAATAGGTTGCCAATATTTTTAGCATGCTTGTCATTTTTCAAAATCTTTTGTAGTGTCATTTATCATGCAGAATTATGACTTATAGTGTAGTCAAATTTATTAAACTTTGCATTTATGGCTTTTGGTTTCTGTGCTTTATCTAAGAAGCTGCCTGTGCCCCAAGTTGATATTAAAGTCTCCTACATTTCTTCTAATACAGTTGTTTTACATTTTGCTCTTAGGATTTTAATTTATTGAACTTTTTCCTTATGGATAGTGTGAGGTAGGATCTAATTTTATTCTTTCCAAATAGTATACAATTTTTCCAATATCATTTATTGAATACTACATAGTTTCCTCAAGCATTTGGCATTGTATCTTATTTAAATTAATAAATCAATGAACACGGTATAGCTGAACTCTACTCAGTTCTGTGAATTGAGTTGCCTTTTCCAGCACCAATAGCACACCCTTTTAATTCCTATTATTTTATAAAATTATGACTCTTATAGAACAAAAAATAGATTATTTTAAATATTCCTCTGGTCAATTCATGTACATTTGTTCTTCCATATTAACTTTAGAACCAGCTTGTAAAATTCCATGAAAAATCATATTGAGTTGCAATTGATATCTCATTGATTTTAAAGGCTATTTTGAAATAATTTATTTTGTTTTCCAAATGCTTTAAGCTTTTTATTTGCTTAAACTTCTGTTATGAATTTTTCATTTCATTGCATGCAAGAAAATACAGCCTTCTCCCAGCAGTAAATGCTAATTGAGAACCTACTCAGTTGTATAGCCACTGTACTAGACTCTGAGGATTGAGTGGTGATGAGACAGACATTTTCTCTGCTCTCTTGTGACTTAAACTTCCTACCTTTTGAAACTTATTAGCATTTCCTTTGTGGGTTAGAAGAATGATTAATTTTTTTTAAATGCTAACTGGAACGTGTTAAGATTATATACTCTATATCTGTAGATTGCCGATTTTGAAATGTATCTGGTAAATAACCTTATTAATGAAATTATTCATATCTCTCATATTTTTATTTCTTTTTGCCTACTTGATTTGACAAAGACTAAGCGATGCAATAATATTAAGGTATCCCATTAAGATTGTGACTTAGCAAAATTCATCTTAGTATTTCTCATAGCTTTTGCTCGTATATTGCTTTTTAAAAAATACCATTTGTTAGATTTTTTAATAAAGAAAATGTTAAAGAATATCCCATAATCCCACCATCAACATAATCTTTGCTAACCCCCATTGTGTGTGCCCATGCATGCACATACACACAGCTAGGAAATACAAATGGTAGAGAAACACTGAAAACAAAAACTCAAGTTTTCTGTGTCACTATCCCTCTTTCCACTGTTAACCATCGGCAGGCTTTATCTTTAGTAACCTGCTTTACCTCCAGTGCTGTCCCATAGAAGCTTCCGTTTCTGGAACTTCAGTGATGAATTGGATGTGGGCTCTATCTAATGACACAGCCTCCATCACATCTTGGAGCGGGTGTTCTCAAAACCCTACCCCAGTCCTGTTGCCAATGCCTCCTGCTCTGAAAGTCCTTAAGGCTAAGAAGCCTGCCTTCTAGAGCAGTGCTTATCAGGCGTCTATGTGCACGCAGATCCCGAGGCATGCTGATAAAAGCAGATTCTAATTCAGTGGACTGGTGTAAAACCTAAGATTCTGCATTTCTTTTTCTTTTTCCTTTTTTTTTTTTTTTTTTTTTTTTTTTTTGAGACAGAGCCTTACTCTGTCACCCAGGCTGGAGTGCAATAGTGCGATCTTGGCTTACTGCAACCTCCACCTCCTGGGTTCTAGCGATTCTCATGACTCAGCCTCCTAAGTAGCTGGGATTACAGGTGTTACCACCATGCCCAACTAATTTTTGTATTGTTAGTAGAGACAGGGTTTCACCATGTTGGCCAAGTTGGTCTTGAACTCCTGACCTCAGGCAATCCGCCTGCCTCAGCCTCCCAAAGCGCTGGGATTACAGGCGTGAGCCACTGCGCCCAGCTGTTCTGCATTTCTAACAAGGTAACCAGAGTGATGTTTGTGGGCCACCCTTTGAGGAGCAAGGGCCTGTCCTTAAACTTGGCTGTACTTCGGAATCCCTTGGGGAGTTTTATAAAATATTAATATCTGGGTAACACCTCCCAGAAATTCTGATTTGGTATGGGTTACAGCCTACACATAGAGCAGTTGAAAAGCTCCCAGGTAGTTATAATATGCAACAAAATTTGAGAACCACTGTTCTACAGATGCTGTCTCCTTCATCTCCACACTTGCTTTTGCTGCAAAGTTACACTCAGCAGGTGCTTGAACGGATGCAGCACGTGCGGCTTTGGTAGGCTTTTCCCCTGGCGTCCTAGAGAGGACCAAGATCTCTGCCATGTGCTTCTCAGAGTAGGCTTTCTTTGCCTTGGAAAGTTCCAGGCCCTGAAGATGCTTCTCACTTTGTCTTATTCTGCAATCATGGGGCATGTCCCTGAAGTTTCATGCTCCCTCAGGGTTCCCCTTCTACCAGGAAGGCACTGTTTTGTCTTGTGGTATCTCCCAGAGTGAGAGATAACAAAATCAGAACGTTCTGGCTATGCTGAAAGCATCCATTGAGCAAATATATCTTGCCCCATCTTTACTTCCTAAATCAGATCGTCTTCCCAGGAGATCTTCTCCATCATCCAGCATCGAACCGAGGCCTGCCTCCATCTGCCATTGTCCTACCTGACCCCCCTTTATTCAGCTTTATCTTTGCAGTGCCTTTCCTTAGAAAAAGTGGTCCTCAAAGTGGGTCCCCAGGCAGTCACCTCAGCATCATCTGGGAATTAGTTAGAAATTCAAAATTCTCAAGCTCCACCCCAGACCTACTGAAGCAGAAACTCTGTGGGGCAGGACCCAGCAATTAGTGTTTTATCAAGCCCCCCACATGATTCTGATGCCTGCTCAAGTTGGAGCACCCCTGCCTGAGAGCATCAGATGATGATTAATTTGGCCTGGGCTGGTGTTCAAGCATCACTAGGTTGTAAAGATTCCCCAGGTGAATCTTACGTGCAACCGGGGCAATGAAAACTGCTGTAGAGGGTCCTAATTCCTTAACAGGCCATTTCTCGGGGACCGAGTAATACCTTGATCTCCAGCTACAGTGGTTCTGGCAACTTGAAACTCACCTAGTTAGTGATGCTTCTAGGATTTTATACTGATCTTCCTCTTTTCTTAAATTTGTCTGGATTTTCTGTAACTCTTGGGATTAGGTGCCCCAGTATCTAAGGGGAGAGTTGTCATCTGCTCCAATGGTACGTGCTCTCTCTCTCTCTCTCTCTCTCTCTCTCTCTCTCTCTCTCTCTTTCTCTCGCTTTCTCTCTCTTTCTTGTTTTTCTCTCTTTCTTCTCTTGTTCTCTCTCCCTCCACCCCCCCGTCTCTGTGTGTGTAAGGGGTTTCCTGGATGTGGTTCCCTCGGGAAGAATCATTCTAATCTCCTCTCTGAGACCTTGCTTCTCTTCCTTAGTGAATTTCTGTGCCCTCAATTACCGTTTCTGGTCTAGTAACAGCTTAGACATGGCCCCTTCTCAAATGCTGTGCCTACATTTATTTCCCTTTCCTGTAAGTCTATTCTGCCTTCAAGATCACATTTGCCATTTCATATCCACCCAGTCTGTTCCCGAGATCTCAATGTTTCTCTCCAGAAAATCTGTCTCTTCCTCCAGCTTAGTGGAGCTGTTTTTAATTCTGTTTCCTTTCTTCTACTGCGTCTGTTGTGATCATCTGAGGCGTACTTTGCTCCGGACACCCTGATTTCCTGGACAACTGAATTCTCAGAGACAGAGTCCTTCAAGTATGAGCTTCCTTAGCTCTTTTTGTAATGTTTTGTGTTTGCGACGTTACTGAGTTGTTCCTCTGTGAACCTAAGATGATAACACATCTCTTTATAACAGATTTCCTGTTCCTTCTTTATGTTAATAAAATATGCTATTTTGAGAGTGAAGCCTGGAGTTGAATCTCTAAATCCAAGGCCATGATTATTCCAGAGGCAACTGTAGACCATATGGTGGGGTGTGTGAACCCCAAGAGCCTGTAGGGAAGCCACATTAATTCCCGGTTCTCCTTAGCCCTGTGCCACAAGGCAACATAGAAAGACGTGGGGTTTTTGGCAGCCTCTCTCCGCTGTCTACCTCAGCCTCACAATAGCAATACAGTGGTGCAGGCTCGCAAGTGGTATTGTAAGGCATGGAACTTGGATGCAGTATAAATTGTACTGAAAAATCATAATAGCGATAGGTAATTGTTCCTCCTCTTAATGCATAAAAGGTCTGTGTGGGCCGGGCGCGGTGGCTTACGCCTGTAATCCCAGCACTTTGGGAGGCTGAGATGGGCCGAGGTCAGGAGATCGAGACCATCCCGGCTAACATGGTGAAACCCCGTCTCTATTAAAAATACAAAAAAATTAGCCGGGCGTAGTGGCGGGCGCCTGTAGTGCCAGTTACTCAGGAGGCTGAGGCAGGAGAATGGCGTGAACCCGGGAGGCGGAGCCCTTGCAGTGAGCTGAGATAGCGCCACTGCACTCCAGCCTGGGTGACTGAGCAAGATTCCATCTCAAAAAAAAAAAAAGAGGTCTGTGTGGCAGGATATCAAAGAGATACCTGCACTCTCATGTTTATTGCACCACTATTCACAATAGTCAAGATTTAGAAGCAATCTAAGTGTCCATCAACAGACAACTGGACAAAGAACATATGGTACATATATGCAACGGAGTAGTATTCAGCCATAAAAAGAGAATGAGATCCTGTCATCTGTAACAACATGGACGAAACTGGAGGACATAATAAAGTGTTAAGTGAAACAAGCCAGGTACCTGCTTGGGAGGCTGAGACAGGAGAATGACGTGAACCCGGGCAGTGGAGCTTGCAGTGAGCTGAGATCGTGCCGTTGTACTCCAGCCTGGGCGACAAGAGCAAGACTCCATCTCAAAAAAAAAAAAAAGAAAGAAAGAAAGAAACCAGGCACAGAAAGACAAGCTTCACATGTTCTCACTTATTTGCGGGAGCTAAAAATTAAAACAATAGAACTCATGGAGATAGAGAGTAGAAGGAGGGTTACCAGAGGCTGGAAAGGGTAATGTCGGGGAGAGGAGGGATAGTTAATGTGGACAAAAATATAGACAACAGGGTGATGATAGTCAATACAAATTTATTAGACATTTTAAAATAATTAAAGGAGTATCATTGGATTGTTTGTAACACTAAAGTAAGGATAAATTCTTGAGGTGATGGCTACCCCATTTATCCTGATGGGATTATTATGCATTATATGCCTGCATTAAAGTACCTCATGTACCCCATAAATATATATATACCTACTGTGTACTCACAAAAATTTAAAAATTTTTAAAAAGGTCTGTGTGGTAGCCTGAATAATGATGTTTCTGTCCAAAGATGTTTATGGCTTAGTCTCTGGAGCCTATGGCTATGGTAAAGGGATATTGAAGATGTGATGAAATTAAAGATATTGAGATGGAAAGATTATGCTAGATTACCCCAGTGGGTCCTAAATGTAATCATCAGGGTCCTTCTAAGAGGAGGCTGGAGGCTCAGAGTGAGGAAAAGTTGGTGTAACAACAGAACAGAGACAGATGAGAAGATGCTACACTGTTGGCTTTGAAGGAAGAGGAAAGGATCACCAGCAAAGGAAGACAGAGCGCTTCTAGATGCTGGAAAAGGCACGGAAATTGATTCTAGATGCTGGAAAAAGCACAGAAATGGATTCTGTCCTAGAGCCTCTGGCGGGAGCATGAACATGCACCTATATTTTCAAGGTGATTATGCTCCTTGATTCTGACCCAGTGAAACCCTTTTGGACTTCTGACCTCCAGAACAGCAAGATAAGAAGGTTGTGTTGTCTTAAGCCACTAAGTGTGGTAATTTGTTACAACAGCAGTCAGACACTAACAGAGTCTATATATGGGTAAACTTTATTTTACCTATAATCAAAGCATACTGTCTGCAATGCCTGTCCACAGGGGCCCTGAGGCCTACTGGCATCTTCAGAGAACCCTGTGGCCTGTGCTGAGGCAGGCACTGTTTTGCCCTTTTGCCCAGGGTGAGCTGCAGCAACTCTTAGCCTAAGGCCTCAGGAACCAATTCAACCCACTTTTGCCAAGGCTTATGCCTGTATAAAAATAGCAGCTTGCCTGTAAAAAAAAAAAAAAAAAAAAAAAAAAAAAAAAAAAATCTGATGGCCTGGTCCCCTCAAAAGCCTCGGTCCTTGAGTATTAATTTGCTCCCCATGTTCCACTGCTTGTTCAGTAGGCACTAGGCCCAGTGTGTCAGCTAGGAACGCTATCCTGAATATGCAAACTTCGCCACCCTAACTGGGGCCTTCTTCCCCTGAAGGATCCAGCCTGCCCCTGTACATTTATGGCTTACGGGGGGTGACCAGAATGGGTGCTTCCCATAGACAGCTGGCTCCTGAGAATGGAAGACGAAGCAGCTGAGCTACCCAGACCCAGCTCCTGCCCTCAAGCTTCCCTACCAAGCGTATCACCTCCCACTTCCAAAGGTAGAACTCAGGGAGCAGACAGAGGCCAGGGGTGCTACCCAGAGGGACCTCTCTCCTTCTGGAAGGAAACACCGGAAGTGAGGAGATGAGTTTCTCCCAGCACACTCATTGAACACTGTGCACCAATCAAGTCCAAAGTTCTACAGAATCTATCTCGTTGAGTCCCTACAATGACCCTATGGAGATCAAGTCTATTCGCATTACCATTGAGTTCTACACTGAAACCCAGAGAAGTGAAGCAATTTGCAACAACTACTAAAATAATTTTGTGCTTCCAATCAACTAATTCAGCAAGCATCTCTGTTCTGCCATGTTCTTGAGTTGATCCCAATGGCCCTTCCTCCAGAAACAAGAGCAATGCTGTGGTTGAGTGCCAGTGAGCACTGGTGGGTAGGAAGTTTACTTCTTCTTCCTCTGTTTCTCATTTGCTATGGAGCCCCCACTGATCTGCACCTGGCCTTCAATATCATCACCCATGTGAAGCTTTGCAAGGCACGGGGGGCCCACACATCTCCCATAGGTCAATCCTGCGTAATTCTGGAAAGTCAGCCCCGAACGTTGCAACTGGAAAAAAAATTTTGTTTTAGAAAAACAAATCTGACGTCACTCCCCTGCTGAAAACCCCTATATGGTACCACATTGCTCTTAGGGAAAGTTGCAACTGTTTAAAATGGCCCATGAGGTTCTGCCATGTCTGGTACCTATTCACCTTGCTAGTCTCATTTCAAGTCACCTCCTAATTTCTTTTTCAAATTGAATTTTAAAATGTTTATCAAAGTACATGTATATGGTTTAGAGTCAAATAGCAGCATGAACTTACAACAAAAACAATAGTCCCCACTATATCTTCAGTTTACTCTCCCACAAGACAGTCACTTTTCATGCTTTCACTGGTCTGCTATTTACCTTTGTACTTCAAAATAATGGTTTATACTGCTAGTTTCACATTTTTAAAGAAAATCTGTTGACTTTTTAGTAAAAAAGAAGAGTATTTAGTTATCTTACACCACACCACACATATCCCCCTCTTCCCATCCTTCCAACATAGTTACATCACAATTTTTGTTGAGTACTCAATATTTATATAAGAACTGTATAAATATTGACCATAGCTGAGTCATGTAGTGTACTATTAATATATGCTTTTCTTGTATGATTTTTGTTTTTTTCCAGAGTTAATAATTGCTTTGTTTTTATCATTTGCTAGTTTTCACCCATTTTTCCCTTTGCCTTTCTGTGGGATCTTATTTCCTGGATCCCATGCTTTTCTCTTTCTTGATTTTTCTCCCTTGTTTAGCTGTAGTCATATGTCTTCCAGTAGCATCTTGAGAAGGAACACATAAGAGCTAACTTTACTTTTTATCTTGCATATCTGAAAATGTGTTTATTCTACTCTTAGAGACAGTTAAATTATAGCTACATGAGCTTCAGAATTCTTGGTTGGAAATAGTTTATAATGTTTAAGTCTTTGTGTCACGTAGCTTGCAGGGTTGCTGTTGGGAAGGTATACTGTTCTGGTTCCCAATCCTGTGTATGTAACTTTTTCCTTTCAAGAAGTTTCCAGGATCTTCTCTTTATACTTGGTGTTCTGAAATTTCACAACAATATGCCTAAGTGTGGGTCTTTTTTATTGGGCTAGAGTGTTTCCTTCCTTCCATCCTTCCTTCCTGCCTGCCTGCCTGCCTTCCTGCTTTTCTTTTTTCCTTTGAGATAGAATCTCATTCTGTCACCCAGGCTAGATTGCAGTGGCGTGATCACGGCTCACTGTAGCCTCAACCTCCTGGGCTCAGGCAAATCCTTCTGCTACAGCCTCCCACGTAGCTGGGACCACTGGCACATGCCACCATGCCCAGCTACTTTTTAAATTATTTGTAGAGATGAGGTCTCCCTATATTGCCCAGGCTGGTCCAAAACTCCTGGGCTTAAGCAATCCTCTCGCCCCAGCATCCCAAAGTGTTGGGATTATAGGCAGGAGCCACTGTGCCTGGCCTGGAGTGTTACCTTTCAATCCTGAAATTCAAGTCCTTCAATTCTGGGAAATTTTATTGTATTTTTTTTTATAATGTTCTCCTTTTTGCTTTCCCTTCTCTTTTTCTAGAACACTTATTAGCATCATTCTAGACCTCCTGAATTGATCTATTTCTTCTCTCTTTCTTGGTCTCTGATAGTTGGATGTTGGACCTCCTGGATTGATTCTTTGATTTTCTCATACTTTATACCCTATTTAACAACAAATGTTCTTAGCTGGGCAACATGGTGAGACCCTGTCTCTATAAAAAATACAGAAAAATTAGCCAGGTGTGGTGGCACATGCCTGTGGCCCCAGGTACGTGAGAGGCTGAGGTGGGAGGCTCACTTGAGCCCAGGAGGTCCAGGCTACAGTGAGCCATGATTGCACCACTACTCTCCAGCCTGGGTAACAGAGCAAGACCCTGTGTCAAAAAAAAAAAAAAAAAAAAATCTGTTTTTATTCTAACTTCTGGGTTATCTGAACTGTATCTTCCAACCCTTTTGTGTTATCTCAACATTCCCTTAAAAAATACATGTGTAACATTTAAATCTTATTTTATGACTGCAATGTATTGTCTCTTTTTCCTCCTAGTTGCCTTTTTCTATTTTCCTGAATCTTTGGTCTCTGGCTTTCATTATACAGTTTTCCACAAATACCTGGTGACTCTTGACTATCATTCATGTTTAAAAGTGTGATGTAAGAAGCTGGCCGGGGCCGGGCGCAGTGGCTCACGCCTGTAATCTCAGCACTTTGGGAGGCCAAGGCGGGTGGATCACCTGAGGTCAGGAGTTCAAGACCAGCCTGGCCAACATGGAGAAACTCCATCTCTAGTAAAAATAAAAATAAAAAAGTTAGCTGGGCATGGTGGCCTTTGCCTGTAGTCCCAGCTACGGGGGAGGCTAAGGCAGAAGAATCACTTGAACTCAGGCCAAGATCACACCACTGCACTTCAGCCTGGGCAGTAGAGGGAGACTTCATCTCAAACAAACAAACAAACAAACCAAAAAAACAAGCTCTATGCACCTGGGTGGGGCCCAAGGGTGACCAGGCCGAGACTGGAGATTTCATTAGAGGGCTTCAAATATCAAATCGTGGTCTCTGTAGATCTTTTCCCCATGCCAGGTGGTTTCCCCAGAAAAGAATTCTCTAGTCTCCTGACCTGGAGAGGGAGGGAGACATGGGAACAGCTTGAAGCCCAACTGCCCACATCCCGTACACAGCATGGGAGGACAAGGTGGGAATTCCACCCTTTAATTCTTTCATGTGTTTTCCTCCCAGTTTTAGTCTGGAACTCACTCTTTCCTTTGCAAACGCCCTAAATCCTGAGTCGCCTCCAGTCAGCTTCTCAAAGATTCAACTTCTTGTCTTCTGCTGTGCTGGGAGGTATAGTTGCTTGCCTGGCTAAATGAGGTTTCAACCTGTCCTCTCCTGTCGCTCCCTCTCTCTGCCCTGTGGTCCATGCCTGTGGTCCTAGCTACTCAAGAGACTGAAGCAGAAGGATTTGCCTCAGCCTGGAAGGTTGAGGCTGCAGTGAGCCATGATCATGCCACTGCACTCCAGCCTGGGTGACAGCGTGAGAGTCTGTTTCAAATAGAGAAAGAAGTGCCAGCCTCCCGTGTCTGAGCCTTTCCCAGGTTCCCAGGTCCCAGGGGCTGGTTATTTTGCTCCTGGCAGGCTCCCTTTCCTGCAGGCTGAGATGTCAGCTTTCTCCAATTTGCAAGTCCCTTACCATCATCCACCTGCCCTCCAGCTTCCAAAATCTTGTGAAAATCTCCTGTCTGCTTTGGTCTCCTCTCCTGTTCTCTTTATCCTGTGGGTTTATACATTTTTAAATTCCACTAAAGTTCATTTTGGTGAGGTTTCGGGAGCGGGTAGGAAAAACACATCTTCAAACAGCCATCTTATCTAACGTTCCTGACATTTCTCCATGGTTCTCTTTGTGTGAGCAGCATCTGCTTCCTCTGCAGTTCTCAAACATGCCAGAGTCGTCCTGCCTTTGCGCCTTTGTGTGTGCTGCCTCCCCTCCTGGAACACGCTCCCCTCCTTTCACCTGCTTGTCACCTGGCTCACAGTGACTTACCAGACACGTGTCAGCTTAAAAGTCGCCCTTCAGAGAGGCTCCCCCAGTCCCGCGCCTCCTGCCTACCTAAAGCGGTTCTAGTGACTAACTTGTCACATACCAGCGCTGCTGCTCCTGAATCTTCTGTGACCCATTCTTTCCCTCTCAGACTCAGGAGGTTTTCAGAAAGAGATAGAGAAGCCAGGAGGGGTTCCTTCCCGGAGCCTGGAGCACCCTGCGGGAAGCCCCTCGGGCCTGGGCTTCACTCACCCTCTGCACCGATGCCTGGCTGCTGCCCTGAGTAGCTGAGCCCGTCCCTGGGATCCCTTCCAGCTGCTGGCCAAGAGCAAGAGGTCAGCTGAAACAAGGCCTTCTCTTTGTTCTCCCAGCCTCCCCACGCATCCTGGATCTTTTCGTTGCACTCTGTTTTTCTCTGTTCCTGTCACTCTCTGTGTGTCTCTCCCTGTCTCCGTCTCAGTGTCTCTCTCCCTGGCTCTGTTTTCTCCTCTCCTCCTCCTCCCCACCCACTTTCTCTTCTCCCATTCTCTCTCTTCTTTCCTGTCCACCCACCTCATTTCCCCTTTGTCTGTCTCCACGTTCCTCCCGCGCCCTCCCTGGCTCTGGCTCTGAGGATCCCCCTCTCTCTCTCTCCCTGGTACCCAAGCACTCAGAAGGCACCTCCGCCTCCTTTCACTGCCTCTCTTCAGGTGCGTGGCTGCCAGGGCCTTCCTGCAGTGAGACCCAGGTGTAGTGTGGCCCGGTGGCCGACCGGACCGCCTGCTGTCTCACACCCTTGTAAGGTTACTATTTATCTAGTGCAACCGAAGTTGGCGCACACATCTGGCGCCTGGTACTTACTGCAATTATTTATGATTTCCACCAAGATTTAAAAGCTCATCGCCGGCCTTGTAATGCAGTAACTGATTGCGCTGCTAATGTAATTAAGAAAAGATTATGATGTCCACGTGGCGTACCAGATGGTGGCATTCATAGTAATCGGCGTGCACAACTGGCAGACAACTGCACAAGGGCAGCCGAGCGGAGGCAGCTGGAGACCAGCATCTTCCTCCAGTCACTCAGGAAGGAGAGGAGGCTGCTGGGAGTGCTGGACAGGGAAGAGTGGGGAGGGGAAGGGGAGGAGAAGAACCCAAGAGGAGAGGACGGCTCCAGCTCCCCTGATCTGTGGCTCCTAAGTGGGCTCTGTTTTTGCACACACATGCACATGCACTGATAAAGTTTTGCTCATACACATGCACTCGAGGGCACATGCAGACACACACACACACACATAGAGAGACCTCCACGAATAAGGGACTCTTGCCTTCGTGTATTCAAAAACTTTGATGAAGTGTCTAGTTGTGCTAAGCCCTGAAAATATATCAATAAATAAAACAGTGATTCCCTTCCTTGTGGAGCTCAACAGATTACAGAAGGAAAACCCACTGATCAAATTACCACAAGAATACATGAAAAGTTGAATTGCACTTAATATTACAGAGGGAGGTGGATTGTGTTATGAGGGCTTTGTGGGGCGTTTTACCGGGTTGGGGAGTTCAGAGAAAGCTTCTCTGAGGAAATAACAACTGAGGTGTGATCTGAAGAGTGAGTAAGAGCTAACAGGTGATAACAGAAAGCAAAGGTGTTTGAGCAGAGGGAGCATGTGCAAAGGCCCTGGGGTTGGGGGTGGAGTGGGGAGAGCACAGCTAATACACGAGTCTAAGAAAAATCCAAGGCAAACTTAAAGAAGAAAAACAAAACTGTGTGCCAAGACTTTTAATAAAGCTATGGTAATGAAAGCAGTGTGGTATTGGTGCAAGGGTGGACAAACTGACCAATGGAACAGAGGAGAAAGTCTGTAAACAGACCTACACATACACGATCCCTATAATGACAAAGACAACACCATTGCCCAATGGGAAAGGAGTGATCTTTTCAGTAAATGGTGCTGGGTCCATTGGATATCCATAAGAAAATAAGTGTGTCTTGACCCCTATCTCACACCACACACAAAAATCTATTCTAGATTACTGTGGAACTTTGCAGAGCTAAATGTGAAAGGTAAAACAATAAAGCTTTTTTTTTTTTTTTTTTTTTTTTTTTTTTTTGAGATGGAGTCTCGCTCTTTCACCCAGGCTGGAGTGCAGCAGCACAGTCTCAGCTCACTACAACCTCCACCTCCCAGGTTCAAGCAATTCTCCTGCCTCAGACTCCTGAGTAGCTGGGATTACAGGCACGTACCACCATACCCGGCTAATTTTTAAATATTTTTAATAGAGATGGGGTTCCACCATGTTAGTGAGGCTGGTCTCGAACGCCTGACCTCAAGTGATCCACCTGGCTTCAGCCACCCGAAGTGCTGGGATTACAGGCAGGAGCCACCGTGCCCGACCCAGCCAACAATAAAAGTTTTAGAGAAAAACATAGAACAGCTCTATGACCTTGGAGTAAGCCAACGTGTCCTAAACAAGTCACAAAAAGGCTATGTAAGAAAAGAATTTATAAATTGAACATATTAAAATTTCTATTCCAAAAAGATACCAGCAAGAGAGTGAGAAGCTAATGGAAAGAGTGGGAGAAGATGTTTACAGTTCATTTAATGAAGAACTTAGATTCATAAGATACATAAAATTTGCTACGACTCAATAAGAAAAAGACAAACCACTTTTTTTTAACAGGAGAAAAAAACTTTAACAGGCATCTCACAAAAGAAGATATTCAAAAGGCCAATACACATATGATAAGGTGCTTGACTTCATTAGTCATAAGAGAAATGCAAACCAACTAAAATTACAAGATACTGCTACTACCCACCATGATAGTTAAAAAGACAAAACATCAAATATTAAAGAGGACATGGAGAACAAGGACTCCCATTCACTGTAGGTGGGTACTTCAGCAAATTCATTATCTACTAAAGCTGAATATATGCATACCCGTGGCCCAGCAATTCCACTCCTTGGTATGTGCCACACTAAATGTTTATCATGGACATGTACTAAAGTGTCCATAGTTGTACTGTCTAGTCAAAAACTCAAAACTATCTAAATGCCCATAAATAATAAAATGAAAAAATTTATCAAAATAGATAAATTGTGGTATATTCATGCATTTAAATATTATACAAAAATGCAAATAAGCAAATTACAAAAGGGTCTGATATCATAGAACCTTGGAGAGACTTGGCCTCAAAGACGCCATGTGTAAGGGAAAGTGGGAGTGGCACATGGGGCTTAAAACAAGGGGGTTGACTGAAGGCTGGTGGATAATGCTATCTATTCCTAGACCACCCAACCCTACTCCTACACGCAGAACACCCAGAACTCCAGTGTCTAGCCACCAGGCAAGAGGTCAGAGGGTTCCTCATTGGAGAAGGTCCCAGCAAAAAAGACTACCTCATTCTAGCCCTACCTCATTTGGGGTCTTCGGCCCAACTACTCATGTACACAGGGCTCCCAGTCAGCTTTTCATTGCCTGCCTCTTAAATATAAACAGATAACCAAGATAAAATAGAGAAATCAAGTGTATAAACATAAAACGTGACTCCAGAGGAAAATCAAGATAACATGCAAAGTAGAAGAGTATTTCAAAAGAATGAAATTAGTGTGCTCAGAAAAATTAAAGATGAAAAACTTGTGACTAGACTGTACTGTACTGTCCATAAAAAAGGAACTATCAATAAGAAAGGACTCTGAGAAATCAAAAATTGAAGTGCTGAAGTGAACAATTCAATAGAATTAAAAGATAAATTTAAAGGATTTTCCCAGGAGGTAAGATCAAGATAAAGGAGGCAGAAAACACAAGAAAATAAGAAACATAAAGGATTTATTTAAGGGTTTCAATAGTTGACTAATGGTAGATCCAGAAAAAATTTATTTTAAAAGGGGACATGGAGGAAGAATTAACAAAGATATAATACAAGAAGTTTTCTCACAGCTGAAGAATACAAATCTACAGAATAGACAGAACCACTGAATGCTCAACAAAGATGAATGCAAAATAATCAACATATAGACACACTGCCGTGAAATGTCAGAACACCAAAAATAGGCAATATAAAAAGCTTCAAGAAAGAAAAATATGTCATACATAAAGGATTAAGTACCAAAATGCCATCAAATTTTTCAATAGTAACTAACATTGGATGCAATATTTTCAATATCATCAAAATTCTGAGAGAAATCACTTTCAACTGAATTTATATGCCCAGCCAAACTATTGATCAATGTGAGATTGAAAGAAAGAGCCTCAGAAAGTTTACCTCCAGTGCACTCTTTTTAAAGGAAATTATTTGAGAATGTGCTCCAGCAAAATGAGGGACTAAACCAAGGAAAAGGATACATGGTATCCAAGAAACAATGTGCCAACCCAGAAAAACAGCAAAGAGAAATCTCAGAAGAGAAGCAATGCACAGAGCCAAGGAGGAGCCAATCCACATTGTAGATGGAGTTCCTGGAAAGGGAGGGTATAATAAAATACAGAATTGGATGGGAAGGCTGGAAACAAATGAAAATATGATAATGGCAAATAGCACAAGCGGAAAAGGGCAGGTAGAAATTCCAGGTTGGGGGTTGGGGTGCGGAATGGTATTAAAAAAATAAAATACAATCATAATACACGACTTGGCTCTCCAAAGGAACAGTATTTAAATAGTGGTTTTTTTGCGTGGAGGGGTATAAGCTAAACGCTCACCTATCACAGCAGGAATACAATGACTAATGAAAGATACATAATAAATCAAGAAACAGAAATGGAAGCATATTATTGCAAGTGATCAGAGATACTGTAACTAGGAGCTGTAAAGGAGCTGAAAAGTGGCTTCTGGGATGAGAACTAGGGATTCAGGGTGGATGTGGGCAGAGACGTATTTTTTTAACCAGTGTATGTAACACACTGATGTCTTTTTTAATGGCCTTTAACTCTGGTTGCTGAGTAGAACTCTGATTACAGGTGGTCAAGAACAGTTTCAGGGAAACTGGTTAGGAGAATATCGCATCAGTATCAGCAGGAAACAAAGGTTTATTGGACTAGATTTGTGGTTGGTGGAGATGGGGACAAGATGATGGAAAAAACACCATTAGGAGATCAAATCGACAGTCCTTGCTGGTGGGTTGGGTGAAGGGATAGTGAGAAAGATGGGGATCCAGGGAGGACACCTAGTTTCCTGCTTGTGTATGTGGGTGGACGGTGGCCCTCCACTGAGAATCCTGGTCAAGAATCAAGTTGTTAGGAGGAAGTAGTGGACTCAGATGGAGACAGGTAGAGTTTAAGGTGCTTGGGAGGCAGGGAGGAGAAGATGCTAGACAGGAGGTTATAAACACAGCTCTGAGCTCCCATCACATACCCCGGGCTAGGCAACAAGCCTGTTAATGCAGGTGAGCTCTCCTAGGGAGGGACTGAGGATGCCAGAAAGAAGTAGTTGATGGTATAAGGGTGACACTGGTCTCACATCAGATATATCCAGCACAGAGACCTGAACTGGTACAGATCTCAACATAGTCACACATCCTTACAGGCACACTTATAACTCAGACCCCCCAAGGATTAGCCCTTACTTCAATTTTTTTTTTTTCGAGACAGGGTCTCACTCTGTCACTCAGGTTGGAGTGCAGTGATGTGATCACAATTCACTGCAGGCTCTACCTCCCCAGCACAATCAATCCATCCACCTCAGCCTCCTCAGTAGCTGGGACTACAGGTGCATGCTACCACACCCGGCTAGTTATTTTTTTTTGTTTTAACTTTTTGTAGACACGTGGTCTCACTATGTTGCCCAGGCTGGTCTCAAATTCCTGGGCTCCAGTGATTCACCCACCATGGCTCCCCAAAGCACTACGATTACAGGCATGAGCCACTGTGCCTGGCCTCATATTAAAATAAGATAGTTCCAGCACTCATCCCCGTGCTGTGGAAGACCTCCTCCAATATTTCTATCCTTGGGTTTCCAGGAAGACTCTCCTGAGAGGGATCGCACTGTAGCTACCCTCAGCACGAGCCCCAGCCCCTAACTGTGGTCCTGACTTCCAACCTTGGCTGATTGTATCCACACCCTGCCCCATTTATTTTCCCCAAATGGTACCAACAAAGGTTGTCGTGTGTAGCAGACTTCTATTAAAATGTAGGGACAGTTACAGTACACAATAGGAAGCAAATTAAAACTCAGTATCAGGCATCATTGTTCCTAGAAATTTATCAGCTGTACTGCCTGTACAGGGAATTCTGTACTGGCCATGACTTCCCTTGGAATCCCTCCCTCCCTCCTTGTTAGGGTCCTGTTCATTCCCTCTGGCCTTTCCTCCCCTCTCCCTTTGTCTTGTCTCTGCATCCTCCATCCCCTGCCTTCCAGGCTGACCCCAGAAATTATGCAAGAAATTCAGCTCTCTGTTCTCTTTCACCTTGCAGACCTTGCCAGGCCACTTACAACACCCACGGGGGCCGACAATTTATTTCACAAAACAAAGAGCCATCTCCCATGAGATGAATGATGTCCATCCCCTAGAACGGTAAACTGGCTGCCTTCTGGCCATTCTTTATTTTTATTTTATTTTTTATTTTTTCAGAGGCAGGGTCTCACTCTGTTGCCCATGCTGGAGTGCAGAGGCATGACCATAGCTCACTGCAGCCTCTAACTCCTGGGCTCAAGCAGTCCTCCCACCTCAGCCTCCCAAGTAGCTGGTATGACAGGTGTGTACCACCACACCTGGGTAATTTTTTATTTTTTGTAGACACAGGGGTCTTGCTATGTTGCCCAAACTACTGGTCTCAAACTATGGGGCTCAAGCAATCCCCCCGGGCCTTGGCCTCCCAAAGTGCTGGGATTACAGGTGTGAGCCACCACACCCAGGCTGGCTGTTCTCTAAAAAGCACCCCTCACAAACACCCACATGCAGGCATCTACATTTACTTTTACATTTGCTCATGTGCACACATGCTCATAATTGCATGTACACACTCATGTGCACACGTTCACACTTATACACACTTGGACATGCAGATGGGCTAAAGGCTTTTCACAGTGAGCATCTAGGGGTAGATGGAAATCACCCCCTCAGGTTAACCCCACCCCCAGTGCGAGTGTGTGCATGCACACGTCCGTGCATACACTGACTCTGCTGCTTTACGCACTGAACCATTTTAAGGGAGTCTGTTCCTGAACCCGTGCCTGTTACCTGGGGAAAGGCCTCTCCTCTGCCCAGAAGCTAGAACTGAGCTGGTGAGCCTGAGTTGGCTAGGACTGTGCTGGGGTCTAAAACATGGCCCTGTCACAATGTCACAGAGGCGGCCTCACCCTGGGCAAACAAGCCAGGAATGGGGGGCTGTGGCAGGAATAACGGCCCCCTCAAAGACGTCCATGCCATGTCCTAATCCCCAGAACTTGGGAATATGCCAGTACCCACGTGCACAAGGGGGCTGTGCAGACATGATTCAGCCGAGGATCTTAAAATGAGCTGGGCAGGCCCAATGTAACCACAGGAGTCATGAGGGAAAGGGAGGCAGGAGTGTCAGAGAAGATGACAGGACAGTGGGGGAAGAGGTCAGAGGGCTGGGACATGGGCTTTGAAGATGGAGGAAGAGGTCCCAAGCTAAGGAATACAGCAGTCCCTAAAAGTTGGAAAAGGCCTGGGAAGGCTTCTGCCCTAGAGCCTCTGGAAGGAATGCAGCCCTGCCTTCCTCTTAATCTTAGCCCTGTAAAGCTCCATTTAGACTTCTTCAGAACTGCAAGGGACTACATTTGTATTGTTTAAGCCACTAAATCTGCTGCCATTTGTTTTGGGTTTGTTTTGTTTTGTTTGAAACAGAGTCTCACTATGTTACCCAGGCTGGAGTACAGTGGTGCAATCTTGGCTCACTGCAACCTCCGCCTCCCAGGTTCAAGTGATCCTCCTGCCTCAGCCTCCCAAGTAGCTGGGATTACAGGCATGTGCCACCAGGCCCAGCTAATTTTTGTATTTTTAGTAGAGACAGGGTTTCACCATTTGGCCAGGCTGGTCTCAAACTCCTGACCTCAGGTGATCCACCTGCCTTGGCCTCCCAAAGTGCTAGGATTACCAGGTACGAGTGACCACACCCAGCCTGCTGCCGTTTGTTACTGCAACATTAAGAAACTAGCACAGGTGTTTAATTAGATCCCATTTGTCAATTTTGGCTTTTGTTGCTGTTGCTTTTGGTGTTTTAGTCACGAAGTTCTTGCCCATGCCTGTGGCCTGAATGATATTGCCTAGGTTTTCTTCTAGGGTTTTTATGGTTTTAGGTCTAACATTTAAGTCTTTAATCCATCTTGAATTGATTTTCATATAAGGTGTAAGGAAGGGATTCAGTTTCAGCTTTCTACATACGGCTAGCCAGTTTTCCCAGCACCATTTATTAAATAGGGAATCCTTTCCCTATTTCTTGTTTTTGTCAGGTTTGTCAAAGATCACATGGTTGTAGATGTGTGGTATTATTTCCGAGGGCGCTATTCTGTTCTATTGGTCTATATCTCTGTTTTGGTACCAGTACCATACTGTTTTGGTTACTGTAGCCTTGCAGTATAGTTTGAAGTCAGGTAGCATGATGCCTCCAGCTTTGTTCTTTTGGCTTAGGATTGTCTTGGCAATGTGGGCTCTTTTTTGGTTCCATATGAACTTTAGTTTTTTTTCCAATTCTGTGAAGAAAGTCATTGGTAGCTTGATGGGGATGACATTGAATCTATAAATTACCTTGGGCAGTATGGCCATTTTCACAATATTGATTATTCCTATCCATGAGCATGGAATGTTCTTCCATTTGTTTGTGCCCTCTTTTATTTTGCTGAGCAGTGGTTTGTAGTTCTCCTTGAAGAGGTCCTTCACATCCCTTATAAGTTGGATTCCTAGGTATTTTATTCTCTTTGAAGCAGTTGCAAATGGGAGTTCACTCATGATTTGGTTCTCTGTTTGTCTGTTTTTGGTGTATAGGAATACTTTTGATTTTTGCATATTGATTTTGTATCCTGAGACTTTGCTGAAGTTGCTTATTAGCTTAAGGAGATTTGGGGCTGAGACGATGGGATTTTCTAAATATATAGTCATGTCATCACAAACAGGGACAATTTGACTTCCTCTTTTCCTAATTGAATACCCTTTATTTCTTTAAAGAGCTTCTGCACAGCAAAAGAAGCTGCCATCAGAGTGAACAGGCAACCTACAGAATGGGAGAAAATTTTTCCAATCTACCCATCTGACAAAGGGCTAATATCCAGAATCTACAAAGAACTTAAACAAATTTACAAGAAAAAAATCAAACAACCCCATCAAAAAGTGGGTGAAGGATATGAACAGACACTTCTCAAAAGAAGACATTTATGCAGCCAACAGATACATGAAAAAATGCTCATCATCACTGGCCATCAGAGAAATGCAAATCAAAACCACAATGAGATACCATCTCACACCAGTTAGAATGGCGATCATTAAAAAGTCAGGAAACAACAGATGCTGGAGAGGATGTGGAGAAATAGGAACACTTTTACACTGTTGGTGGGACTGTAAACTAGTTCAGCCATTATGGAAGACAGTGTGGCGATTCCTCAAGGATCTAGAACTAGAAATACCATTTGACCCAGCCATCCCATTACTGGGCATATACCCAAAGGATTATAAATCATGCTGCTATAAAGACACATGCACACGTATGTTTATTGCAGCACTATTCACAATAGCAAAGACTTGGAACCAACCCAAATGCCCACCAATGATAGACTGGATTAAGAAAATGTGGCACATATACACCATGGAATACTATGCAGCCATAAAAAGGATGAGTTCATGTCCTTTATAGGGACATGGATGAAGCTGGAAACCATCATTCTGAGCAAACTAACACAGGGACAGAAAACCAAACACCACATGTTCTCACTCATAGGTGGGAATTGAACAATAAGAACACATGGACACAGGGTGGGGAACATCACACATCGGGGCCTGCTGGGGGGTGGGGGGAGGGGGAAAGGATAGCATTAGGAGATATACCTAATGCAAATGATGAATTAACGGGTGCAGCACACCAACATGGCACATGTATACATTTGTAACAAACCTGCACGTTGTGCACATGTACCCTAGAACTTAAAAAAAAAATAAAAAATAAAATAATTAAAAAAAGAAACTAGCACAGGTGCCCTGAGGTGCTGCCAGCTCTTGGAGGCCAGAGATCAGGTGTTACCTCCAGCGAGACTCAAGTTCGGACCTCCCTGGGTCATTGCCCTGCAGCTATCTGAGGAGCTCACAAAGACTAAGGAGAAAAGTTCTTCCCAGGCTGCCAGGGAGCATGGGCTTTCCGGGACTGCGTGATGTGGCAGCAGGAGGAGGAGGCAGCTCTGGAGAAGGAGTTAGGCCTGATCATGAAGCAGCCCCTCCCCAGAGGCCACTCCTGCAGGAGGTGAAGCTGGAGGCCAGGGACCTCCTTTCAGGAACAGTGGCCACGAGCCCCTGGGTGTGTGGCTAAGGAAGGGGCAAACTCTGCCATCCTTCAGTCTCCCTTTGGAAGGGATTCCAGGTTCTTTAGCTGATGATAGCCAAGCCCCCAGCCTCAGAGGGGAGCCAGTCAATTTCAGCTCGTGTTAATTACCAGACCGGGCAACTCAGGTGCGGGTCTGTGCCGGCCATCTCTGGACCCCACGCTGGAAGAGCTGTCCAGCAAGCACCAGTGAGCATGTGTAGGGGGCGGCAAGGGACAGGAAGCCCAGGCCCATCTGGGGTTGCTACAGAAAAGGGGATCCTCTTGAGCCCATGCAATCATCCAGCCATGTTCCTGGGCCTTCTGAATGGAAAATTCCAGGGCATCCTCAACCTTAGTTCCTCACACACTTAGATGAGATCCTAAGTGTCTCTCTTGACTTTGTGCTCATAATTCCAGCAGAACCCATGGTTCTCCTGGGCTGTGGCAGCACAGCCTCCAGTATAATCCCAGGAAATGACCTTGGATGAATGTCTTGAGTTCTGTAGTCCTCAGTCTCTTTCTCTGTGAAATGGATCATGTAATAGTTATCAACCTCACAGTGCTGTTGTAAGGATTAGGTGAAATAATGAGTATAAACTCGCTGGAATAAAGCACAAGAAAAGACCTCTTTTTAAAATTTTTTAAAGTCTGGACACCAAATTTCTGGATCACATTCTGGCCCGTCACCATCTGATGCCCACCAAGCACTGGCTATCCTAAGAAAGCGGGTACCCTGGGCCATCCAGAATTTTCTGGGTTTTGCAAATGATTGGACCCCACCCCCACACTGGCCACTTTTCCAACTCCACTTCCCTATTGATAAATGTTCTGATGTAAATGACGAGCTGATGGGTGCTGACGAGTGGATGGGTGCAGCACAGCAACATGGCACAAGTATACATATGTAACAAACCTGCATGTTATGCACATGTACCCTAGAACTTAAAGTATAATAATAATAAAAAATTTTTAAAAATTTAAAAAAAAAAAGATAAATGTTCTCAAAAATTGGTGGAGAATCCTAGAAATCCTTTCTAAGGATTTATCTATGAATGCTAAAGGACAAGAGAGCAAGAGTGGTGTTTATTATGGTGAAAATGGAAAATTCCATGGCCAATAGCAAAGGTATTATTAAACATACAAAATGGGTTTGCTGACCAAAATGTTATGCATTGATATGAAGGTATCTATACATTTTCTGAAAATTATGATGATGTATCTGTATGGAAATAGAAATATGTTCCTGATATATTAAAAAGCTCATTATTTAAAACTATTGTTAAAATAATTATATATGTAACATATAATACATACATTTTGATGTATATATGTGTGTTTATGTCAGATACACACAAATATCTTAGATTTATGCACACATCTTATATACATATACACATATACATATAACTTATATTTTAAAACATGTATATGTGTATATCTGCATGTGTGTATGAATGTATATACACAGAAAATGGAAAAACAATCTGGAATTAAATAGACCAAATAGTTAGTGATTGAAATGGTTATTACTGATTAGTGGAATTTCAGATGCTTTTTATTTTCTTCTTTATAGCTTTATGCATTGTCTGAAAAAAAGGCAATATGTATATACTAGTCTTTTCGCAATGTTAAAATAAGACATTTTACACACACAAACAGTATTGATGATGTAATAAAATATCATGAAACCACCAATCAACTTAAGACATATGTTACTTTTATTGACAGGAAAATTACTTTATTTTTTAAAATATGTGTTCCAAGTCTTTGCTATTGCAAACAGTGCTGCAGTGAACATATACATGCATGTGTTTTTTTAATAGACTGATTTATACTTCTTTGGGCATATACCCAATAATGGGATTGCTGAGTCAAATGGTATTTCTGTCTTTAGGTCTTTGAGGAATTGCCACACCGTCTTCCACAATGGCTGAACTAATTTACACTCCCACCAAGTGTATAAGCACTATTCACAATAGCAAAGACTTGGAATCAACATAAATGCCTACCAATAATAGACTGGATAAAGAAAATGTAGTACATATACATCATGGAATACTAGGCAGCCATAAAAAAGAATGAGATAATGTCCTTTGCAGGGACATGGATGGAGCCAGAGGCCATTATCCTTAGCAAACTAACACAGGAACAGAAAACCAAATACCACATCTTCTCACTTATAAGTGGGAGCTAAATGATGAGAACACATGGACACATAGAGGAAATGAAACAAAATGGGGCTTTTCAGATGATGGAGGATGGGAAGAGGGAGATGATCTGGAAAAATAACTAATGGGTACTAGGCTTAATAACTGGGTGATGAAATAATCTGTACACCAAACCCCTATGACACAAGTTTACCTGTGTAATAAACCTGCACTTGTACCCCTGAACTTAAAATAAAAGTTTTAAAGAAAAGTTTTCTATTATTATTCAAATAAGAAATATATAAAAATAACGTCTCTAGTTCACCTCATTTTTATTGAATTATGAAATTTTATTGAAAAACTTTAAAATGTAATATGAAAAATTGGAAAATATATGCCATATTTTTGGATGGAAAATCTTAATATAAAATGTCAATTCTCCCAACAGTAATGTATAAATGTAATGAATTACATAATAGTAGCATTATAACTCATTATAATGAGTTACATTATAATACCATCTGATTATAGAACCATTTTTAATTGGATGAAATGACAATAAAGTTCCTGTAAAAAGAATAAATGTCTAAGAATGGTCGGAAAAACTATAAAGGGAACTATCTTGCCTTGCCTTATAGATATTAAAATATACTATAAAGCCACTAGAATCCAACAATATGGTATTGGCATAGAATTAGTGGATTCACAGAAAACTCTGGAACAGAATAAAGAACCCAGAAATATGTCCTAGTATGAAAATCTAATACATAATAAATACCTCCTTAAGAAAAAAATATTAATAAACAATGCTAGCAAAAAGCAGCTATTTGTAAGAAAATGAAGTTGGCTCCTTCAAACCATATAAAAATTTAAACTCCAGTGGGTTAATAAGACTTCATTGTAAAAACAAAACATGAAACCTTAGAAAAAATTTTAGGCGAATACATGTATAATGCAGTGTGTAGGGGGTCACTTTTACCTATGACAAGAAACCTAGAATCTATAAAGAAATAATCATTTTTGACTACATAGAATTTAATCTCATCCAGGAAATTTTTATTTCAGATATTTTATTTTTTGGTTCTAGAATTCCCATTTGCTTATTTTTATAGTCTATTTCCAACTGAAGTTTTCTATTTAATCATTCATTGCTAGTATATTTTTCTTCATGTCCTTGAGCATAGTTATAACAGCTACTTTTAAATTCTTGTCTCTTAATTCTAACCTCTAGGTCACATTAAGATTATTCTCCATTGATGGCCTTTTCTATTAATATGGCTCACATTTTCCCATTTCTTCATATGTCTAGTAATTTTGGACTGTATCCTGGACACTGTCAATGGTAAGTTGTAGAGACTCTGGATTTTATTATGTTCTTCTGAGTATCGACTTTTTATGTTAGCAGGCAGTTAACTTGGCTGAACTCAGAGTTCAAACTCTCCCCTCTGGTAGGCAGCAGCTGAAATCTCTGTTCAGTTATTTTAGCCACAGTTAGGCTTCGAGGAGCCTCCCAAATGAATTCACAGTTCAGAAAACAGCCTGAAGTTTGGGTGCAGTTTTTAAGGAGAATTTGGAACATATCCCCCATGGAGTTCTCCTTCCTGGAATTTCCCCCTTTACTTTTCAATTTCTGTGAAGTCCTAGATTCTTCCCTGTGATTCCTTAACAAGTAAGAATGCAGATTTCTATCCAACTTTTAACTGACTTACGTGGTGTTATGTGGGGCCTGCAGGGCAGTGACCCAGGGAGACCTGAACTTGATGGTAGCCAAGCCTCCAGCCTCAGAGGGGAGCCAGTCATGTAAAATGTAAAAATAAGAAACACTGTCATTCCCTTCTTACAAATGTCAGATGTTATAATTTCTGCCTGGTTTGGGTCACTTTTAGTGCCCCCACATAGCCTTTTGTCCAGAATTTATAATTGCTATCTGTGGGAGAGATTGTCTTTTACAAGGTACTCTGTCATTATTGGAAGTACAACTCTCTGACTACATACAATTTAAACTTTTTTAGGCCGGGCGCAGTGGCTCATACCTGTAATTCCAGCACTTTGGGAGACTGAGGCAGGTGGATCACTTGAGGTTAGGAGTTCAAGACCAGCCTGGCCAACATGTTGGAACCCCGTCTCTACTAAAAATACAAAAATTAGGCCAGGTGTAGTGGGTGCCTGTAATCCCAACTACTTGGGAGACGGAGGCAGGAGAATTGCTTGAACCCAGAGGCAGAGGTTGCAGTGAGCCAACATTGCCCCACTGCACTGCAGCCTGGGCACCAGAGTGAGACTCTGTCTCAAAAAAAATAAAAAATAAATAAATTTTAAACATTTTTAGATGGCTAAATGTTCCCATAAAAAAAGCTAAAAGACAAGTACTGAATTTGGGGAAAATATATTCGTAACACCTATGACAGAGAAAGAGTTAATTTTTAGCTCTTACAAATTGTTAAGCAAAAGACAAAGCATCCAATAGAAAAATATTCCCAGGACATGAATAGGCTCAGAGAAGAGTAAACCCAAATGGCCAATAAACATATGGCTCAACCTCCTACTACTCAGGGAAATGCAAATTAAAGTAACAATGAAATAGCACTTCTCACCCATCATACTGGCAAAAATTCAAAAGAATGTTAACACCTACTACTGATGAGAGTGATAAGAAAAGTATATTTTCATACATTGCTGGTTCAAATGAGAACTGATACTGCCTTTTTGGAAAGCAATATGGAACAAATCTATTTTAAAGATCTAAGTATATGTAGGCTTCAACCCAACAATCCCACTCATAAGAAATTTATCCCAGAAATAAACAAAAGCACTCGGATGTAGGAATATATAAAGGTGTTAATGTCACAATATTTGTAGTGGCCGAAGAGCTAGAAACAATCTGTCGATAGAAAAGGGTTTAAATCATTACACGGTCATGCCATGGAACAAGATGCAACCATTAAAAAAAATAGATTCAGCCAGGTGTGGTGGCTCATGCCTGTAATCCCAGCACTTTGGGATGCCAAGATGGGCAGATCGCCTGAGGTCAGGAGTTCGAGACCAGCCTGGCTAACATGGTGGAACCCCATTTCTACTAAAAATACAAGAAATTAGCCAGATGTGGTGGCGTGCGCCTGTAATCCCAGCTACTCAGGAGGCTGAGGCAGGAGAATCACTTGAACCCGGGAGGTGGAGGCTGCAGTGAGAGCCAAGATCGTGCCATTGCACTACATACATACACACACACTCTATATATATCCATATATATTTAAATCCTATTTTCTTTTTTGATAAAAAGCTCAGAAAGAATAATGAAGGGGATGGGAGGAAACTTTAGGAGGTGGTGAAAATGTTTATGGCCTTGATGATGATGGTTTCACACATATACACTTATCCCTAAACGCATCAAGTTGTATAGATTAAATATGTACAGCTTTTTATACGTCAATCATGGCTCAATAAAGCAATTTTTAAAAACAGAAAAGAAAGAGTCAGAAGAAGAAGAAAAGATGAAAGTGTAGTCTTCTGGGAGTTTCAGAACCCAGATTACAGAGTCTAACCTGCCCCTCCTCCACTGCGTCTCCTCCTACCTTTGTATTCCTGACACAGGTGCCTGGGGCGCTGTCACAGGAGGTCCTGGGCCTGGGACCTCCATCCTCATGCATTCTTCTTAAGGAACTGTCTCCTGCCAGCACCAAGTATCCCTTAAAAAGGCACCATCTCAGCAGCTGGAATGGTGCAGCACCGGCACAGGCACCCCCAGCTCTGCCAGACAAGGAGGTCCCGTCCTCTCTGTGACTCGAATACATCCCCATACACCATGGATGGTGCTGGGACTTAATTATGTCCTCTACAAATTCATATGTCAAAATTCGAATTCCCAATATGATAGTATTTGGAGATGGGGCCTTTGGAAGACAATTAAAGTGATAGCAGATATTATTGGATCAGTGTTGAACTTCTTGGGTTGACCATGGTACTGTGGTTATGTAGGAGAGTGTCCTTACTCTTAGAAGATGCTCTGAAGTATTTTGAAGTGAAATGTTCTGATGTCTGCAAATAACTCCCAAATGAGGCTGGGTAGGGGAAGAAAACAAATGTTGCAAGACGTTAATAGGTTAGTGAAGCTAGGGGATGGTAACTATTCTTTTCTTTCCATTTTTTGGTGCAGTTGAAGTTTTTCAAAATAAAAGTTGTAGGAAAGCTGGGTCCGTGTCTGGTCACTGGCCAGCTCCCCACAGCTGCTGTGTTGATCCTCCCCATTCTCCCTCCTGATCCTTCTTCCCCACCCTCCAGTCTGTTCTCACAGAGCTGCCCAAGAGATTGTCTTAAGACATGCCATTCCCATGACTAATGCTTTCTTCTTTTTTTTTCTTTTTTTTGATAGAGTCTCACTCTGTTGCCCAGGCTGGAGTGCAGTGGTGCAATCTTGGCTCACTGCAACCTCCACCTCCTGGGTTCAAGTGATTCTCCTGCCCCAGCCTCCCAAGTAGCTGGGATTACAGGTGCATACCACCATACCTGGCTAATTTTTGTAGTTTTAGTAGAGGTGGGGTTTGACCATGTTGGCAAGGCTGGTCTCAAACTCCTGACCTCTGGTGAGCCGCCTGCCTCAGCATCCCAAAGTGCTGGGATTACAGGCATGAGCCACCATGCCCGGCCGTCCTAAGGCTTTCTTGACTCCTAAAACAAAATCCAAATTCCTTACTGAGGTCTCTAACTCTTTCCACGATCTGGTCCCACTGGCCTGCCATCCTCAGCACACTCATTGTACCCCAGCCTCAGGGCCTTTGCATAGGCTGTTCCATATGTCTGAACCCTCTGCTCCCAGATTTTCATGTGGCTCTCTTTTTCTCATTATTCACACATCTGTTCAATGTCACCTCCATCGAGAAGCCCTCCCTGACTACTTTTACTTAAATAGCTTCCCCATTCCGACCCAGTCGAACTCTCAACCCAACTTAATTTTCTTCTCAGCTCTTGTTTTGTTTGTCTCCCCTGCTGGAATGTAACATGCTCCCAAAGCAGAGGCTCTGTCTAGTCAATGATGCTCTCTTAGCACCAAGAAAAAAGCCCCGCACATAGTAGGTACATAATTAATACGTCTTGAATGAAGATGTAGATAGTCACTGATACAGACACATATAAATGAATGTACTTACACAAACACACACTGTCACACAGGAAGACGCACAACTGCTCAGTGAAGTACACACAGAGAAGTAATCACAGACATATCTGTGAACAGCACACAATTATGTAGCTCATAGAAACACATAAACACACATTCATACAAGACATTCGGATGGACTCATGCACTAACACACATTAATCTTTACCTATACATCTACTGATCCACACACATACAAACATTGACATGCACAGTCACGTACACCCAGACACAAAAACATGCTCACACAGCCACACATGTATGAAGAGTCAGGAGTACAGTCATGAACGGACACCTACACACACACACGCTCACCCTTGCCTGGCCTGGGACTGATGCCCTTGCTAAGCCTGGCTTGGATGGGCACCACTGGGCCACTCTGCAACCCTTGGCCCAGAGGACCTCAAATCTCCTGGCAGCACTCTGAGAGGGGGTGGGGGCTGCTGGGTGCCCCTAGAATTATGACTGCTCTGAGGCTGCCGTTAGGAGCAGCAATGTCACCGAGGCCATTAGCTGCCTGGGCAGGGCCGTAAAACACGCCTGGCTCGGCGCCCTCTCCTCCAGCCACGTCTGTGTCTGCGGTCACCCTGCCCACAGGGCAGTGCCGAATGACAGAGACAGTGGCCTCTCATGGCCAGGTGCTAATGAGACGAGGTCAGCAGGAAAAAGTTCCCCAGTGCCCCCAGGTGGCTAATCACCTGGCCGGTCGGCTGACGACCCTATGGGGTCGGGGCAGGCAGCAGGCAGTGGTTCTCAGCGAGGCAAGGCAAACTGGTCTATGCTCTGCCAGGAGCCAGCTGGATCCAGCAGAGGCTGGGGCTAGAGAGGCTATGGCCACCAGGGGAGGGACTGAGATGAGACCTGGCCCCCCCAGTTGGGCTCTGCCAGTGCCTGGAACTACCAAGGCACACTCAAGGCCAGACACCAGGCAGCAAGCCAAACCCAGAGCCCAGCAGCTGGCATAGCCCAAGCTGCTCCGGGCCCTCTGCCCGGTGTGCCCAGGATGACAGTCTGAGCTCCCAAAGTCTTCTGGGAGCTGGATGTGCCCGTTGCCCCAGCACCCTTGTGGGAGACCCTAAGGAACCCTCCGTGGCCATCCTCCCCAGCCCCTGGTCACAGGGAACCTTTGGGTGACGTCCCCTGCTGGGAGCAAGAAGTGGAGGGACAGCTTCCAGAGGGGTCCCTACTATACATCCAAAAGCCTAGAAGCTGAAGAGAATGCAGTTTGTTCAGGAACTCAGTGATATAGCTGTGAAGAGAGACCAGCATGATGGAGGGTGGTGGTGGGAGGGGACACGGTGCATTCAAGGCTTGAGAGAAACCCAGGCTGGCTGGAAGGGGGTGGGGGAGCTGAAGAACGGGTGATGCCCAAACTGTGCAGGCCCAAGACAATGATTTGGGGCTTGAACCTGAGAACACTGGGAGCCACAAACGGGTAAAGAGTGATGCGATCTAATTTGACACGATGTCTCTGGCCATCTCCTGCAGCATATGGCCATTATTCCAATACAGAAGTACAGAGGTGGACTGGGACAGGAAAAGGGGAGGAGATATCTTACATTGTGTCAGGGACTATGCACCAGCACCCCATGTTTTGCCAAAAGAATGCTGCTTGCACCTGGTGTTAAGCCGAGAAGCTGGGTTCCATTCATTCATTCATTCATTCATGCACGCATTCTTGTATCTACCATCATATAACCCTCATGGAGATAAGAAATAAACCAGCTCCTGCTGTCCAGGGGTGTACTGTTCAGTAGAGGAGGAGGAAAGGGAAGGGGCAGGAGCTGGAACCAGCATTTATGGAGCGCCTGCTGTATGCCTCACAATCACCCACTGAGGGAGGTACTTCCCAGGCCGTTTCATAGACAAGGAAACTGAGACTCAGGATGAAGCCACCAGTCCACATTCTCACAGAGGGCTCCAGCCCCGGGGGCAGAAAGGTTTCAGAGTGACAGAGAGCAGCCTGAGCTCCTCCAAGGGTAATTTCAATCCTTGACTTCAGGCGGAGCAAGGTTCTGAAGTTCCCAGAAAGGATGAGACCCTCGGGGATTGGTCTGAGGGCCCAGCGCTGCCTCCCCCTCAGCTGTGATTAATGCCTGACAGTCCCGCCACTTGCAGGGAACTCATCAGACTAATATTTCCTCATGTGAACTCCGTGTCGCCCTCAAATGAGAAATCCCAGCCCCTTCGCGTTCCGTGCCCCAGATGAATGGGCTCCCGTCCCGGGGCCCGTGAATGATGCAGCCCACATCTGCAGAGGGAGGTCGATAAAGGCCCTTTATCAGCAGAACCATGGCTCCCCATGGCCAGCCATTGGACCCCAGCTCCCCTGTCACGCTGCTCCCCTGGAGCTGACCCTGGACGCCTGCCAGAGACGGGGAGGCAAGGTCAGTGCCCAGCAGATTGGAAGAAAGGGCTCCGTAAGGGAGGGATAGGCCTTCTCCAGCCCTGCCTCCCATAGCTGAGGCTCTTGGGGGTCAGAGGGAAGGGGCGGGGTCTGCCAACATTTTGCGGTGAGCCCAAGGAAGGCGTAAGCATGTAGCCAGCTAGGAGCAGATGCCTGCTGAAGGTAACCTAGAACCTCCAAAGTTCCGTGGAGTGGAAATGGAGGGTGTGGAACCAAGTGGTTCTAGGAACAGAAACACCAGTGATTGGTCTAGTGGTAAGAGAAAATAGAAACAGTACCCAGTATCATTTCTTGAGTGCTCACCATGTGCTAGGCATGGTGCCAAACATCAATATGCGTTGTTGCACCTACTCCTCACAGAGCCCCGTGTAAAAGGAGGTATGATCCCCTTTTACAGGTGAGAAAAGTGAGGGCTAGAGCAGTTAAATGATACTCTGAGTGGAGGTGTCAAGATTCCCTAGCTTCCAAGTTGTGCTTTTAGCTATTCATCATGCAGACATTCAACTGCTACTTGTAAAATGGCATCTTTGTGCCTGGCATTGAGCCAAGTGCTGGGAATACACAAGGCAGACATGGTCCCTGCCCTCATGGAGCTTACAGTCCTGTAGGGAGCTGACCTCCCACAAGGGGACTGTGGTGCTTCAGTGAGAATGTGGGTGAGGCCTGGGTGCTCAAGGAGAGTCTCGCCAAGGAGAGGGAAGCACCTTATCTTGTGCTTAGCACAGTGCTTCCTAGGAAGAAGCCAGTTCAACCCCGAGTGTGGGTCCTGAGAACAAGTCCTCCTTGAGGTGGCCAAAGGTGGGAAGAATCCAGGGCTGAACGTCAAAGCACTGAAGGCCAAAGCCAGGAAAAAGAGAGCAGCCATCCTGCCCAGCAGGTGCCCATGGGCTGATAGCAGAAGTGGAGTTGGAGTGTGGATGGGACAGAGTCAACCAGAAGGAAACCTGGGGTCTCCTGCTTGAAGGAGGCAGCCAGAGCTGTGTGGATCCTGGCTGTGGGGCAGCTTGGGCTGGCCTCCAGGTGGAGACGGAGAGGACGGATGTCCACACCCGAAAGGGATCTCCCTGCTGAGGGTGCCCCCCACCCTGACAACAGGAGATACTTGGAGTCAGGTACACAGCAGGTGATCCACCTGTGGGAGGCCCCGAGCCAGAGACTCAGGGAGCAGGTGTGACTCAGGGGTGAGCTGGCATGCGTGATGAAGGGAGTTCAAGCCCCAGACAAGCAGGGTGGGTTCCAAGCTCAAGCTCCAGGCCCTGCAGGAAGAGGGACAAGGGTAAAAGCCAGATCTAAGCGGACCCACAGCCAGAGCCCAGGGTGCTAAGAGTAACATTGAAGGTCACCTGCTGACAGTGCTGTGGCCAAGCGGCCACTCTCCAGTCAGTCAGGGTGGGCCTGGGGCTCCCACTGGGAAAGACAGGGTAGGCAGAGCCACCCACGCCTGGGGCTGCCAGGAGCTGGAAGGAGGGGGTGGGAAGAGCCTCAGTCCTGGCTGCAGAAGAGCTCGTCTCTCTCGTGCATTTTCCCTGTAGTTTGGCTCTAGGACTTCATCATGTGCAGTTTCCTGTATTGTAAAGGATGGACACATCACGCCCTCTGACCTTCTCCCTCCCTGCGCCCCACCTGTGCAAGGCTCCACCCTGTTTCTGAAGCTGCCTTGAACCTGACCCTCAATTCATCCTTGACCCTTACCCTGTCCCTGACCCCATTTCTGAGCCTCACTCCATCCTGAAATTTCTTCCCTCTCTGGGCTTCAGCCCCTCCCTGTCTTTTCACCCCTTCCTCAGTCCACCCCAGTTCTAAGCCTCTCTCTTCCCCATCTGGTTACCCCATTTCTGACTCCTGCCCCACCCCTGCCATCCCACACCCCACCCCAGATCCCTCCCCATCCTTCCCACCCACACTGCCTCTGGAATGGGGTCAGGATTCAGCAAGGCTCTGGGAAGAGAGATGAAGGTATCTGTTGTTCATATTCCCTATAAATTATTTCAAAGCTGATTGGGCACGGTGGTTCGTGCCTATAATCCCAGCACTGTGGGAGGCCGAGGCAGGCACGTGAGGTCAGAAGTTCGAGACCAGCCTGGTCAACATGGTGAAACTCTGTCTCTAATGAAAATACAAAAATTAGCCAGACGAGGTGGTGGGCGCCTGTAATCCTAGTTACTCGGGAAGTTGAGGCAGGAGAATCGCTTGAACCCAGGAGGTGGAAGATGCAGTGAGCCAAGATTGTCCCACTGCACTACAGCCTGGGCGACAGAGTAAGACCCTGTCTCAAAAAATAATAATAATGATTATTTCAAAGCTGAGAGGTTCCTGTTTTCTTTGTGGGGGGGCAAAAATGGGAATTTCAAAATATACTTTATAAAACAGGTGGGAATTTCAAAATGACCTCATTAAAATGCCAGATACAGTATCAATCCACACCTTGAGACATCAGAATAGCGGTCCCCCTTGTGCGAGGAGGGAGGATTGAGACTGGAGCAGGACACAGCGGGAGGGGGACTTCTGGGGGCGAGTGATGTGGTTTCTGGAGTTGGATGTTGCAAACACAGGTGTATTCAGTTGGTAAGATTCATCAAGCAATATATTTATTATGTGTGCACTTTTCGGTATCTGTGCTATAGTTCAATAGAAAGTTTTTTTGTAATGCTCTGTAGCCTGGGCAGATTGGACCCTTAGGGCAACAGAGCTGGCTGTTGGGTCCCTGTAGCAGTGGGGACATGCCACCCTGGGGGCCTTTGGAAAAGCATAGTCTGGTTCTCTGTTCCCAGGACAGTTTCATCCCAACAGGATGCTGACGAGGAGCCCCCCGGCCCCCCCTCTGCTCAGCCACACACCCCATTGTCCGCTGGGACCCTGCCTTGGTGCCAGCTGCCTTTCCTACCCTAACAGCTGTATTTTTCAGGTACAATATGACAGGCTCAATCTATTCCTGTTATATATTTCCCAGTAAATGGACAAGGTGAAAACAGTGTCAGTTCAAATCACTATCATGACACTTAATTCTGATTTACTGTACCTTTTGCTGCAATCTTGAAAGTGCCTGCATCCGTGGTGAGCTGGATCGCCCAGCCAGGCCCCATGGGGTCGACGTTGAGATCAGCTTCAATAAAAGAATTTAGGGTAAGGCAGCCCCAGGTGGGCGGGGGGCGAGCTGGGGCCCAGAGGACCAGCCGGCGGAGACGCTGAAGCTGCTGCTCTTCCACACCTCCCTCCCTCTACTCTTTGTCCCCAGCCCGGTGTTTGCAGCAGCTGGGAAATTTATGGAGGCTCCATAAACGGGTTTTACAGACAGCTGTTAGAGCGTGCGGAGCAAGGCTTGGCTGTCGGGGGACCCAGTCGCAGGCTTACAGCCAAGACACTTAAATATTATGGCCCCACATATATAAAAAGTGTGCTGCGCACGTCCTCGGCTGCCTCCCTCCTCCTGACCCAGGAGCACGGGGTCTGGCCAGAGAATAGCAATGCTCGCAGTTGCTGGCTCGGCAGAGACAGAGTACCCGCCGCAACCCCTTGCTGCAGCCCCTGCAACCACCACCGGGGAACTCTGGCAGGGCTGAGAGCAGAGAGACTCATCCAAATAGCACTGCCAGCACGTGCTGGCCCCCGCCTGCCCCTGCCCTGCTGGCCCACTGCGCCAGGCTCAGCTCACCAAGTTCTCTTAGCCTCAGGGCCTTGCTCCAGCTGTTTCCACTGCCTTGAAAGCTCTCCCGTCCTTTCTCCCAGTCCCGCAGCCTTTTCTTGGCCAATTCCTACCTACCCTTCCAGAACCCAGCCTAAATGGTGCTTTCTCAAAGGCACGGTCATCACCCTTCAGAGTCAGGTCTCCTGCTAGAAATGCTCATAGCCCCCATGGACTTCTTCGTAACATGTATAACAATTGTAATTAAATAATTATTGGTGTCATTATCTGTTTAATGTCTGTCTTCCCCACTGGACAATAAACTCTGTGAAAACAGGGACTCTATCTGAATGTATCCCTACTGCTTTGTGCAGGGCCTGGCACTCAGTGAATATGCAATGAATGATGGCATGCCTGCATGAATGAATATGCAGAGATGAATTCCACACAACCCTCAGACAGAATACAGTGAAATGTGCTCAGTTCCTAAGAGCAGGAGAAGGATTCCGCAAAGAGAAGGCACTCTACAAGGGGGAATCCAGACAGGCTTCCAGGAAGAGGCGCCATCAGACCTCATAGTATAAGTAAAGAGCTTTCATTCAGAAGCCCCAACCGTGAAGCTTAAAATGTGAGACAGTGAGTGAGTCCCTTAGTCTCGGTGAGCCTCAGCTTCCCATCTCTAAAATGGTACTGATGATGGTGCCTACATCACATGGTTATTGTGAAGGTCAAATGTACTTGGTACAGCACATGTAATAAGAGTTCCTTAAACTATATCACTAGTAAATACAGCCGGAGCTTGGTAATGCCAGGCAATGGGAACAACATGTATGAAGGTATTGATGAGAAATAAAAATCATTTTCTGCTGCCTCGGAAGTCATGCCTTGTATCTCAGAAATTCATCCTGAGCTATTTGACCAGGAGAGAGTGTCTGACCTGATAAGAGTCAATCGTAGGCGGCTGGTCAGTGACCTATGACCTAAGGCCAGTGAGATTTCCTCTCATGGGTGATTGATTGAAGAGACATGAGAAGAATTGGCAGGAAGAGCAGAAACTGTAAGTTCCATGATGAAAATATCATGGCACAACAAAATAGAAATTAAGTAAGTGCAGGGGTCAGAGAGAGCCAGTCCAGCCCATCTCAAGCCTTATGATGGAAGTCTTATTTTTTTCTGTTGGAGGAGGCAGCATAGTAGTGCAATTAAATTCGACTTCTCGCTCACAAGGGTACCAGCTGTGCGACCTTGGACAGCATACTTAACCTTTCTGAGATTCAATTTCCTTGTGTGTAACATAGGGATGATAAAAGCATTATCTCAGAAAGTTGTGTGGATTCAATGAAATAATGTGGTGGACTATATTACTGGTATCCTCGCCAAGACCAACCAGCCTGTTTTCAAAGATATTGTGACTGCTTACGACTTGGCACTACCCCGGGGCCTCTAATCTTTTGTGGATAGAAAACAGGCTGAGAGGCCGGGCGTGGTGGCTCATGCCTGTAATCCCAGAACTTTGGGATGCCAAGGTGGGCACATCGCCTGAGGTCAGGAGTTCGAGACCAGCCTGGCCAAATGATGAAACCCTGTCTCTACTAAAAATAAAAAATTAGCTGGGCGTGGTGGCATGCGCCTGTAGTCCCAGTTACTCGGGAGGCTGAGGCAGAAGGTGGAGGTTGCAATGAGCCAAGATTGTGCCACTGCACTTCAGCCTGGGTGACAGAGTGAGACTCCATCAGAAAGAAAGAAAAAGAACGAAAGAACGAGAAGGAAAGAAGAAAGGAAGGGAAATAAAAGGAAAGGAAAGGAAAGGGAAGGAAGGAAGGAAGGAAGGAAGGAAGGAAGGAAGGAAGGAAGGAAGGAAGGAAGGAAGGAAGGGAAAGAAAGAAAGAAAGAAAGAAAGAAGAAAAGAAGAAAGAAAGGAGAGAGGGAGGGCGGGAGGGAAGGAAGGAAGGAAAGAAGGAAGGAAGGAAGGAAGGAAGGAAGGAAGGAAGGAAGGAAGGAAGGAAGGAAGGAAGGAAGGAAGGAAGGAAATAAAACAGGCTGCGAAATATGCCTAACCCTCAAACTGAATATATTCTCCAACATGGAGAAAGGATAGATGGAGACTATGAAAACTGCCAATATTCGGCCAGGCATGGTGGCTTACACCTGTAATCCCAGCACTTTGGGATGCCAAGGTGGGCACATTGCCTGAGGTCAGGAGTTCGAGATCAGCCTGGCCAACATGATGAAACCCTGTCTCTACTAAAAATAAAAAATTAGCTGGGCGTGGTGGCGTGCGCCTGTAGTCCCAGTTACTCAGGAGGCTGAGGCAGGAGGTGGAGGTTGCAATGAGCCAAGATTGTGCCACTGCACTCCAGCCTGGGCGACAGAGTGAGACTCCATCAGAAAGAAAGAAAAAGAATGAAAGAACAAGAAGGAAAGAAGAAAGGAAAGGAAAGGAAGAAAGGAAGAAAAAAAGAAAGAGGAAAAGAAGAAAGAAAGGAGAGAGGGAGGGCGGGAGGGCGGGAGGGAAAGAAGGAAGGAAGGAAGGAAGGAAGGAAGGAAGGAAGGAAGGAAGGAAGGAAGGAAGGAAGGAAGGAAGGAAGGAAATAAAACAAGCTGAGAAATATGCCTAACCCTCAAACTGAATATATTCTCCAACATGGAGAAAGGATAGATGGAGACTATGAAAACTGCCAATATTCGGCTGGGCATGGTGGCTCACACCTGTAATCCCAGCACTTTGGGAGGCCGAGGTGGGCAGATCACAAGGTCAGGAGATCAACACCATCCTGGCTAACATGGCAAAACCCCGTCTCCACTAAACAAAAATACCAAAAATTAGCCAGGTGTGGTGGCGGGCGCCTGTAGTCCCAGTTACTTGGGAGGCTGATGCGGGAGAATGGCGTGAACCCCAGAGGCAGAGCTTGCAGTGAGCTGAGATCGGGCCACTGCACTCCAGCCTGGGCGACAGAGAGAGACTCCGTCTCAAAAGGAAGGAAGGAAGGAAGGAAGGAAGGAAGGAAGGAAGGAAGGAAGGGAGGGAGGGNAAGGAAGGAAGGAAGGAAGGAAGGAAGGAAGGAAGGAAGGAAGGAAGGAAGGAAGGAAGGAAGGAAGGAAGGAAGGAAGGAGAGAGAGAGAGAAACAGAGAGAGAGAGGAAGGAAGGAAGGAAGGAAGGAAGGAAGGAAGGAAGGAAGGAAGGAAGGAAAATTGCCAATATTCAACCATTTTGGTTCACAAAAGTGGTCCCATAGAGTTCAACATTAGAAGAGGAAGGATCCCTCAGGATCCAAGAGCCCTGGAGAACACAGAACTAGGGCATTTCTCCTCGGAGACAGAATCAGGACCTGATCAAGGAACATTCCCTGTGCCTAGTGAAAGAACCCTTTGAAATGTGTGTACAGCCTGATTTCAGAATTTTCCAGTGCTCTGACTGCCATGTGACTCCCATTCTGGTCCCTTCAAATAGGAGTGTTTAACTGAGATTGCCCTGTTCCATTTCACTATGGCATATTGGGTGGAAGGTAGCCAGTCTTTTTGGTTCATAGATCTCTGAACCAAAATGAGCCAGTTATTTCTTCTCCCTGATGAGTTTCAACTTGATCACAAGATCATACAAGATCCTGGACTTTGGGCTTCAGCCTGAACTAGTGGCTGGATGGAACTTTGGATTGCTTGCCTGGAGGTGAGCATGTTCTACATGTAGGAGGTAGAGGGAATTGAACATTTGGTGACCAGAAGAACAGGGCCAATCCAGATTTTTTTTGGCCACTAATGCCCCAGCCCCTTGAAGTCAGTCTTTGCCGTGTAACTCACTTTGACCAACAAAATGTGAGTAGAAGTGACATGTCACTCTAAGCAGAAAGTCAGTTTGTACTAGAGTCAGTTTGTACTTGGCCACATTTTCTTTCCTGCTAAAACAACAAACACAACCAGCAATGGTCCAAACAGAGAATGCTCCAGCAGCCTGTATTCTGGAAGAAAAAAAGTGAATTGCCAAACCCTAGCCAACTTGCCCTGGACAGTAGCATGAGTGAGAAACAGACACTGTAAGACCCTGGGATTTTTGAGATTGTTTGTTACTGCAACATAGCTTGGCTTATCCTGACTGATCCAATCACTTAGCACAGGGCCTAGCTCAAAATAGGTGCCATGATGACTTTTTTCCTATCTCTTGAAAGCCAGAAAATCATATTAAAATTCCTGGAGACATACATAAAGTATGAGTTTGGTTTGGTAAATAATTCAATGGAACTAGAGTGAAGCCTACATGGAGGGGAGTAGTTAACAATAAAAGTGAGAAACTGAGGCTGGGTATGGTGGCTCATGCTTGTAATCCCAGCACTTTGGGAGGCTGAAGTAGGCTGACTGCTTGAGGCCAGAAGTTCAAGACCAGCCTGGGCAACAAAGCAACGCTCCGTCTCTACAAAAACTGTATATATAAAAATTAGTTGGGAGAGGTGGCAAGCACCTATAGTCCCAGCTACTGGGGAGGCTGAGGTGGGAAGATCACTTGATCCCAGGAGTTCAAGGCCACAGTGAGCTATGATCACACCATTGCACTCCAGCCTGAGCAACAGAGACAGGCCTCCTCTCTGAAACATAAAAATAAAGTGAGAAACAGAGGCCAGATTATCAAGGACTTGCAATAGAAGCCATATGTTTGGCTGAACTTATTTTGTAGAGGGTACAAATAAAATCACCTTTACAATTCCAATGTTAATTTTCCTATCAGAAGAAAGAGTGTCTTTCTTACGCTCTCACACCAAGTTAAATCTGAGATCCCCAGTAGGAGTCAGTTGAGGTTACGGCTATCACAGAGAGGAGCAGAAAATCCAATCTGTCCACCAGAGGGAGGGCCTGTGTTCCCGGCTGCTGGCTTCTCTGCCTTTCAGTGTCACAGCTGAAAACAGACCCGCCCAAAGCAAGAGGCATAAAAGAAACAATTGATAGACCTCGCTACGCTAAAATGTAAAACTCCTAAATGACCGCAGACACCATAAACAAGCTAAAAACAAGCTATAGCCTGGGAGAAAATATTTGCAATTTATATAACAGATAAGGGATTAGCATCCAGAATATATAAAGAATTCTAGCAAATCAATAAGAAAAAGACAAATGGCCCAATAGAACACTCAGCAAATGATAAAAAACAGTCGATTTATAGAAAAGGAAATTCAAATGGCCAATAAACTTGAAGAATGTTCAATTTCACTAGTAATCAAGGAAATAAAACATTAAGTGACCATGAACTATATTTCACTCATCGGATTGGCAAAAAAAAAAGAAAAAAAATTAAAGCTTGATATGAAATGTTAGTGAGAGTGTGTGGAATTGGGGACTCTTGGATCCTGCTGATCATGATGCAAATTCGTATCACCACTTTGAAGAACAAGAAATCCACTTGCCCGTATCTCCCCTGGAGAGAATGTTTGCACATGTACACAAGGAGACCTCTGTGAGGGTTTTCACTGAAGTACTTTCCATAAGAATAAAAAATTGGACAAAGCCCAAATATCTATCAACAGGGGTTTTGCTGAATAAACCATAGCATGGCCATACTATGAAGTATTTAAAAGAATGGGGTAAATCTATGACATCACCTGGAGAGATATTGTTGGGTAAATAAAGCAAGAAGCAAAAAATACTTAGAGTAGTAAATTTTATGTAGAGACAAAGAGAACGAGAAAAACAGAAACACCCAAAATATTTTTTTTACTTTTGTATGGATATGGATGCATAAAAAATATTTGAAACAATGATTCAAAAGGAAATAAGAGTAGCAATCTCTGAGACTTCAGGAAAGGACTTTGTGTGGTGGTGGTGGTGGTGGTGGTGACAGTGGCAGTGGTGGTGGTTATGGTTGAGTGAGTGACAGGAAAGAATTAAAGGGGACTTGAGCTTTATCAATATTTTTGTATTTTTTACAGAAGACTAAAAGGACAAAGTATTTATGAACTGCTTGTATAATTGAAAATTAATTATTCATAAAGAGAAAAACAGGCTGTCTGGCAGCTTGGTGAACTCCCTCCCACTGACAGAAAGACAGTGCAGAGCTAGGAGCACACACATCCCACCACTGGGACAGTCATTTTTCAGGGTGCAGTGGAGGGAGAAACAGTGTGTTAGTCAGGACAAGCTAACTGCTGTAAATAACACCACCAACATCTCAGTGCTTTAACACAAGTTTTTCTCTCACTCACTTCACGAGTTAATGCAGGGTTGGGTGGAGGCTCTGTTCCACACAGTCACTCAGGGGCCCAGGCCCCTTCCATGTTATGGTTCTGTCACCTCAAGGCGCTTTGCCTTTCAGGCCTAGAAGTAACCATACCTCACATTCTATTGGCCAGAACTGAATCAAATGGTTTCACCTAACTGCAAAGGAGGCTGGGAAATGTAGTCTAACTGGGTGCTAGGAAGAGGAAAATGGCTTGGTGATCATATAGCACTCTCTGCTACACTCAGCCCTGGTGGCTCTAGCTTCTATTTACACAGTTGTTTTAGGACATATCCCAGCCTGTCTTCTCACAATAAAATGGAACAGGGACCCATTACCTATAAGCCATCTAAAAATTCAGGTCTTAAACATAAACCGCCCAATTCTCCTTGCTTGGCACCCTGCAAATAAATGCCTTCCTTTCTCCCACTACAAACCTTGGTGTGGATATCTGGTCCTACTGCGCCAGCAAGGGCACGCCAAATCGGTTTAGGACTCCCAATAGCATCTCCCCCGACCTCCCTGCACCAAGCCATTTTCCCCAAGGCACCCTCATGCTGTCAGTTTAGGAGGAGTTTCCAACTCTAACCATCCTCTGAGCCTAGACCCGCCCTCTGTCCCCATCTCACTGTCTTGGTCATGGAGGAAAAAGGAAATCCCTCCCCATCCCCCAGATCCAAATGAAATGCCCACCCTACTTGTATGCCCCGAAGACTATTTTCTCCAGGAGGAAAGTTCACCTTGCTATACAGGGCTGGGGAATGCAAATTCCACTCAGAAGCAACAGGAAACTTGGAAAAGGTTCTGAGTAGGGCACTGAAGTGATGAAATCCATGCCTCAGGAATTGGTGATGGGGCAGCAGTGAGGCGGGTGAACTGGGTTTGGAGGTGATAACGGGGTCCTGCTGTGGTACTTATGCAACAGGATCACTTAGGCAAGTCTGGGGCATAGGAAGAAGATGAAGACACACTCAGCTCTCCTCAAGATGTGTCCTTGTAGCTCCCAGCATCCTGAAATTAGGTCAGCCGAGGGGATGGACTTCCAGACACTGCCCAGTCTCTGGCACAGGGCAGAGGAGCTAGGACAGGTGGGAGAAGCGCTCGGTGGAGGATGGAGCCCCAGGTGAGCCCCCGTCTTTCTGAGAGGGAGCGGCTGGGCCATGGAACCAGAAGCAGCCCAGGGGAGGGGAAGCTGCACCCTAAGGCTATCTTGAGGGCAGGAATGTGGCCAGGGCAGGCAGGGCCGGATTCATGAGTAGGTACCTGTGAAGTCACACCCAAGCTCCAGTGGGCCCTGAGCTTGGTTTAATGCTCTGCTGTGGCTGTTTTGAAATTCTTAGCAATTTTATCTTTCAACTGTGTTCTGTAAGTAAAGATATTAGGGGCAATGGAGCATGCCGTGAACAGAGTAGATAGCATGCAAAATGCACATCCCTGTTCCCCGTTCCCAAGGGTTTCCATGCCCATGAGCCCAGAATTCCAGTGGACCCATGATAACTGGGAGTCCATGACTTCCAAAGCAATCAGAAGGCAAGCGTGTTACTTCTGCAGCTAAGTGGGGTGCTGAAAGCCCCAAGAGGTCACACTCCCTCTGCAAACCAGAACTTGCTTCAAACAGAAAGAAGGTGTTCTGAGAAACGCGAACTACCAAGCAACCCTAGCATATCCTTTCCTATCCATGATACTTCCCTGCATTAGCCAACCACTTAGCCAAAAACCACAACGGAAGTGAAGGTACAGATAGCGCAACCATTGCTCCTTTCCTTTCAGCCCTTCCATACTCATCTGTAAGCTGGAGGTAGACAGTGTTAGGAGAGTGTGCGTATACCCAGAAGTGGAATAAAAGCAGGGAGTGAGTGTTGTGCGGCATTTCTGCGTTCTGGTGAGGACAAAAGTCATATGTCGATGTGAGCTACGAAATACGTGTATTGGTGGCGGGCACCTGTAATCTCAGCTACTTGGGAGGCTGAGGCAGGAGAATTGCTTGAACCTGGGAGGCAGAGGTTGCAGTGAGCCGAGATCACGTCATTGCACTCCAGCCTGGGCAACAAGAGTGAAACTCCGTCTCAAAAAAAAAAAAAAAACAAAAAAAAAGGAAATACGCGTATAACGTAGGTGACTCTGCACATGAGTTAAATGCTCTAATGTTTTGCATTTAAAACTGACTTTGTAAAATACAGAGTAAGATTTGTACTAATAATTTGAAATTATATGTTTTTTATTTTTACTTAGAGTGACATTACATAGCAAACTGAAACCATTATAAGTCAAGAGAGAGGTCACTGAGGAAAGAAGAAAACTTTTTCTTTTAATTTTTTTTGTGGTACTTTTCTCCTGCTTTTTGAACAGGGGACTCGTTTTCATTTTGGAACTGGGCCCTGCAAATGATGTTGCCAGCCCAAGGCTTTTTTTTTTTTTTTTTTTTAATGGAATCTCGCTCTGTTACCCAGGCTGGAGTGCAGTGGCACAATCTCAGCTCACTGCAACCTCTGCCTCCCAGGTTCAAGTGATTCTCCTGCCTCAGCCTCCCGAGTAGCTGGGATTGCAGGTGCCCACCACCATGCCCAGCTAATTTTTGTATTTTTAGTAGAGATGGGGTATCACTATGTTGGCCAGTCTGGTCTCGAACTGCTAACTTCAAGTGATACGCCCACCTCAGCCTCCCAAAGTGCTAGGATTTCATGCGTAAGCCACCACACCCAGCCTGGGAAAGCATTTTGACTTGCTTTCTCCTTGACCAGGGATTTGAACTCTTCTGTAATCTGGCTGTATCTCTGATCCTGGTAGCAAATTGTCCCATGGTTTAGAGCTAGGTTTGAGCCAGGCTGCCTCGATTCAAGTCCCAGCTCAGCTTTTGCTGGCTGAGTGATCTCAGGTAAGTTACTTGACCTCTCTGGCCTCTATTTTGCCATCTCTCGAATGGGGATTTCGGTAACAGCACCTACCTCCAAGGTTGTTGAGAAGGCTGCATGAGTGAATACCTGCGAAGTGTTTGCAACAGCCCTTGAGATTTCCAAACGGAACTCAGCTGTGTGAGCTGTTATCACAGCATTTTCCGCAATTCCACTACCCAGTGGAGGAAGCCCCCAGGTGCCATCTCCTCTTGTATCTTGGTGCCACCAGGAAATTGGGCCAAACTCAGGCTGAGGAAGGGGCTGTGGCATATGCAGCCCGGGACTTCATGTCTACAGGAGTCCATGCTGCCTCCAGGGCTCCGTGCAAGGCTGTGGAGGTGGTAGTGGGTCTGGGGTGGCACTGGGGGACATTGAGGGTCTCTTGGCCTCTATGTCTGAATTCATTTGCCAGGGCTGCCATGACAAAGGACCACAGACTGTGGCTTACACAACAGGAATTTATTTCTGGAGGCTGGAAGTCCAAGTCAAGTTGCCAGCAGGGTTGGTTTTTCCTGAGGTCTCACTCGGCGTGGAGATGGCTGTCTTCTCCCCGTGTCTTCATGTTCTTTCCTCTGCGTGTGTCTGCGTCCACATCTCCTCTTCTCCTAGGGACAGCAGTCCTGTTGGATTAGGGACCTCGCCCCAGTGACCTCATTTCAACCTTCTTTACCTCTTTAAAGGCACTCCCTCCAAACACAGCACGTTCTGAGGTAGGGAGTAGGGGTTAGGACTTCAACACATGAATTTTGAGAGACACAATTTGGCCCACAGCAATGTTTGTGAATGCGTGGCCGTTCCCGGGAGTCTGTGACTGTGTGATTGCACATCTGTGTTTCTGTGTCAGAGTCTGTGTGTCTGTCTGTCTGAGCGTCTGACCATAGAGGATTCTGTCCTTATGAATTTTGGGGGCTGGGGCTCCTGGGTCTCGGCTACCTTTGCTTATGAGATCTCGAAAGGGTTCTGCGTGGACTTGACTGTGTCTGTAAGTTGGCCTGCAATCCAGGATGTCATAGGTCGGGGAGACTGGGACCTCTGAGAACAGGATCTGTCCCTGTCTGGGCCCCTGTGAACGTTGTTCCTATCATGCATCTGTCTATGATCTGAAATCTAACTGTCTCTGGGCATGTGGCTGTAAGGCAGGATTTGAAAGGAGAGGGGAAGGATCATATTAATTTGAGATTTGAAAGGAGACAGAGTGTTTACAAAAGCAGAGGAACAGCGGGTTAAACATCTGTTGACGATGACGGTGAGGACAGCAGCTGAGGCTGGGCCGGCTCCAGTGTGAGCTCTGTGGCATGTTGACATCTTTAAAACTGTCACAAAACCAGATACAGAAGCAAAACAGTGGGACTGAGGGAATCTGCTGGTGGGGGCCGGGGCGGGCAGCGCAGGAAGCAGAAGGGTCTGGGAGGGGGACTTCATGAAGAGGCTTCTTTGTCTCAGGACCAGGGAAGCACACAGCTGACCCCTCCAACACTGACCTCTTTCTCTCTCTCCACTCATTTTCCCTGCAGCTGAAACAAATCTGTGCACCCCGAGGCCTGGGGCTGCCGGGTGGGTAGGGCCCTCACTGCCAAGACCCCACCCAGACTGTGCTGGGGGCTTTACAGGAAGCTTCTCTGTTCCTCCCTACAAGTCTGCAAGGGGCAGAGGGCAATTATGATTCCCATTTAAGAGTTGAGGAGGCTAGGCACAGTAGCTCATACCTGTAATCCCAGCAGTTTGGGAGGCCCAGGTGAGAGGATCATCTGAACCCAGGCATTCAAGACCAGCCTGGGCAACATGGCACAACCCCATTTCTACAAAAACACAAAAACTAGCTGGGCTTGGTGGTGCATACCTATAGTCTCAACTACTTGGGAGGCAGAGACAGGAGGATTGCCTGAGCCTGGGATGTTGAGGCTGCAGTGAACTATGATTGCACCACTGCACTCCAGCCTGGGAGACAGAGAGAGACCCTGTCTCAAAAAAAAAAAAAAAAAAAAAGGGAGGAGGGAAACTAAGACCCAAAGAGACACGATGACTTGGTCAGGCTGTAGCACCTAGGATTTCAGTGAGGTCTAATTGCTCCCAGGATTCAGAAGATGGTGCTTAGGTAAGGAATGAATAAATTGAACTGAATGATAAAATATTCTTTGTCCTATGAAGTGGAATCTATGTCCAGGTCCTGGTTAAAACCCCCAAGGGCAGTCAAGCATGGTGGCGCATGCCTGTGAAGCCAGCCTGGACAATACAGTGAGACCTTGTCTCTACAAAAATAAGAAAATTAGCCAGGTGTGGTGGAGCATGCCTGTAGTCCCAGCTATTCAGCAGGCTGAGATGGGAGGATTGCTTGAGCCCGGAGGTTGAGGCTGCAGCAAGCTATGATCATATCACTGCACCCCAGCCTGGGCGACACAGTGAGATCCCAACTCAAAATTAAATTTTAAAAAAATCTGATCAGGTGCAGTGGCTCATGCCTATAATCCCAGCACTTCAGGAGGCCAAGGCAGAGGGATCACCTGAGGTCAGGAGTTTGAAACCAGCCTGGCCAACATGGCAAAACCCCGTCTCTACTAAAAATACAAAAATTAGCCAGGTTTGGTGGCTGTAATCTCAGCTACTCGGGAGGCTGAGGCATGAGAATTGCTTGAACCTATGATGCAAAGGTTGCAGTGAGCTGAGATGGTGCCACTGCACTCCAGCCTCGGCAACAGCACTCCAGACTCCGTCTCAAAAAAAAAAAAAAAAAAAAAAACAACCCCTCAAGGATGATAGCTAACACTTACTTTTCCCCCACCACACCCATCAGCCATGTGATAAATGAGGCTGATCATTTTGATCTATTCTTCTTGGAAAACCAATGGCAAATAAGTGACAGGGATACTAGTGGCTCCTGAGCCAGGGAACAGACCTTTCCTGGGGAAACAAACAGGGAGGGGCTGGTCAGGACAGAGGTTCTCCCATTCCTCTACTCTCCTCCACAACCATAGACACAGTCCCGGCATTGGTTTGGCTCAGCTGTGAACTTGGCTTTGAGTCCCAGCTCCGCCAAATGCTAGCCTGCAATTTTTCCTTTCTCTCCTGTTCTCCCCTTGTTTGCATCCCTCCTTTTATTTCATCCAATGGGCTTAAATGCTCAGCTCTTTCAGGCTGTTCTTTCATCTCCAAGTCTTGGGGTGCAAATTATCCCCTTGGTTGTACCCACTGGGTCTTTCCCTTGGTGGCTTGTTTGTGTGCTTTGTAATGTTCTTTTTTTTTTTTTTTTTTTTTTTTGAGATGGAGTTTCGCTCTAGTCACCCAAGCTGGAGTGCAATGGCATGATCTCAGCTCACCACAACCTCTGCCTCCTGGGTTCAAGCGGTTCTCCTGCCTCAGCCTCCCCAGTAGCTGGGATTTCAGGCCCCCGCCACTACGCCCAGCTGATTTTTGTATTTTTTAGGAGAGACAGGGTTTCACCACATTGGCCAGTCTGGTCTTGAACTCCTGACCTCAGGTGATTCACCCGCCTCGGCCTTCCAAAGTGCTGGGATTACAGGCATGAGCCACCATGCCTAGACTGTAATTTCTGTCTATTAACTCACACTAAGCAGGGTCTGTCTTCCCTGGGTTCCCCGTGAGCCCTGGGTTGTGTCTATCGAGCTGTTTGAAGCTTGCCTCCATGGGGAGCCGAGATTTTCCTCCGGTCCCAGGTGAGATTGCTTACTAATTTCGCAGGGTAAATGCCAGTGGCTCCAGGCTTTACACTGGGGCATGCTGTCGCCCTGGACTCCCATTTGTTTTTTCCATTCCTGGCCCAAGAGATTGGCAAGATTTTTTGCCTCCTTTGCAGACCAGCAGGCGAAATTTTTCCCCCCAAGTTTTGATAGGTAGAGCTGCTGTGCTTGTTTATTTGTAAGCATGGTACTCTCTAATTTCCATGATATCAAGGCTTTGGGCCCCATCTGTGAGTTTTGACAAGGGGCGTTTTCCAACCCAAGCATTCCAATGGCCCCTGCGCTTTTGGCTTTGACCCGTCGTTGATTTACAAATGTTCTGCTTAATTTCCAAAGTTTCCTTTTCCTTCTGATCTTTTGTCAGTTCTAACAGATTTTTAGAGTGGATACTAACTAGAAAGGATAGAGCTAGAGAGGTGCCTAGAGATGTTATTTTAGTTGAACGTTTAAATACATTGACAATGCCTGATTATCAGCATGCAGGCCAGTTATGGAGCGGCGAGGTCAAATCCCTGCTCCAGGCCTGACTTAGCTGTGCCACTTGGATGCCCCGCTCCACTAATGGTCTCAGGCCACTGGCTGCTCATTGGGAGGACAGTGGGAGCCCTGGGCAGAGTTGTTCTGTCCCTCTTCCTCTGTGGCTCCTAGCTCTATGCACATAGCTCTGTTCCAGCCCATTGCATTCACAGGGCCCAAGGCTCCCAACACCCTCCCTCGCCCCAGCGAGCCCCTCAACCTCACATTCCGCTCGCTGTCCCAACTCTGAATTTCCTCTTTTTCTGGTCCCTGGGGCTTCCTTTTCCTTGGCTATGAACTCAATCATGCATTTATATTTTTTGTTTCTATTTTGTCGAGAATTATAATGTACATAGAGCAGGAGGGGGAATTTCCCATACTGGCAGTTATGGCCTGAATGTGTCCTCCTCAAATTCATATGTTGAAACCTGATCACCAAGGCAATGATATTAGAAGGTGGGGCCTTTGGGAGGTAATGAGGTCATGAGGGCTCCGTCCTGTGCCTGGGGTTAGTGCCCTTATAAAAGAGGCGCCAGAGAGCTGCCGTTCCCTTCTACCATGTGAACACACAGCAAACAGCCACCTATGGAGCAGAGAGCCCTCACTGGAAACTGAATCTGCCGGCACCTTGATCTAGGACTTCCTGGTCTCTAGAACTGTAAGAAATAAATGTCTTTTGTTTTAAATTACCGTGTCTGAGGGATCTTGTTACAGCAGCCTGAATGGACTGAGACATTGGCTCAGTGCACTGCATTAGTTAGAAGTCCCTGACACAATTAGCTACATGACTTTGAGCAAGATACATAACTTCTCTGAACCCCAGTTTCTTCGTGTATAAAATGAGTAGGTCCTACAATAAGAATATCTACATAATACATTTTGTGAGTTTTCTTAGGCAGAGTCTCGCTCTGTCACCCAGGCTGGATGGAGTATAGTGGTGTGATCTGGGTTCACTTGGCTCACTACAACCTCTGCCTCCCGGACTCAAGTGATTCTCCTGCCTCAGCCTTCTGAGTAGCTGGGACCACAGGCACCTGACACTGTCCCTGGCTAATTTTTTTTTTCGTATTTTTAGTAGAGACGGAGTTTCACCACATTGACCAGGCTGGTCTCGAGCTCCTGACCTCAAGTTATCCGCCCACCTTGGCCTCCCAAAGTGCTGGGATTACAGGCGTAAGCCTGCACCTGGCCCCCAAATAGGTTGTTATAAGGCTTGTGTAGACAGAGGTGCCAAGAGTTTAACATACATGGTGTCTCTAACAGGATTGATGCCCAATAAGTGATAGGTGCTATTGTCATTCCTGCTTCTATTTTACATATAAAGGTCTGGGGCTTAAAGAGATTGAGTAGCTTGCCTAAAGTCACACAGCTGGACAGCGGTATAATCCCCAGATGTTTGCGTTTTCCCAGACCAGGAGCCAGACATAGGAGTGAATAGGTCTTCAGAATGACCTGGGCCACAATCGCTGTCTGAATACAACTTCATGAGAAACCCCAGTTGAGAACTGCCTAGTAGAACCTAGCCAACTCCCAGGTTTGCAAGCAAAGAAAACAATTCCTGTTATTGTAAGCCACTGTTTTAAGAAGGCTGGTCCCACAAAAATAGATAACAGGCACAGTGTCCTAACACTTAAACAGGGCACAGTTAACTCCTCAGCAGATGCAAGGAAACACGGAGCTGCATCATTTGTTCACCCATCCTGTATTAGGCCATTATTTCATTGTTATAAAGAAAAACCTGAAGGCCGGGTACGGTGGCTCATGCCTGTAATCCCAGCACTTTGGGAGGCCGAGGCGGGCGGATCACCTGAGGTCAGGAGTTCAAGACCAGCCTGGCCAACATGGTGAAACCCCATCTCTACAAAAATTAGCCAGACATGATGGCTGGTGCCTATAATCTCAGCTACTCAGGAGGCTGAAGCAGGAGAATTGCTTGAACCCGGGAGGCGGAGGTTGCAGTGATCTGAGATCGCGCCATTGCACTCCAGCCTGGGTGACATAGTGAGACTCCATCTCAAAGAAAAAAAAAGAAAGAAAGAAAAAGAAAAACCTGAGACTGGGTAATTTATAAAGAGAAGAGGTTTAATTGACTCACAGTTCCACAGGCTGTACAGAAAGCATGATGCTGGTATCTGCTGGGCTTCTGCGAAGGCCTCAGGAAATTTACAATCATGGTGGAAGGCGAAAGGGAAGCAGGCATGTCACATGGCCAGAGCAGGAAGAGACAGAGAGGGGAGAGGAGGCTACACACTTTTAAATGACCAGATCTCATGAGAACTCACTCACTCACTATCATGAGGACAGTACCACAAGGGGATGACACTAAACCATTCATGAGAAATCCACCCTTGTGATCCAATCACCTCCCATCAGATCCCCTACTCCGATGCTGGGGGTTACAATTTGATATGAGATTTGTTGGAGACAGAGATCCAAATCACATCACATCCACTCACTCAACAAACATTTATTAGCTCTTGTGTGCCCTGGACTCTTTACTAAGCACTGGGGATTCAATGGCAAATAAGACAGAAACATTGGAAAGACAGGAAATAAACAAACAAAAACACCAGGTAGTGAGGCGTCGAGATGAAAATAAAACTTGGTGGTATAGAATGACAGACGGGGCTTTTCAACTTTTAGGGGACCAGGGAAGGTTGCTCTGAGGAGACGGCATTTAGGTTGAGGTGAATGTTAAGAGGAAATATGATCTGGAAGCAGACCACTCCAGGCAGAATGCAGATGCCATTGGGGGAGTGAGGTTGGTGTGTTTGAGCCTCCTTCAAGGGCCAGTATGGCTGGAACAGGGTGGATGTGGGAGCCGTGGACAGGAGGGGGTGCCTGAGAGGTAGGCAGGGGCCACAACATGGAGTGCTTTGTAGACCACAGAAAAGATTCTACGTTTTCTTCTAAATGCAATAGGAAGGCACCAGTGGGCATTTTTAGCAAGTGGTATATCAGTCAGAATAGGATAGGCCATGCTACAGTAACAAATAAACCCTAGAATCTCCATGGCGTGTTCCATTAGACACTTATTTCTCTGCTACATCACAGTCTACCAGGTTTCTGGAAGGTTTCTTCTGAATGGTAACCCAAGAGCCCAGGCTGCCTCCATCTTGTGGCTCCATCACCTTGTAGCTTCAAGGTCACTCTGAGGTTATCTACCTGAGGGCAGGTAGAAAGGGAAGAGAGAATGGGGAATCCCATGAGGTACTTAACTACTGTAGCCTGGGATTAATACACAGCACTTCTGCTCACACCTCCATTGACCAGAACCAGCCACATGGCCAACCTAACTGCACGGGAGGCTGGGAAACATGAAGGAGCACACCAATATGCTCCAGGGCCCCGGAAGCCTCTACCACAGATGGCAATGTACCCTGATTATATTTTAATTGGCATTCCGGTTTCTGTGTGAGAAATTTAAATCATCAGTAATGGGAGTTTCAGCCACATCAGGCTCTGAAATGACATCCTAACTCCTTCCTCTTTGGGTTTGTCATTTGTGGTCTTATGTGCCACGTAAATTTTACCTCCTGGAACAAAAAAGCAAATGCTGAAAGTTGTGTCCTAAAGGGACATTCAGGTCAAAGATGTAGTAAAGCGTTCAAAGCCAGATGTTTAATCAGGGAGGCCCTGATTCTCAGACCTTGGGATTTCATGGACTGGAAAATTCCAGAAACAATTTGGAAACCAACAAGGAGTTGCCTACAGAGAAGCCAACAAAGAGTTAGTCTGTCTCATAAGTATCTATGCTGTCACCACAATTTCATAAAATAAAGTCCATCTTAATAGTTTTCAGTTGGAAGGAAATAATAACACAATGAAAAACATTCCAGCCGGGCACAATGGCCCATGCCTGTAATCCCAGCACTTTGGGAGGTGGAGGTGGAGGATCACTTGAGCCCAGGAGTTCAAGACCAACCTGGGCAACATAGCAAGATCCCATCCATTAAAAAAAAAAGAAAAAAGAAAAAAGAAAAGGAAAGAAAATAACACTCTTTTCACTGAAAAGACATTTGACAAATTTACACATATCACACACACGTGCACATGTACCACACACTCGCCAGATAGTCACAGGTACTATACATTAGTTGGCCTTCTGGAATTGCCCCTGAGAATCTTTTATCATCATTAAATAAGTGAATCTGTGCCATGACCCACTGTAGAAACACATGGAGTTGCCTGTGTGAGAAGCTGCTTGATGATAAATTACCACCTTTCATTCAAAGAATCACCCTAAAAACTTTCAATTTGGGAGTTACACTGAAAATCAGTTTGTCAGCCAGGCACAGTGGCATGCACCTATAGTTCCAGCTACTCAGGAGGCTGAGACAGGAAGATCACTTGAGGTCAGGAGTTCCAGGATGCAATGTGTGATTATTGTGTCTGTGAATAGCCACTGCACTCCAGCCTGGGCAACATAGCAAGACCCTGTCTCTAAAGTAAAAAATAAATGAAATAAAATCATTTTGGCTTCTTTAACTGGGGCATCTTAATAGTCACCTCATGTCCCTCTCAATTGGTAGCCATATAGGCCTCTTATGTTAATAACTGCTTATCTATTTGTGGTGTCTTTCCCCTTCATGTCCCCAAAGTGAATTCTGTGTATCCCGTGTAGCTTCAGTTTTAAGCCAGAGTATTCCAAACATCCACTTACATTCAACATGTCCGGCCATTTTCATGCACTGTGGCAACACACAGACAGAAATGCAATTCTGTTTCCATCATGCTGCATTGTCTCTATTTCTCATTTCCCTACTTGCATTTCCATCTCATTGACAAGTGCTGGTCTGTGAACTCGTGCTTGGAGGCTATAGAGCTGGGTGTGCGACAGGAGCCAAAAGCCAAAACCAAACACAGTGGTCTAGGAACTGTGATTCTGAGAGTCAAGGGTGGCCACATGGGCAAAGGGCAGAAGCCTGGGTGAAGACAGGAAGAGTAGGCACAGGCCTTGATGCTTAGTGAGAGGCTATGGAGGACCTTGAAGGGTAAGCTAGGGGACCTAGGAATCTGTCAGGACCTGCAGGAGATGGCCGGACTTCATTCACTTCTGGAGCCTTCCTTCACCAGGTCCCCTTGAGTCCCCATGCCTGCAGTCAGACTGGCCTCCTTGCCATCCCCACACAAGACCTCTTTCTTATATTTCTGTGCCCTTTGCACATGACCTTCCTGCCTGAAGCATCTCCTTCCTGGGCCCCTGCCCCATCACTTCTGCTTGGCCAATGTGTATGTATCCGTCACAAGGAACATGCCTGCTCTTCTTCCGCATAGCTAAAAATAAGTTTGGTGCTCAGTAGAGGCACCTCTTTTACTGTCCTAAGCCTTGAGGCTGACAGCTTGGAGGTGAGGCACAAGAGAAAAAGAGGAGGCAAAGATGGCACCCAGGTTATTGGCTGAGCAACTGGAAACATGGAGCTCCTGATGGATGGGATGGGGAAGACCGAGGGAGGAGAAGGTAAAAAAAAAAAAAAAAAAAAAAGAAAGAGATGACCAGAGCTGAGGTCTAGATGTGGGATGCCCATGAGCTATTCAAATGGACACGTCATGTAGGCTGCTGGATATACATGTTCAGGGTTCAGGGAAGAGGACCAGGCTAAAGGCATCAGTTTGAGAATCACTAGCATAAGTGGTTGTAAAAGAATTTTTGGATGAGGTTATGTGGGCTGTGGCTCCCACTGGCCCTCAGACTGGGACACTAGATCCTTCCAACTGGGCGTGGTCCTCCACTCAAGCCTCATGCCTCCCCCTCCCAGCTGTGCACCCTTCATACTGGCCCCAGCAAACCTCTCACCCTTCTGCGCCCTGCACATGTGGACGGCTTTCCTGGCTTGTCTGCCTATTGACTGCCCCTCGTTTCTCAAGCACTGGCTCATACCTTCTTTTTCTCTGTAGCTTGTTCCTGGAAAAGTGAATATTTCTATTCTTACTTTTCCCACAGCACTTTGACTATATGTATTGACACCCTTGGCAAATGACCTTGCACTATGCTATAATACCTGTGTTGTGGATAAGTATTTTGAAAGAGTATTTTCTCCTTGGCAGTTCCTTCTAGCACCTTAACCTGGTTCTCATCCCTCTTTAAAAGTTAGGCTTCAGCTGAGTGTGGTGGCTCACACCTGTAATCCCAGCACTTTGGGAGGCCAAGGCAGGTGGATCACCTGAAGTCAGGAGTTCAAGACCAGCCTGGCCAACATGGTGGAACCCTGTATCTACTAAAAATACAAAAAATTAGCTGGGCGTGGTGGTGGGTGCCTGTAATCCCAGCTACTTAGGAGGCTGAGGCAAGAGAATCACTTGAACCTGGAAGACAGAGGTTGTACTGAGCCGAGATCGCAGCCTTGCACTTCAGCCTGGGCAACAAGAGTGAAACTCCATTGCAAAAAAAAAAAAAAAAAAGATTAGGCTTCATATCTCAAGGAAGAAGTGATCCAAAACAAAAACAAAAAATCAACAGCAAAACAAAAGCTTAATTTTGTAGCTTTGAGTTTTTACATTTCACTACTACAAATCTATGGCATCAAGAGAATAAGAAGACAAGCCACAGACTGGGAGAAAATATTTGCAAAAGATATAACTGATAAAGGACTATTATTCAAAATATGTAAAGAGCTCTTAAAACTCAACAATAAGAAAAAAACTGATTTAGAAATGGGCCAAAGACCTTAACAGACACCTCACGAAAGAAGATGATAACATAAGCATATGGAAATATGCTTCACATCATATGTCAGTAGAGAAATGCAGATTGAAACAACAGTGAGATACCACTATGCAGCTATTGGAATGACCAAAATTTGGAACACTGACAATAGCAAATGCTGATGAGGATGTAGAGCAACAGGAATTCTCATTCATTGCTAGTGGGAATGCAAAACGGTACAGCTACCTTGGAAGACAGTTTAGCAGTTTCTTGCAAAACTAGACCTACTCTTGGCATACAATTTAGCAATCAGGCTCCTTGGTATTTACTCAAAGGAGCTGAAAACATGTCCACACAAAAATCTCCACCTAATGTTTATAGCAGCTTTGTTCATAGTTGCCAAAACTTACAAACAATCAAGAAGCCCTTCAGTCAGTGAATGAATAAATTGTGACACATCCAATCCATGGATAATTGTTCAGCCCTAAAAAGAAATGAGCTATCAAGCCATGAAAAGACATGGAGGAAACTTAAATGCATATCGCTAAGTGAAAGAAGGCAATCTGAAAAGGCTACATACGTATTGTTGCCGGCATTGAATCCATATCTGTACAGGTCTGCAGCAACCTCAATTCTTGCCTCCTCAGAAGAAAGAACTCAACTGAGGGGCAGAAGGCAGAAGGAGAGATGGAGGCAAGTTTTAGAGCAGGAGTGAAAGTTTATTAGAAAGCCTTAGAACAGGAATGAAAGGAAGTAAAGTACACGTGGAAGAGGGCCAAGCAGGCAACTTCAGAGATCAAGTGTGTGGTTTGACCTTTTGACTTGGGGTTTTATACGTGTGCATATTTTCAGGGTCTTGCTTCCCTTATCCCCTGATTCTTCCCTTGGGGTGGGCTGTCCTCATGCACAGTGGCCTGCTAGTGTGGATGAGGGAGGGGAGCATGCGCACTGTGTTTACTGGAGTCGTACTTATGCTCACTTGAGGCATTCCTCCCGTACCAGTCTAGCATTCCTAGAGGAAGATCATATACCAGTTAAACTCTGCCATTTTGCCTCTTAATGCTTATGCTTGAGCCCACTCGCCCAACTCCTGAGATCTTATTGGGAAGGTGCTGATCGCCAGTTTCAGATGTTCTCTGACTATTAGAAGACTACCTTTCCCTAGCAACGGATGTTACCAAATATCGTTTTAGAGAGACAGTCAACAACCACCTGACCATCAGCTGATGGTCACTGACATTCCTGCTGTATGTATGTGGGCGAGTGGAGGGAGCCCTCTCCTGCCCTGCTCATGCCTGACCAGCTACCCACTGTAACAGTATGATTCCAACTAGATGATATTCTGGGAAAGGCAAAACGGTGAAGACAGTAAAAAGGTCAGTGGCTGCCAAGGGTCAGGAGGGAGAGAGGAATGAACAGGCAGAATACAGGATTTTAGGGCAGTGAAAGTATTCTGTGTGATACTCCAGTGGTGGACATATGTCATTACACATTTGTTCAGACCCATAGAATGTATACCACAAGAGTGAGCCCTAATGTAAACTATGGAGTTTGGGTGACGATGCTGTTTTAATGTAGGTTCATCCGTTGTAACAAATGTACCCCTCTGGTGGGGGATGTTGATAGTGGGGGAGGCACAAGGGGGCAGTAGGGTGGCAAGGGTGGCAACCTTATGTACTTTCTGCTCAATATTGCTGCAAACCTCAAACTGCTCTAAAAAATAAAGTCTATTAACAAAAAATAGTTAAGGCCAAAAACAAAAACAAAACAAACAAACAAAAAAAGCCTTGGCAGAGAAATAGTCTGAAAGAACATACGCCTTTGACTTTTTTTTTTAAAAAAAAGAAAGCTTCCCGGAATGGGTGTGAATGTGAGGAAGGCTTGGAAGATAAAACCAGAGGGTTTGGACGCTAATTGTGGGATGGGATGAGCTTGGGATGGGGCGAGCTAGAGATGGCACAGCCATGCTCCTTGAGTTCCAGAACCAACTGAGGTGGGGTTAGGGGCTAGTAGAGGAGATAAGCAAACAGAATCATAACACAGCTTTGGGCCAATACATGGGTCGATTTTCCCGGGACCACCCATCTTCCTGGCAACCTGTTCTTTCTGCAGGAGCAGCTGTGTTCTTTAATGACCCTGTCCCTCTAAATGGCCTTGATCGGGCCAGAGTGATCACCTGGTCATAGCTAGGCCCATTGGAATCTTTTCCCAGGATTTTTAAAGTGAATCTTAGACAGCCAATTCTTATTCAATGGTAGAAGCAATCACAGGATATAAAACTATCAGCAGTCTGATTCTGCCGTGTGGAAGGAGAAGGTCTGTGATCAAGAGAATGAAACTGAGACAAAGGAAGCTCTGGGCTTCTGGTTTCAGTTATTCCTGAGTACACCTGCGGCCCTAACCTTCCTGAGGTTTGCCTGGCGCAGGAAAGTGGGCACATAGATGTGATGGGACCCTGCTGTCTGTCTCAGTTTATTGGGTCTGGGGTAGTTCTGACCTTTACTGGGTCTGTCAGATCATCTCTCCATAAGTCTGGAATTGGAGTTTAGTGATGCCTTGTCAGAGTCTGCAGGCCACTGGGACTGATGTGACATAGCCTGTGGGCTGAGAACACCATCATGGCAGCACTTGTTAGACTGTGGACAGAGAGGAGAAGAAGAGAAAATTGGTGTGTTAGAAAGGGCAAAAAACAAAGGCAGACACAGGGAGAAGAGGAAACAGGAGGAAACATAACCCTGGAAGAGGCCTGCAAATGTGCTTGCCATACGAGACTGCTTCCATGAGAAAATGCCAGTTTGTTCCATGAATTCTGTTTTATGCCTAACTGGGTTTGAGAGCTTTTCTTTTACGGAAAACCAAATGATCACTGAACAACATCTGAATCTCCCTACAGCCTGTGAACATCTTGAGGGCAAAACTGACTCTGTTTGTCTCTCTAAATTCAGAAGCTTGGCCTGGCCTCCCAGTGAGACAGTGAAGAAACAACCATTGTCCCGAGAATCAGGGCTCTATCCAACACAATGTGCTTCAGGACTCTGGAAATCCTGCTCCAGAGTTTTGTAGACCAGGTGCAGTGGCTCACGCCTGCAATCCCAGTGCTTTGGGAGGCTGACAGGGTAGGATCACTTGAGGCCAGGAGCTCAAGACCAGCCTGGGTAACACGGCAAGATCTCTGCCTTTAAAAAAAAAAAAAAGAAAAAATCTAAAAATTAGGAGTTCAAGGCTGCAGTGAGCTAGGATTGCACCGCTGCACTTCAGTCTGGGCAGCAGAGTGAGATCCTGTCTCAAAAAACAACAACAACAACAAAAAACAAACACAAAAAAACAAACAAACAAAAAAAGAGTTTTTTAGAGTGAAGTGCCAAGCATTGACTTTAGAGTCTAACACCTCCAACTCCTATTTTCCATGATGTAACTTAAGAAAGCCACTTTATCTCTCTGAGCCCTAGTTTTTGTGGTTATAATACGGCAATCACACTCCCTGCTTTACAGGATTGATGTCGGTTATTGAGTGAAATCGTTTAGGCAGAAGGACCTAGCCCAGTGCCTGACCCAGAAGAAATACCCTGTGAATGGCAACGATCATGATTTCTAACAGTTGCGGATAAGGACCGACATTCATTCAAGAATTCTTTGTCGAGTGCCTGCTAAGTCCTACGGTGGTAAATAAAAGAGACAAGGCTCCTCAGGTGCCTGCCCCTGTGAAGCTTACAATCTAAAGAAGAGGAAGTCGCTTTTGTACCAGCTCTCTGCGGCACAAAGGCCCTCTCTATTAGGGAAGGTGTTGAAACAATCACAAGTTGGATCCGTTATTCTGTGGGGCCTCAGTGTCATAAAAGCAGGTCTGCATGTGTTTATGGCCTCTTCATTTCAACAACACTGTTTGTGGGTATCCTCCGTTCATTTCTCACATCCATCCAGTCAAAGTCTTGTGAAAGAGAGCCAGCCACATTTACACACCTGTCCCACAAACATGCTAATCCCACCTGCCTGCCTTCTGCTCCTACCAGCATCTGCATCCTATTTGAGAGCAGAGATCAGGTCAAAAACTGTGCAGATCAGGGAAAAGTTCTGTTTAGCCAGCAAGACTCATAACTGATGAGATTTTACTCTCACTCTTTCAAGGCAGAATCAATCCGTTCTAGTTCCCACAGATCAATACCAGAAAACAGCCCTAGGAGGAATGATGTATTTATTATTATAATTGAGAGAGCCCTTAAGGAGGGCCAAAGAGGAAAGAAGTGAGTGGTGGGGATCTGAGCTCCAGGAAGCTGCCCGAGTTGGCCCTGGACCTGTGCAGGTGAGGCCTGGTAAGCGTGAAGACTGCTTCACACGGCTCTCCACATTTAACCCATCTCTTTCAGAACAAGTACTGTTTGTGGCATTGAACACTTTCTGGGATCTTATCATGGATGAAATGCACTGACATTTTTTCCCCTGATCATAAAGGTCATATAGTTCATTATTAATTTTTTAAAAAACTTAATTGCTTTCTTCCTTGATAATGAAACAGTGATTTTTTTATTGGCCTAGAAATATGGCCAGTTTCAGGAAGTGACTGCCATTGACAAAGCCAATTTCCCATCTTCCCTTGCAGTGAGGAGGTGCAATGTGACCCATTTCTAGCCAATGGTATCTAAGCAGGCCTGGTGGGGAGTTTCTGAGAAAGTTTTTGCTGCCAGGCCATGACATCTGAAGCTGGGGGAGGAATCCTGCACCCATGAGGCAACGAGCATGAGCAGAAAAGACATCAAGCTGAGGATGTCAAAGAAGTGTGGATGGATACGTATTCTTAATGGCTTCATTCTTTCTTAACAAGAAGACTGAAGATGATTACTGGCCAGTAAAATAAACGTCTACTGTTCAAGCTACTGTTGGTCGGGTTTTCTGTTATTTTTATCCATATTCCTAAGTGATGCAAATATGCTAAAATAAAAAATGATAGTCTCTGTGTAAACCATTCCCAAGACAAAGCCACTGTTAAACAGTTAACATTGGGTATATATTTTTTCAAGTATTTTATGCATATATGAATACATATAAATAATCACAAATACATATAAAATTGATGGACTCATATAATAAATGCCTTCTGTTCTAGAACCGCTTTTTCACTTAACAAAATACCATGATGTATTTCTATGTCAGTACAGCTTTTTTTAATGACTCAATCTATTGCTAGACATTTAGGCTATGTCCAATATTTTCTCATCATAAGCAATGTTGAAATAATTATCCTTGAACATACATCTGTGTGCACTTGTCTGATTGTTTATTGTGGATAAATTATTAGACGTGGACAAAGGGTATGCACATATTAAATGTTGACACATCTATCTAGAAAATGTTTATTGAGGGGCTAGTATGTGTAGCACATTTATGCTTAGTGAACAGAACAGATATGTCTCCTGTCTGGGTGGAGCATTTTGTATGCTGGGAAGACTGACAGTTGAATAGGTTAACAAATAGTGTATAGTTAAAAATTGTGATGAGTGATAAGCAGGAAATGAACTAGTGGGGTATGGAAATAACAGGGACCTACTTAGATAGACGACCCGTGAAGGCCTCCAAGAGGGTGACATTTGAGCTGAGAGCTCAAGGATGAGAAGAGGCCGGACCCTACAAGACTGAAAACAGTGCTGTAGGCAAGGTCACCTGGGGAAGAAAGAGCTTTGATGTTTAAGGATCTACAAGGAAGCCAGCCAGTGTGGTTAGAATGGCTGACAGGAGGATGGAGGGGAAGCTGAGTCCTTATAGCATGGGTCCTTGAAGGCTGTGCTAGAGCATTTAAATATCATTTTATTTTATGGAAAGTCACTGGAGGGCTTTAAGCAAGGGAGCGCCTGCTGCATTTTTATTATTTATTTATTTTTGTTTACTATTTATTTATTTATTGAGATAGGGTCTCACTCTATTGCCTAGGCTGGAGTACAGTGGCATGATCACGGATCACTGCAGCATTAACCTCCCAGGCCCAAGCAATCCTCCTACCTCAGCCTCCCAAGTAGCTGGAACGACAGGTGTGCTGCACCATGCAAGGCTAATTTTTGTTATTTTTCATAGAGATGGAGTTTCATCATGTTGCCCAGGCTGGTCTCAACTCCTAGGTTCAAGTGATCCTCCTATCTTGGCCTCCCAAAATACAAGGATTACAGATGTGAGCTACTGCACCCAGCCTTTTTTTTTTTTAATTATTTTAAGAAAGTATTTATTTATTTTTTTAGAGACAGAGTCTCTCTGTCATCCAGGCTGGAATGCAGTGGTACAATCATAGCTCACTTTAGTCTCAAATTCCTGGACTTAAGTGATCCTCCTGCCTCACCTTCCCAAGTAACTGGGACTGCAGGTGCACGCCACCATGCCTGGCTAATTTACTGCTTTTTGTGGAGATGGAGTCTCACTATGCTTATTGATCTTGAACTCCTGGTCTCAAGTGATCTTCCTGCTTCAGCATTCTCCAAATGCTGGGATTATAGGCATGAGCTGCCACACCTGACCTATTATTATTTGTTAATGATTGTTCTAGTTGCTATTTTCCATTGTTTGCATAGGGCAAAGCCAGGAGACCAGTAAGGAAATCACTAGAGTGGTCTAGGCCAGATAATATGGTTTGGAGTAGGCTGTATGGAAATATACAATTTTGTATATCTTATTTCTATATGTATATACAAATAGCTCAATAGATTAAAATGGCTATTCCTATTACATACAATAGATATATAATATACAATGGATATACTTGTTTTTATAGGAATAGTTATTTAAAAATATACACATTCTCAGCAAACTAACACAGGAACAGAAAACCAAGCACCACATATTCTCATTCATAAGTGGGAGTTGAACAATGAGAACACATGGACACAGGGAGGGGAACATCACACAGTGGGGCCTGTTGGGGTGTGGGAGGTAAGGGGAGGGAGAGCATTAGGATAAATGACTAACGCAAGTGGGGCTTAAAGTCTAGCATGCCGTGAACCACCATGGCACATGTATACCTGTGCAGCAAGCCTTCATGCTCTGCACATGTATCACAGAACTTAAAGTAAAATATATATGTATACACACAGACACACACACGCACACACACAAACAGATCAATGGATAAAAACAAAGCATTTGTAAACAGAACTTAATAGATGATAAAAGTGTATATTCTTACACTAGTGGCCCATAGTTTCTTCTGAAGTTTACATTACATTTTCATATTTGTTAGAGCAACATTTTATCATTATTCTTCCATTTCAAAAATTTCATGGGTATTTCCTCATACTTATTTATCAAGATAAGTTTCTTCTTTTTTGTTTGTTTGTTCATTTGTTTGTTTTTGAGATAAGGTCTTGCTCCGTTGCCTAAGCTGGAGTGCAGTGGCATGATTATAGCCTACTGCAGCCTCAAATTCCTGGGTTCCAGTAATCCTCCCACCACAGCCTCCCAAGTAGCTGGGACCACAGGCACACACCACCATACCTGGCTCAATAAAAAAAATTTTTTTAGAGACAGGGTCTCACTATGTTGCCCAGTCTATTCTCAAACTCCTAGCCCCAAACAATCCTCCCACCTTGGCCTCCTAAAGTACTGGGATTATAGGCATGAGCCAACACACTCAGGCCAATCAAGGTAAATTTTAAAATAATTTCTTCCTGTTCCATCTCACCTCACCCCTCAGATCATATTGGTTCCTTGATCTGAATTTTACTAAATTTATAAAGTGAGTTGGGGAGATATGGCATCTTTGCACTGTTGAGACTTCCTCCCCAGGGATTTGTTATATTTTTCCAATTATTAAGATCTTCTTTTATGTCCTTCAGTCAGGTTTCATAGTTTTCTTTCCATGGACCTTGCCATTTCTTGTTAAGCTTATGCCTAGTATATACTTTACAGTATTCATTGCTAATGTGAATATGTTTTTTTTTTTCCATCACACTTCCTAAATGGAAATAACTGATATTTAGTGTTGTATTTGGAGGTCTCTATAAGTAATACCTCCCTCCCTATTCTAAGTTTGGAACAAACTGGGGCATAGACACAGGAAAGAGATATAAGACAAAAATACTACCTTAATTTTTTGATGAAGCTGACTGGAAAAAGTAGCTTTTGATCTGTAGCTAAGTGGGCTTGCTATATTTCTCCCTGAATTGAGTAGATTTATTTCTACAGTGACGGGTAGTGCAGGACAATAGTATCACTCTGTCTCTGAAACAGGTTCACTTACCCCATAGTGAGAGCACATGGTAATATTTGCTCTCTGCAGTCAGCTGAATCCAAAAAGAGAACTCAGAAGCATCTATTATTGTCTACATTTTCCAAACTCACTCATCTTCCCTTAGAGTGGAGAGAGGCCAGGAGTCTTATTCTAATGGAAGTCCCTCTATATGGAAAAGAAGGCTTCTCCCTTCAGTACCATAAGACAGGGTAAGGAGAAAGAAGAAGAAGGAGAAGGAGAAGGAGAAGAGGGAGGAGGAGAAGCCTTCTCCCTTAACATTTAGGAAAACCATTGATTTTGGTGTTTATCTTATAACCGATCACCTTACCAAAGTCTCTGTGATTTTTAGTTGATTCTTTTTTATTTTTCTTTTTTGGGAAACACTTAAATCATAAGCAAATAATGACAATTTTATATCTTCCCTTCTAATATTTATATTTCTTATTTATTTTTCTTATCTTATTGCATTGGCTTTATTCTATAGCCATTATATCAGGCATCCTTTTGACCCCGACTTAAATGAGAATACCTTTAGTGTTTCACCATTAAATATGTTTGTTCATAGCTTCTGATAAACTTTGTCATGTTAAAAGTTTAAAGTTTCTTCCTATAATAGTTTACTAAGAGTTTTTAGAAATTTGTGGGCCTTAGTTTTGAAGTTTATAAAATACTTTTAAAGCATCTATCCCATTGATAATATCCTGTAATTTGTTTTCCTTTAACAATGCAATGAATTTGCAACTTCCCTAATGTTGAATTTTTCTTGTGCCTTTGGAATAAATCTTGCTTGATCATGGTGGGTTTTGAGTTGTTTTAATAGTAAACTGGATTCAAATGGCTAAAATTTTATTTAATAGTTTTACAACTACTATATACTTAAATGAGTTGGTCTATAGTGGAGGTTCACATATTGAAGATTTATCAGTGAGCTTTAGGAGGTGATCCTGGCTCAGATGAGTTTGGGAAATGCCAGGTTAAACAAACCAAACAGGTTTCTTTACTTCTGGACTTCACAGAGGCCTTCCTTAATATACGAACACTTATCGTGATTCTCCAAAAGTTACACTATAAATGGCATGCAGTACTTTCTCAAGTTGCCTGCAGAAGCCCATTTTCAAAAACCAAATATTAAATTCTCTGGGGGACTCGTGTTCTAGGTTAGTAATCTGCAGTTCTTTTTGGTATAGTCTGTTGGATTTTGGTATCAGGGTTATGCTAAATGTGGGAAATGAAATAATTGTTTTTGTTTCTTTTATTTATTTATTTTTCCTGTGTAACAGTTTAAGTAACATAGGGGTGATCTGTGCCCTGATGGAATGATAGGGCTTGCTGTAAAGCCATCTGAACCCGTGGCATTTCTGAGTAGTGAAGACACTGGGAATGCATAAGTGCATGGCTTCCCTACAGGATGTTTCCCCCTGACAGCCCATTCTGCTTGGAGCCCTTTTCTTTAGGATCAAACAGCTATTATGGAAAAGCCTAGAATGTGTGAAAATGAGACTCAATGCGTTAGCAAATCGATGCTGATCACTCCTGCATGGTCCTCAGTTCCTAATAAATGCTCCAGCCTCCTGGCAAGAAACCTTTCAAATCTTGCACGTGCTGGCCTCTGCCGGGGTGCTTGGCTGGGCCGTGTGGGGGCATGGTTGGTTAAGGCGCAGAGTCCGCCTTTCCTACCAGCCACTCTAGCTGAGGGTCAAGCTCTGGACCCTCCCCCAACCATCCAGCTCCATTTTATCCTTGGCTTATGCCTTTTCCCAAGTACTGCAGAGTAGGACTCCAGCTAAAAACCTCTTCTAGATGCTTGCCTGAGGCTGGCCACAGAAACCGGACTCTAGGCTTCGGGGGATAAATCATCTAACCAGCATAAGGAGAGGCCTGAGAACTGCTAGGAAATTGGGGTTAGTTTGAGACAACTGGCTGAGCTCACCTTAGGTGAGCTGGTGGGTGGGGGAAGATGAGCTGAAGGATTCTAGGGTTCAGTGAAGCCTAGAATGGCTGGGTGGGCGGAGAGTCCCTAGAAGGGGCCAACTTCTAGCCTGAGGGCCTGGGGGCTTCTAGTGATCTGCAGCCGAGCCGAAGACTGGTCTTGGGTACGGCGAGGCCTACGAGAGCTAAGCGGGCTGAGGGTCCCTGGAAAAGACTAGCCTGGGGGCGGAGACCATCCATGCCCCACGCTCCAGAGGCCGGGGGCTGCCGGGGGCTGCCGGGGGCCTGAGGCTGGACTGGGGTCGCCGGCGGGCTCGGGGAGGCCCGGGTGGGCGCACCGGGGCCCTGCCTGGAGCTGACGGGCTGGGCCGAGGGGGAGGCTGGGGAGGCGGGGTGCCGGCCGGGGCGGCGGCGCGGGCTCGGGACGCCAGGGCTCCCTCTCCCTCCTCCTGCCCGAGCCAGCCTCGGGCGCCGGGCGCCTCCCTCGATCCGGAGCCAGCGCCAGCGCCGGGAGGCCCGGAGCCCGGCCAGCCGCCGCGGCCCGCGGAGGGAGCCGCCACCGCCGCCACTGCTGTTGTCGCCGCCGCCGCCAGGCCGCGCCCCGCCCCTCCGCCGCCGCCGCCGCTCCCGGTGAGGCTCGCGCTCGAGCTGCGGCGCCGGCTCCTGCCGCCTGGGCCCCGGGCCCGGCCCCTCCCGCGCCGCCCGGGCGATGAGAAGCTGCTTCTGCGTGAGACGGAGCCGGGACCCGCCGCCGCCGCAGCCGCCGCCGCCGCCGCCCCAGCGGGGAACAGTTAAGTGAGGCCCGGGCGCCGCGGAGGCTCGGCCGAGCCGGCCCTGCAGCCGGGAGGGCGGGCGGGCGCTGGGCGCGGGACCCGGGCCGAGGGGCGGGCGGACGGGAGGAGCCGGGCCGCGCCGAGGCCTGCGGGCTCCGTGCCCGACCTGCGGCGGGGACAGGCCCGGGCGGCCTTTGCCGAGCCCCGAGCGCGCCGCGGCTGCCGGTGCCCGGGCTTGGCCCGGCGGCGAGAGGCGGGAGAAGCTGGGGGACCCGAGTGCCGGCAGCGCCCCCGAGGCCCGGGCAGGTGAAGGGTGCGGAGAGCCACCCTTGCCCGCGTGAGAGGGAGGCGGCCCACCTGGGCACAGACTGGGGACAGTCTGTCGTTTGACCGGCCTGGCCTGGGGTCCTGCTCTCTGTGGTCACGTGGGTGCAGACCAACGTGCACCTGCCCCTGGGGCATGACTGCCTCTGTGATCTGGGCACAGCAGAGAGGATATCCAAACCCTCTGGCACCTGTCTGCAAGGTGGCATGCCCAGCCTGGGTACCCGAGACCCACAGCACCCATCCAGGAACATGGTGGGCACGTCGAGCACTCTACAGTGACTCCAGCACCAGTGAGATGCGAGGAGCAGGGGCTGGGACAAGAGCTGAGGCATGGCACCAGGGGACATCACATCCTCAGAGGCAGGCACCAGGGAACGGGGTAGACCCTAGAGCATCTTTTGTCCTCATCTTTTGTTACCAACACACAACTGTTCTAAATCAGCAGCCCTTCTCACCAGGAGAGATGAGACTCTTCTGTTCCCTGCCCCTCAACAGCCTCTTGCGCAAGGCACTGAGGAAGACCACAGCAGGGCAAAAGGCAAATGGCGGTCACCCCTTCCCTGCTCCCTGCCCCCACCCAAGAACCAGAGCCCACTCCAATTGCTGCCACAAAAGCAGACAGCAGACCAGCTCCTCTTAGGGGCCTTTGTCTCTCGTGGTTCCTTCTCAGTATAATCTCATTGTACATTTCTCGACAGCTGGCTGGATCTCATCTCGTTTTAACAGGGCTAGGAAATCTTAGCAGCAGCACCAGAAAAGCTTAGAAAGTTAAAAGATAAGCTCTGTGAAGCCTTGACTAGCTGAAAAACTCAGTGTGCCAGGATGTTTAGTTACAGTAGATGGTGACACCTTTCTTGCTCGTTGGAAATCATGTGGGGTACTTGGAGATACTGTACCAGGCTCAGAATCTTTAAATAGGGCCTCTGAGAGCTGCTTCTGCTTGGGACCTGGGCTCCAAGCCCCATGGGAAGCAGTTGATGTGGTGATTACTGGTTCATTTGAACCTAAACTTATCATCAGTAATCCACATTTTTCATTCCCTCCTTCTAGGCTTTAGGTCACACTCCTAATTCAGGCTCAAGGCATTTTCCTTACCCTGTCTGCATCCTGCTAGGGGCCTTTTACCACTTCCAACTGGAATATTGTGCCCTGGTTATGTGCCGGGAGTTTAGAATTACACCTCAGCTTAAGGGAGTTTAGAATTAGACCTCAGCTTAAGTCTTGGCTTTCCTGCTTACTTTGTGCCCTTGGACAAATTATTGAACTTTTCTGAGTTTCAGTTTCCTCATCTGCATAGTGAAACTAATGATCGTATTCATCTCATGGGATTATGGCGTGATGTAAATGAAATATTGCAAGAAAAGTCTAGCTCAGTGCCTGCTACTATAGCAAGAAGTCAGTAAACGGTAGGGGTTATTACGAGAGGTTTGTTAACGGATGAATGAGAGGAGTAGCTTATTTATTTTTAGAGTTTCTGTCTTTTGTTTGTTTGTTTGTTTGTTTTTGAGACAGGGTCTCACTGTCACCCAAGCTGGAGTGCAGTGGCACCATCATGGCTCACTGCAGCCTTGAACTCCTGGGCTCAAGAGATTCTCCCACTTCAGTCTCCCAAGTAGTATAGGTACCTGCCACCACGCTCGGCTATTTTTTAAATTGTTACTATTTTTAGTAGAGATGGGGTCTTGCTATGTCCCCCAAGCTGGTCTTGAACACCAGAGCTTAAGTAATCCTCCCGCCTTGGCCTCCCAAATTCCTGGGATTACAGGCGTGAGCCACCACGCCTGGCCTATTATTTAGTCTTTAACAGGACAACCAGGAAGTGATGGTATAGTAGAAAGAACACTGGGCTTGGATTTAGGAGCTCGAGTTTGACTCTCAGGCTACCTCCTGGACCCCAGGTGACCCTAAGTGAGTCACAGAAACTTTCTGAATCCCCATTTCCCATAATGTAAAAGTGTCTTAAGAATAAAGCCGGCCGGGCGCGGTGGATCAAGCCTGTAATCCCAGCACTTTGGGAGGCCGAGACGGGCGGATCACGAGGTCAGGAGATCGAGACCATCCTGGCTAACATGGTGAAACCCCGTCTCTATTAAGAAATACAAAAAACTAGCCGGGCGAGGTGGCGGGCGTCTGTAGTCCCAGCTACTCGGGAGGCTGAGGCCGGAGAATGGCGTGAACCCGGGAGGCGGAGCTTGCAGTGAGCTGAGATCCGGCCACTGCACTCCAGCCCGGGCGACAGAGCGAGACTCTGTCTCAAAAAAAAAAAAAAAAAAAAAAAAGAATAAAGCCTACCCCATAAAGCTAATCATACCCCATAAAGCTAATCAGTCAAGAAGGCTGAAGGAGCTAATGTATGTGACTGCACTGGGTACTGTACGAGGTGGGGCTCCTCATGAAGTTTAAGTGCGATTCAGCATCCAGCAGCAGATCGTGGTGTTTTTTTCAGGTCTGATGTTTATACAGTCTGTTGAGGGGAGAGCTTTAAGAAAAAGAACACAAGAATATCCTGTGTTTGTACATGTTACAGAACCATGCCACCATGTGAGCACACTGCTGGATGCCCTCTCAGGGCCTTGGAAGGGGTAAGGGAGAAGTGTAGTCTCTATCCATTTCATGGAGGATCTGCTCCTGGGGGGATCAGAATCCAAATGGCATAGGCCCCTCTGTCTGAGTTTGCTGGAAATGCTCCATACTCAAAGGGAGACACCCTTTCCACACTGCAAAATAACGATGGTGCTGGAGTCAAGCCTGGGAAAAGTTGAAGGTGCTATGATGATGATGAAGATAACAAATGACTACATGGCTGGATGTGGTTAGGATAAGCACACTGTGTTGCAGAGTCTCCTTTGCAGGTTGGGTTGTGGAGGGGAGGCCTGGGTTTCTTGAATGAGCTCCTTCTCCCCAGGCCGCTCTGTCTCTCACCGAGGCCCACCCTGGCCAGCATTTCCCCAACTACCCACCCCTCAACCCCGGTTCTCCTTGGCCTTCTACTTCCTGGGCTGCCCTTGGGAATCATGGCTTCCCTGTGCTGTCTGCACTAGTTGCAGTGGGTTTGCCAGAGTCAGGTCTGTCTCCAGCTGCCTGGAAGGCAAAGCCACTGCAGAGTGTGCCTGACATTACCTCCCTTGTTGGGGACATCCTGTGGGCATGCATTTGGTTTACTTGACACACGTCTGGTGAGATGCGGAGCTTGTCCAGGCAGAAATGTGAGAGCCCTGTGGGCCTGGAGCCCAGGGGTTGCACATAGTACTTTGTAGCTCCTTCTTCCCTTAGGACTGGAGGGTCATCTTGTTGGACCTGTGGCAGGAGTCAACACGAGTTTCTTTCTTTACACACACACACACACACACAACAGATTCTAATCAGCAGAGCAGAATATTCAAAAGAATATCCCCTGATCTTTTAGAAGAGAGAAATAAATGAGTTCATAATGTGCTAAATATGCCTGTGGTGTTGATGAAAATGCAGATTCTAGGACCTCATACTCAGACTTCATTGAATCAGAATCTCTGGGGAACGGGACCTGGAATCTGCATGCTTAACAGACACCTTGGGTTATACTTCTGCTTACCAAAATTAGAGACCTACAGTTCTTGATGCTTTCTTAAAAAGTATTAAATACACATAACATGAAATTGACTATCCTGCTCATTTTTAAGTGCACAGATTGGTGGCATTATGCACATTCACACTGTGGTGCAGCTAAGCTGCAGAACTTTTCATCTGGCAAAACTGAAACACTATGCTCATAAAACACCTTTCCATTCCCCCTTTCCTCACCCCTGGCAACCACCATTCTGCTTTGTGTTTCTGCGAGTTTGACTACCCTAGGTATTCATAGAAGTGGATCATACGGTATTTGTCTTTTTGTGACTGGCTTATTTAGTTTAGCATACTGTCCTCAAGGTTCATCATGTTGTAGCACATTTCAGAATGTCCTTCCTTTTCAAGGCTGAATAATACTCCATTGAATATGTGTACCATATTTTGTTTATTCATCCGTAGATGGATGCTTGAGTTGCTTCTATCTTTGGGCCATTGTGAATAATGTTGCTCTGAACATGGGTCTACAATTCTCTTTGAGACCTGATTTAAATTCTTTTGTGTAGATACCCAGAAGTGGAATTGCTGAATCATATGGTAATTCTATTTATAATTTTCTGAGGAACCACCACACTGTTTTCCATAAAATAGTGGCTGTACCATTTTACATTCCCACCAGCAGAGTGCCAAAGTTCCCAATGTCTTCACATGCTTGTGAACAGTTATTTTGTTGGTATGTTTGTTTGTTTTTGGTTGTAGCCATCGTAATGAGTATAAGGTGAGATGTGGTTTGGATTTGATTTCCCTAGTGGCAAGTGATATTGAACATCTTTCTGGGTGGTGGTTGGCTATTCGTATATTGTCTTTGGAAAGACTTGTTATTCAAGTCCTTTGCCCATTTTTAAATTAAGGAATTTGTTTTTGTTGTTGAGTTGTAGGAGTTCTTTATAGATTCACATATTAACCCCTCATCAGATATATGATTTGCAAATATTTCCTCCCATTCCATAGGTTGCCTTTTCATTCTGTTGATTGCCTTTTGCTGCAAATTCTTGATGCTTTCTACACATTATAACCCTGTAGAAACAATATTATTTGCTATTCCGGTTTTGTAGGGATGGAAACTCAGGCCCAGTTTAGTTTAACTTGCTTAAGGTTATGCAGTAAGTCTCAGAGCTGGGATTCAAGCTCGGGTCCCTTGGACTCCAAAGGGGTGCACCCCTTCCATTCCTCTGCTCTGCCTGCCATTCCCCGCTTGGAGCTAATAGCATAAGGAGGCCCCATGGAGGTGTGAAGGAAGGGGCATTGGTTGGAGAAATGTTCAGTTGCAGGCAGGGAAGCATGAACGGAAGGCCTGGAAATCTCTTCCGTTAGACCACTGGGGTGCCCCTTCCTGTAGCTCAACATCATTGCTTAGATCTTAGAAACAGCAGAGAAGTGCAGACAGGTTTTTTAGTTCAGTTTGATTGTGTTTTGTTTATTTGTTTTCTTAAGCATTTTATAAGCTTGTTTCAGAGCCCATCTGCTCCTCGCAGTTCCCCGAGCAGTCCCTGGGTGTTCACACCACGGTGCCTTTGTTGAGGCTGTGTCTTCTGCTTGCAAGACTTTCACCACTCCACACACCCCCATCTTTCAGGGAGGCCAGTTCTTTGCTCACCTCTCCCTGCCTGACGAGGCAAAAGGAAGAGTCCCCTCCTTTGCAGTTCCTTTCTCTTGGGATATTTCCCACAGCCCGTGAGCTCCATGTCTTATTCATTGCTCTATCACCCAGCACTGTGGAGCTTCTCCTTGGCTGTGTGCTCTCCAGTCTCAGTCCCAGCCTGAACCAATTAAATGAGAACCCGAGGATAGGGAATGGGAAAGCTGGGCTTCTACAAGCTCTCCAGGGCATTCTTCCTGCAGCCAGCCTAGACGCCCATTGGCCCCTGACAGGCCCACATCCAGCCTGGCTGCACTGAGTTAGATCTAAATCTGGAATCCCCTGGAAGTGCTGCAGTCCCTTCCCCCCTCCTCTGCCAGTGGCTAACCTCTGGGGTCATGGTGTGTGTCCTGCATGGAGGTATCAGTGACCCCAGACCCCGGGCTTTCATTGGAAGGGGTCTGACAGTTCTGCTATTCCCCCGCCCCTTTATGTGCCCCTGCCCCTTTATGTACCCTCCTTAATCCAGTGAAACCTAGCAATTTTGAGAGGATAGGAATTTTGTTTGTTTATCCTTCCCCATTCATTCATAATCCATTTATTGAGCACCCGCTGTGAGGCGGGCATTGTGGTGGACATAACACACCTTTGAGTAACTTATGGTCTGCTAAAGAAAGCGTGTTCTAGCCTTCTGAGAGGCAAGGCTGTGTGTATGTGTACGTGTGCATGAGTGCATGTATGTACATATGTGTGCTAAGACTAAGTGCTTGGATGATGTCAGGATTCTGAGTGGTGGCACCTGTCTGGCTGGGCAATTGGAGAAGGTTTGAAGGGAATGGAAGGTGCGACCCTGTTTGGTTTTTTTTGAGACAGACTCTCACTCTGTCACCCAGGCTGGAGTGCAGTGGCTTGATCTTGGCTCACTGCAACCTCTGCCTCCCAGGTTCAAGCAATTTTTCTGCCTCAGCCTCCCAAGTAGCTGGGACTACAGGTACGTGCCACCATGCCTGGCTAAGTTTTGTATTTTTAGTAAAGACAGGATTTCACCATACTGGCCAGGCTGGTCTCGAACTCCTGACCTTGTGATCCATCTACCTCAGACTCCCAAGGTGCTGGGAATACAGGCGTGAGCCACTGCATCTGGCCGTGACCCTGGTTTTATTTATTTACTTATTTTTTTTTTTTTTTTTGAGATGGGGTCTGGCTCTGTTACCCAGGCTGGAGTGTAGTGGCACCATCTCAGCTCACTGCAACCTCCTCCTCCTGGGTTCAAGTGATGCTTGTGCCTCACCCTCTCTAGTAGCTGGGATTACAGGCACTCACAACCACACCCAGCTAATTTTTGTATTTTTAGTAGAGACAGGGTTTCACCATGTTGGCCAGGCTCAAACTCCTGACCTCGTGATCTGCCCACCTTGGCCTCTCAAAGTGCTGGGATTACAGGCGTGAGCCACCATGCCCATGCATGACCCTGGTTTTAAATGGTGGGGTGGGTGTCTGCAGGGGAGGAACCTGGTGCTCTTGGCTGAACTGTCAAGAGGAAGGAGGGGGAGACTGGAGGGCTGATTCTGAGGCTTTTCCCCATGGAAGATTACCTTTAGATTCATTTCATCCATTCATTCATTCTTTTCTCCATGGAAGATTACCTTTAGGTTCATTTCATCCATCCATTCATTCATTCATTCATTCATTCATCAAATACCCGATGAGTACCTGCTCTCTTGTACTTAAATTTTGGACTGTAGACCAGCTGTTTTAGTGTCAGCTGGGAGCTTGTTAGAAATGCATGTTCTTAGACCAGCTCAGGCCTACTGAATCAGTATCTCAGGGGGTGGGGTTCAGGAAGGTCTGCTTTTCGCAACCTCTCCTGGTGATTTTTGCACATGCTAAAGTTGGATAACTCCCACTCCAGAATGTGGACTTTCCATCTCATTATTGTAGCCTCAGTGCTTAGCCAAAGTGGCTCCGTACTCATCTGTGGACTCACTGTTCACACGCCAGGTCCCCGTAGGGACCGGGAATGTGGGAGGATGCTTCGGGGGAAGATGGCAAGGTCAGCCAAATTTGAAGTATTCCTGAGCCATGTGGGCAAAGACACCAGACAGACACCTCTGAGTCTAAGGAGAAAAGCCTGGCTTGGAGGTATTTTGGAAGTCATTAGCATATGGGTAGAATGACTAGATGACTAAATGTATGAAAAAAAAATTCTCAAGACCCATGTGAAAGTCCGAGAGGGGTGTGGTGGCCTGGCTGGCCTGAAGACAGGTATTCTGATGATTCTGGCCGGGGCCCCCATTTGCCTGGCACTGAGATGATATTAGTGTTTTTACTCTGTGAGCACTGTGCCCCTCAGGGCAAGCTGTGACTCCTATCACCAAACACTCAGGAACCATTGCTTTTGGGACCCTGGGGATGGTTTCATTTGTAGGCATCTGCCTTCTGTTAGGGTCCTTTTTTTTCCTTCTCTACAGGGGACAATATGACACTATCCAGCAAGACCTGATGGGAGTGGACACAGACTACCCTCATTTGCAGTAATCATGGGCAAGCAGGTGGTACCCACAGTGTACCAGAGAATGCCCTACCCTCGAGTAATGTTCCCTGGTTTGCACAGAGTCAGGCCTGTAAGGGGCAGGGCTTTGGCCAGGACAGTGCTATAGAACTTGATCCTGGATTTATTTTTGGAAAGTGAATCCTGGAACCTACCATTGCACCTTAAGGGTTGCAGGAATCTGAACCCTAGTCCTGCCTCATGTGGTTTATGCAAAATCTATGTTTGGTAATCAAATGGTTAATAGAAATCTAAGCATAGGGCAGATTGAATAGACATGTGCATACACTGGATTCTTCTGTTGCAGGGAAGAGGAAGTGCTCACAATTGTTAGTTCCCTAGCTGGAAAATTATTTGCGATCTAGGAGAGCTTAGAAAAATATTTACCTTAGTTGCCCAACAACTTAGCAGTCCTTCTAGCAGCCAGTGACTTGTTGCCACCTGACTATGTCCACCAGCATTTGTCAGAGTGATTTGACTCCGACTGGTCACCAGGTAATCTGTCTAAAGTTCAGAAGGTGTCAGGATGCCACCCTGAAGTTCCACAGTGACAGCCTCTCAAGTCTGTGCACTGTCCCCCACAGGTGACCTCAAAGCCAGCTGCCCATTTAACTGGGCACGGCATGGACACTGGCCCCAGCTCTCAGCCTTCTGAGGAGGTAGGTCTCTGCACCTTTCTGTAAGGAGGTGGTTGGGTTTGTGTGTGGTGTGCATTGGTGAGGCCTGGCCACAGGTTCCCTCCTTGGGGATAGGCAGTCCCTTGCCTGTCCTTCTGACCCTTGCTTGCAATTTGCCAGCAGAAAGGTGTCAGTAATCCTGGGGCACCAGAGGTGGGCATGGATTCTTACAGACCATTGCTGCCGCAGGGAAACAGGCAAAGACCCTCTCTATGAAGGCCAGAGCAGCAGCTTTTACTGGGGGACAACCCATTTCCAGCAGCCACCTGCTCTTGTGGCGTTTCCCACGGCGAATGAAATGTTTATTCTTTTCCCTTCCTCAGCCCTGGAAGCTGGTAGATGTGAGCAGGCAGTTTTTGTCTTTGGTGCCCTTGACTTTGGATTTCAAGCAAGCTGATCGCAAGTTTGCCCTTCTGTAGGGATGTAATTAAGCCACGGTTTTTGTCATTTCAATTACAGTAGCCCAATTTAGCCTGCCCCCCTTTAATACTTTGAAATTACTCTCCTCAAAAGTTGTATGCCAGTCATGCTTTCAGCCTTGACCAGCAGTGCTCGCTGGCGCCGCTTCTGAGCCGGCGTCACCACGGCAGGAGGCCGAGATGGCGGGAGGCTGGAACGTGGGCCCACTGCCCACAGCACCTCCTTTGAAGGCAGCGCCCCCTGCCCCCTGCAGTTGTTGCTCCCTGAAAGCACTTTAAACTCCTCGGCCCACACCCCGCCGCTGGAAGGGTCTCGGTGGAGAGAGGTCTGAGCTTTGTTAGTTGCGTTTTGATTTCAGTACAGGAGTTGATAAAACGAGATAAACCCCAGGCTCAGGAGGGCCGTGGAAATTAAACAGAGATGATATCAAAGTTCCCCTGAGTTTTCAACTGTGATACAGTAGCTCAGTTTTCTCCCAGACTGGGGCCGGGAGGCACGCCTTTGATTCCGAAACAATGTTCAGCATCAGTTAAGCCCAGCACTGCTGACTTTCAGGGATTAAGCACACTGTTGTAGTAATTCTTTGATCAGCTACAAGGGAGCAGTGTGCCGTCTGTATGAAGGGTCTTTATAGTTAAAGTTCATTTCTCCATGAACCCGGGATGACAGTCTTGTGCTAGGTGCTGCAGTGCCGGGAGCTGGGGCCTCCCCAAGCGCTATCTGCAGCACTGCGGGCAGAAGCTGGAAGCAAGCTTGCTCCTGGCTTTGTTGTGTGGTTTGTATGGTGCTCTTTGAGTATGGCATGGTGGAAAAAATCCTCTTGGCTTAGAAAACACTTCACCTTAACCCTCCCCAGCTTTCCCATTCCGTACACATGTGGGCACATGTGCATACGTGTATGTGTATGTGCACACACACACGCTACTCTCCTGCCTTGCAGAGGAAGCCTCTCAAGAGCAGACAACGCCTGAACCGAGGCTCTGCAGCCCCCAGCCTTGGAAATGACCTCGCAGAGGCTGTATGCCCGCTCAGGGGAGAGGTCAGAATGGAACCAGACCTGATGACCTGCGAGGTGAAAGTAAGAGGACCTGCTCAAGGTCCAGTTTGAGTCCCTGGCATCCCAGCACCTTTATTCCTTACCCAGCATGTATTGAGAATAGACTTAGATTGGCCCAATCCTATAGTTCTGCAAAATCTCAACATTTGTCTTGTCATCCAAAACACTGGGTCAACTTTGGAGGTTCCCTATAGAGACCTTCCTTGCAGCCACAGCTGGGATGGCACAAGTTTCGCCATCTTGCTTCCCCCTCCTCCCGATTGGCCCTGCAACTTCCAGTTGGATATGGAGCCCCTGTGAGCTGTCAGTCCTGCTCGCACCGTGCCATAGATCAACCTATTCCCTCCTGTGCGGTGCTCGGATCTCCCTCATTAGGCCTAAATTTACCTCCATCCTACACAAACATGGCCTTAGCTCATTTTTATTGTTGTAAATTATTTATGAGGGGAATGTTGAATCTTGAAACTGAGGTGTGAGGAAAATTAATCCCATGCTACTTTTATCCTTCTGTACTTTTTTCCCCCTTGCTTGACTTATTGAGCTGTGGCTAGAGATAGAAAAGCTTTGGCATTTTAAAATATAATTAGTGTTGAAACTGCTTTCTCAATTGGATGCCTTTCTGCCTAGTACAATGGAAAACAGACCAGACCCAGGGAGGAAGACCAGTCGTCCCACTCCTGGGAGGTAACCCAGCCACCTACCAGGTTTGATGTGAGCTTCAGCTGGGAAGGAGCCTGAGAAAGCTTCTTGAGAGCTGCAAAGCACTGTCCAAATGCTACAGACCTGTCAGTGTGTTTTGTGGGCAGTTTGGACTTTGAGATACAGATGGATGCTGGATGAGGAGCTGTTGATACAACCTGGGGTTGTTGCAACCAGGCCTCAGGATTTGATGTGAGAGGGCCCGCATGAATGGCCTCCTCGAGTCCTCAGCCGCGGAGCCATCCTTCCTGGCTTGAGGCTCCGCGCGGCCTGGGAAACGTGGAGCACTAGTTAATAAATGGCCTTTTGTTAGGAAGGTCAATTGAAGTGCCGGTAGAGACGCCGTTAAGAGTAATTTGCAGTCAGAAAATATGTAATTCAGGGCAGGCGGCTTTGAGTGATGGCCCCTGCCATGGATATCTTGGGCGTTTCTCATTAAAAGCTGCCTTGGTTGGTGATGGCGCTTCCTCCATGAGTCGGCCGCAGCGCGCGCGGCCCGGAGCCATTTGTCCATATTTCACAAAGGCCGCCTTCGTCTGTCCGGGGCACAGCAGCTGGGGGGAAGGAGAGAGAACGGCGGGCGTTGGAGATGCTCTGCGAGCAGCTCTGCAGGCCAGGCCCAGCTCCTTTGTCTGCCTCAGCCGGGGGCCGTCTGCAGCCATCTTTGAACCTTCTCCTGGGCCGCCGCAGGGCATTGTGGGAGCAGCATGGCTTCTTCCAGGGCCTGGTGACCCTCCCTCCTGCTGTTGAGAGCGGGCTCCAGGCAGAGGGCCATTGTCATCATTGTACCGGGAGGTACGATGTGACCAGGGGGTGTGGCAATGAATCCACCAGCAAATAAGATATTGCTTATTCATGCTTAACCCCACTTCCCTCTCTCTTCTCCTTTTTCTTTGTCCCTTTCTTTTCTCTCTCTCTATGATAGTAGAGTCCATACTATCTTAAAAAAAAAAAAGAAAAGAAAACTTACCTCACATGTTCTTTATTAAATTCACAGCGTGATATTTTAGCACTGGCAGAATTCGTACATTCTGTTAATGAGTTGTTAATTGCAAAGCATTCTTGGTAACCAACAGCAGGTACCAATATTTTGCAAACTGCAGCAATGTTATTTTCACGTTACCAATACTACGGGATTTTTCAAGTGCTGAGTCCTTTTGATCAGGGCCTGCTCTGGATCTGCAGGTGCAGATACTTAATTCTAAACCTTTACTGGGGACATGCATGTGTATTCACTCAATAAATATTTACTTAATGCCTACTGTGTGCAGGAAGCACTAAGCCCTGTGTTTTATGCAGATAAACCTGCCTGGTAAATGAAACTTGAAAGTAGAAAATGATGCAGTGATGCAGTGTGATACCCCCTGCCCTGGCCGTTTAGAAGCTTATTTTCAGAAGAATTAGGTGAAGCATAACTTTGTTAAGCTTTTGTTGTAAACAGAAGAGGAGACTGCAGCTGTGCCAGGCACTTCCTAGCCTTGATCGAGGACTCAGCTCCATTGCACTGACAAGTCTGTTTCTGGAGCTTTTTGTGGGTTCCACTGACTTCATGGGAGACTTGCATACGGCATTTTGATTGTTCCTATTTAGGAGGCTGCAGTCATTTTTAATGGCCTCTGCCTTTTCTAATTCTAGGCTAGAAGCAAGAATATTCTTCCTGCCTGCTTAGTGAGGTAGGGTGTTTGGTTTGTGTTAGAAGCAGTAACCAGCCTTGAGAGATCTGGCAGACCTACAGCCAGTGGAGTTTAATTGCTGCAGAAGGAGGTGGAATTTGACTTGCTCTTTTTCACTGCTTGTCCTTTTAAAAGTACTTAGGTTCATTTACATATGGTGGTGTCTCTCTTATTTGCTTTCTGGTGCACTGCCACTCCAGCTGCCCAGACCCAGTGCTCTCTATATTCTACCTGTCTCCTCTGGTCACATCAAGAGGCAGTCAGCAGCAGAATAATAATTCCATTTTCCCTCCCTTTCTCTCAAAGTGCCCAGCAAGAATTATGATCATTGTTACTATTCGGCTTTGAGTAAGTGCCCACATGACCCGAGGGTAAAACACAACAAAGGGATCTGCCAGTCCCCTAGGGAGTGACGCCTATCACATTTCTGACCAGTTACCTGGACTTGTATGTCCCACACCCCACCAGCCTTATGTGCTTTTTTGAGCGCCTACTGTGTACCAGGGACCTCTCCAGACCTTTCATTTACATCTACTCTCTTTGACTCTCTTGGTGCTCACAGGAGCTCTGCAAGGGTCAGTATCATGACCTCGTTTTATAGCTGAGAAAATGAAGGGTCCATGAGGTTAAATTGCTTACTCAAAGTCACCAGCTAGTCAGTCATGGAGCCAGGAGTCCAACACCATTCCTTCACCCAAGCCGAGAACACTTATTTCTATGTTTACAACATTCTTTGCTTCTTTGCAAAGCTCTGCCTGCTGAAGGCCTAACCTTGGCTGTGGGTTTGGAAGTCTAGGCCTCCGTAGGCGAGATTGCAAGGGAGAGAGAGGAAAGGTGTTGTTAGGCTTAGCCATGTCTGACGTGTCTTCAGAGCAGCTGCTGGTATCTGTTCAGAAATCAAGCAGCTGGATGGCGGAGTTAAGAATGACGTGCTCTTGGGTTTGAGTCAAACTTACCTCCTGAGAGTAGAGACAAGCTCTCATGTTAGCTCAGTGTTCAAAGGTAACTGGAGAAGAGTGGGAACCAGAGGTGATTTGAATTCTTGACCTAGGGAAAGGGTCACATAGGGTCAGGACTCATTCAACTAGTTCAGGTATGTGAACCTCAGGGTATTTGCCCCAAGATTCTGGTTCTGTCTGTTTGAGACTTTATATAATTCACATAAATGCTATGTTTGAATTTTATGCTTTCTTTTTCCTTTGCTGAACCAGGACCAGTCCACCATGCCTGAAGTCAAAGACCTCTCAGAAGCCTTGCCAGAAACGTCAATGGATCCCATCACAGGAGTCGGGGTGGTGGCTTCTCGGAACCGAGCCCCGACAGGCTATGACGTAGTAAGTCAAGATACTAGTTTGTACATTTTGCTCACTGATTCTACAAGTATTTATCTCCTGTGTCCAAGACCCTCTGACCCTTGCGTGTTAAGATGTGCTTCTTCCCTCTAGGAACTTAATCAAGGGAGGGTCTGGAGAGCATCCTGGTTTGGGAGTTAGAAGACCTGAGCCCTTCTGGGCCATTTCCTGGCCTTGACCACCTCTATGATGGTCATTTTCACCTTCTGTAAAATTAAGGAGTTAGATTCATTGATTTTCAACTTCTGGTGGTGACATTTCATGAAAAGGATCCAGAGTCTATGAACGACTCCTGGTGGTTGTCATGTATTGTCACGCATGTGTAAATATTGTAAAGGCATTGTCCTACATCTGTGTAGCTCTTTACAGTTTAAAATGTTTCCTACCTGTGAACTCGTTTAACTCTCATGGGCTTTTGGAAGGCTGGGAGGGCAAGTAGCTGTATCGCCTCTTTGCTGATTAGGAGAATCCAAGCTCTGAGAAGTGAAGTAACAGAGTCCCAGTCTTTGGATATGGTGAATCATCAGGACCAGCCTCCCTCCAAGTCCAGCGCTGTGGCTGACCACGCCACCACAATTTAGTGGAGAACTTTCCTTGCTTTTCAGCAGACATTTGTGCAGGTAGTAGTCCTGATGATTGGAACTGGTTATTTTGTTGTTTCCATAGGTAAATTCTGCTTCAGTTGTAAAATTCTGATTACATAGTACAGAGGAACATTACGGGGGTTTAATTAACATGGATATTATCATGTGTTCTGAGATTCTAAGGTGGTCTTAGATTTACTTTCCTCACTTTGTGACGTTTTGTGCTTATTCACTGAAAATGTGCACCAAGAATACATAAGAGTGAAAGAACACGAATCTCATTAGCCAACACTGAAGACCTCCCACAGCAATTAGAATAGTGTCTGATGTCCTGCAGTGAGGAGGATGCAATGCCTGGTCCAGCAGAAGATGCCCCAAGGCAGCGTTTCCTAACTTCGGCACTGTTGACGTTTCGGGCAAGACAATCAGATAATTCTTTGTGCTATCCTGTGCTTCATAGGATGTTAAGCAGCATTCCTGGCCTCTCCTTAGTGAATACCAGTAGCACCTGTCCCTCCTCCCCTAGTGGTGACAACCCAGAATGTCTCCAGACATAGCCAGATGTCTCCAGGAGCAGGGGGTGGCTGGGCAGAATCAGCCCCCTTTGAGAACTGCAGTGGTCAAGGCAGATCTGTACTGGGTCAGCCAGTGCTGGGTCCTGGGTAAGGAAGGAGGAGCCTGTCCAAATGCTACACATCCCTTTTCCAACTGTTTGAAAGCTCGTAAACATTTTAAAAGTGAAAAAGTGAAGGAATCTTTTTCTGACAAACATTTGAGTCTTTCCTGCTGCTTGACTTCAAAGCACGATTTGAATGTATAACTTTCCATAAAATAGAATCATTAGGTATGGCTTTGTGCCACGAAACTCTGGGGGAAGCTAATAAAAACGTTCCTGATTTGAGAAGCCAAAATGTCTTTTGATGAATTAGGGATGAAGCAGCAAGTCATGAATCAAGGCAGGGACTGGGAGTTCCCGCTGTGGGAGAGGACGGGCTCAGGGGTCACTCTCCTAGGAGGGCTTGCAGGGAGCTTGAGCCCAGAGCAGGGGTCTCCCCATCTTCCCATGCCCTCTTTTGTTGATCTGTATCTTTAGCATTCCGTTTGTACCTTTAGGGTCATCCTGCTTGCTTGGCTAGCGGGTGGCAGATGGCCTTTGATAGTTTGGTTTTCTGGAAGTCTTGGTAAGTCTGACAGGAGCAGAATCTATCCCTATCATTTTCTCCTAACATCGAGCTCAGGGCAGAAGAGCGCAGTGTCAAATGAGTAAAATTAATAAGCACATTTCATGATTGTGCTGTGCCGTGCATTTTAGTGGGAGGTGAGCAGGGCAAGGGGCTTGAGCTCATCCGCCCGGTAATTACCCAGCTCTGCACGGCCGAGGTAGAGACTGCTCCGGCTCCCTCTGAAAGCCCTAACAGGGAGAGAGGTGGGAGTCCCCTCTTGGTGCTGGCCTCTGGACTGTGTGCAGACAAGCGTCTCGTTCCCCAGAGGTCTGGCCCCAAGTTCAAGGAAGGCGGGGAGTGCATGGTGAGAAGAGAGACTTCTCATTCCTTTTATCTGGAGTTTCATATTAAGTCAACATCCAAACCAAAGTGCACGGCGCTCTGTGGTGGCTAGGCTGCAGAAATGCTCAGACAGAACTCCAGCAGATGAGGAAGCCCTGCTGCGGATTGGGCCGAGACCTCTCTCTGTCTGGTGTAGCTGCTGTAGGATTAATTTCTCCCTGCACACAGAGCCCATTGAGTACTGCCACCACGCAGCCCTGCGAGTTAGGCACCAGATGGACTGGTGACCCTGAGTAGCACAACTGCTTTAAAATGAGCTTAGGTCCCATTGCTGCTCGAGGTAAAAGGTGCCAAATGTTCATTTATAAAAATTTAATTCAATAACTTCCCTTCTCTCTGGGTCAGGGGAGCCTTCTTAGGCTAGGGGGCTGGGGATTATATGCTAAACTTCTCAATTTATTGTTCCGATGTCTGCAGTCCTCTCTGAAAGGGCCTCCCTTTTCTGTTCTGCACCCACACTATCTGGGAGTGACTGGTGCTTCTCTCCCCTTGCAGCCAGAGTTGGGGTGAGGCTCGTGCGTCTTTGTGATGCCACGTGCCCGGAGTAGTGACTATATGTCATAGATGACTAGTGTTTGCCAAAGATAGTGCATGCGGTTTTATCCTGTGTGGATGGTCAGTTTTCACAGAATTGTAATGCCATAAGAAGCACTTCCTGCTACAATTCCTGTGTGCGGAATGTAACCTTTGATGTACAAGCCACTCTGCGATGTTGCAGTGTCTGCGGGGCATCAAGCTGGACATTACTGAGAATCATTGTTGGGTGTGTTTCCAGCGATGTACATTTTACCTTTCACCCACATTCCTTTGCCTTTCTAAGTAAATGCTTATGACCAGGCGTGGTGGCTCATGCCTGTAATCCCTGCACTTTGGGAGGCCGAGGTGGGCAGATCACTTGAGGTCAGGAGTTGAAGACCAGCCTGGCAAACATGGTGAAACCCCATCTCTACTAAAAATACAAAAAAATTAGCTGGGCGTGGTGGTACGTGCCTGTAATCCCAGCTACTCATGAGACTGAGGCAGGACAGTCGATTGAACCCAGAAGGCGGAGGTTGCAGTGAGCCAAGATTGAGCCACTGCGCTCCAGCCTGGGCAATAGAGTGAGACTCTGTCTCTGAATAAATAAATAAATGAATAAATAAATTCCTACAACTCAGACTGAAACTGCAACACTATATTTATGAGATGACTCTTTTTCCATAAAAAACATGTCTTCCTTTCCTTGAAAATATACTTTTCTTGGTTAAAAAAAAAAAAAAAAAGTTAGCAACACAGAGAAAGTGAGACGAATCAAACACTCCAGAACATTTTAATTTTACATTGTTTATCTGTCCACCCCATTTTTTGAGTACCTACTATGTGCCAGCTAGGAGCTGGGGAAACAGCGATGAGCAAAACACACACAGCTCTGCCTTCATGAAGCACACAGTCTGGAGAGGAAGACAGGCAATGATGGTTGCAAATAAATAAAAGATGAAACTGGGGGTAAGTGCTTTGAAGGAAAATCCTTATAGATGATTTATCTTTCAGATCTAGCTTTCCAGATAGTTCTGACAGCATGAACCCCTTGCATCCTACTTCTAAAAATCACGGATCATTCCTTTCCTTCTATACCTGGAAGCCTGCTAGGTGTTGGAGCCTTTCCCAGGAGACCACCTCGAAGGTGCTCACCATTCTTCAGTGCCAGCTTTCTCACCTGCCACCACATGGCTCCTTTTTTGTTGGTGACATCTGTGAGGTTGTCCCATGGCTGAGTTCAGCTCCCTGCCCACCTGGCAGCTGCTGCTCTGGCCTTTCTGGCCTGTGCAGGAGTTGGACGCCGCTCTCCCTGTGTCTCCCCCTCCTCTGTGACCCTCCATGGTGTCTTAGCCCATTTGTGCTGCTATAACACAATCCCTAAGACTGAGTAGTTTATAAAGAGCAGGATTTATTTCTTACAGGTCTGGAGGCTGGGAAATCTAAGGTGAAGGGCCTGCATCTGGCAAGGGCCTCAATGCTGTATCATCCCATGGTGGAAGGTGGAGGGACAAGAAAGGGAGAGTGAGCAGGAGGGGACCACACACATCCTTTAATCAGGAACCCACTCCAGGGATAAGGCTGTTGAGGACAGAACCCTCAGGACCTAATCACTTCTTACAGGTCCCGTCTCTCAACACTGTTGCATGGGGGATAAAGTCTCTAGCACGTGAACACTGGGGGCACATTGAAAGCGCAGCACATGACATCCCATACAACAGCTGAGACCAAACTTACTTTTAATGAGAACTTTCTGGGACTTTGGGGGATAATGGGAGTGAGATACTAAAACTCAGAGGATCTTGACAGCTGTGGTGGGGGTCCAGGTCCATGCTCAGACCTCTTCCTAGCCAGCCCTCTGTCTTGCTGTTGGCTGACTTCATCTTGCCTACCTCAGAAAAGCGTTGTGAGCTGCCAGGCTAAACTGCGTCCTGGTCTCAGAGAGACTAGGAGATATTTTATTCTTTTTCCTCACGCCAGTTTAAGACCTCCTCCATTCTCTTCTTGAGAAATCCCACCCAACACACGGGAGTCTTTCTGGCAAAGTAACCCTGAAGTGACAGATCAACCTCAGGCTCCATGACTCTTTCGGAAAGTCCAGGTAAGGGATTCCCAAGCTTTAGTGGGCCTCAGTCCCCAGGAGGGCCCCGTATCAGAGTTCCTGCCTGAAGGTGCTTTCCACCCTCGGGCATATCTAGAAGAGCAAAGGCCTGATGATAATAAGCATAGGTTTCAGTGGCAGGCAAGGAGCCACTCCCCAGGAGGTCTCTCTGATAACCACATATAGGGTAAAAATCCAAATTATTTGATTTGGCTTTCATGATTTCAGTGTATCTTACAGTTTCACTTCCTTCTATTCATCCTTTCTCCAGCCCCATTGAACGGCTCACTTTCTCACATCCAGAATAAGCAGGAACTTGGTACCATTGTACCTTTAAACCCTCTTTTTTCATATTTCTGAAATGCCTATACCCAGCGCCCCAACTTTTAAGTAAAATTTTTCTCATCCTTAAAACCCAGGTTACATAGCCCCTTAGTGAAACTTTTTCTGACCGTTACTCATTCATTTATTTGCTCATTGGTTTCACAAATGTTTATTGGCCACTTAGCTATTGTCCAAGGCACTGGAAATCCAGTATCCTGAGAAGGCCAGGCTCCATCAAGTGAGAGGTGAGAGATGAGGATGGGCAGGGGGGTGAGACCAGATCATAGCCGCTAAGGAGTTTGCTATTATTCTGAGGGTGGTGGGAGTGATTGGGAGATTTTAAGAAAAAAGAGGCTCTTAGCCAGATTTGTGTTTTCCCAAGTTCACTTGGTTGGTACGGAAAACAGTTCGGGGGAGGATAAGCAGTGAGGCAGGTGGGCGTGTGTGGAGGCTGTGAATTTGTGCAGAGTGAGAGCTAGAGCCTGTGCCAGGCTATTGACAGTGGACATGTGAAGCAGTACATGGATCCTGGGGCTGTGGGAACTTGGGACATGGGAACCCAAATACGTATATTCTTTGATGGCAAGAATGGGTTGAATGTTGGGAGTCGGGGGAGTGGGGAGGAAAGGGAAGGATGAGAGTGCCACAGCGTGTCTTGTTGGCCAGGGGTAGATGCTGGTGTTCTCTGCTGGGACAGGAACGGAGACAGCCAGGTCGGGTGGAGGCAGGAGGGAGACTCTTGGGACAGTTTTGAACACCTTGAGTTTGAGCTGCTTATATGACTCTAGCGGAGCCCTAGGACCGAAGGTCTGGAGAGGGGTCTGGGCACCATCTTCATATAGCAAGGACCGTGGGCATAACTGGGCTTGTCTGGGGAGGGTTGTGGGACTAGAAGAGAGGTTGTGCCATTTCAGACTCCACTGCCGTGGAGGGTCACTGGTTAAGGATGGGCAGAGGAGGAGGCACTCAAAAGGGGACTAAGCCTGAGCATCCAGAGAGGTAGGTGGAAAATTAAAGAAAACTAAGGGGAAAAGTGTATTTCTGTAAGAAGGTGTGGTGAGTAATGTTCAAAGTTGCCAAAGTGAAAGGAGCCTGAAGGGTGTCCATTGGGTTTAATGCAAGGAGATGGTTGTGAACTTGGTGGCAAGCTCAGAAGCAAGGATAGAGTGAACCTGCAAGGTAAGTAGGAGGTGGTAACAAGAGGTTGAGAGTGCAGATGACGTTTGAAGAGGAGAGGCCAGGGCGTAGTGGGAGCTAGAGGATGCTATGACCCCAGGAGCCTTTTCTCCCTTTGTTAAAGGTAGGAAAGTGTTCAGTGTGTCTAGTTGCTGATGAGAAGGAACCAACAGAAAGGGAGGGGTGTAGATATAGGAGAGAGGGACTGGCTGATGAAGCAGGGCCCATGAGGGGGCAGAGGAGTTGGGATCCAGAGCCCAGAGAGGGGCACTGGGTCATGTTTCTTTAGCCTTTGCCCCGTCCTGCCCCTGCGCGCTGGGAAGCCAGCTTTGGGCTCGGCCTGTGCGGCCAGCACATGGGCCAGCTGCCCTGAAAGTCTCCACTTCCCCTTTTTTACTGCTCCCCCCTCCCCCTGTGTCTCTTTCTCTTAACACTATTTCTGAAACTAATTAGACAAAAGAACCTTTTTTAAAAAACAACTGGACCTTTATAATTTATATATGCCCAAAATGTAATAGGAATTTTCTGAATAATTGGAGTTTCAAATGCTCGAACGCAAATATGAGGGACTATGGGGATCCTAGGAGAAGTCAGCTTCTCTCTGGGCCAGTGGGCTGGGTATAGGGAACATAGGGAGGGATAAGTTTAAAATCCCAAACCTCCAAACGAGGTCCTCTTCTTTTACTTACTGAAGTAAGAGAAGGAAAAAGAATCTCAATGGTGATACAAGTTCAAACAAGCTTGCATTTTTATATAGTGCTCAAGGAATTTTTAAAAATCACGTTATGAAAAGCATGTGAAGATGGCAACTATATCTTGTTAAAAACATATGGCAGATATCAAGTGAAAATGTGGGACATTGGCATATCCCGTCTGAGCACAGCTGTCACATGGATTTTCAGAAAGCCGAAGCTGTGGTGGGGGGCTTTTCGGGGGGCAGGAAAATTGCCCTCTTTCCCCATGGGCTGGAGGACAGCGGCAGCCCAAAGCCTCAGGCAGTTGCGCCTCCTGGAACTCTGCCTCCATGAAGCGAATGAGGAAACAAGGGCGGCAGCAGCTTGTTCCGGCTGTCCTGGCTTCCTGAACACAGAGCTTTGCTATCGGGGGGCTACTAACTGCAGAAATAACCACAGACTTTGAGTCCTGCCACACAGATTGGTTTATTTTCAGAACCAGAGCTTGTTTTGATAAAAGGCACCAGGTGCTCCTCCTTTTTGTTTTGTTAGAAAATACATTAAGCTGAGATTTACTGAAAATGCGGAAAGTGGTTTTGTAACTAGCCCTGGGCCTTTGTTCCCTGTGGCCTGGATTAGCAAACCTCTTTTAAGGTCCTTCCCTCCACATTCCCCTTTGTCCTGCCACACCCTGGCCCCAAGGGAGCAGAGCTGCGGTCTGAGAGGATGCACGTGGCACACTTAGCACAGTGCTGGCATCCAGGAGGTGTGCAGGAGGCAAACATCAGCTGTCGTTAGGTGATCCCATTAGAAATAGTGGCCTAAAGCACCTGGTTGCAGAGGAGCTGGTCTTTTCTTCTTCTAGGCTTCCCTTCCCTGCCAACCGTGAATTTTTTGTTTTGACACAAAGTTCCCACTAATGACTTGTTCCGTAGTTGGTTCATTTGGAAAGTGGTAGGGAACAGGCAGTGTTCTGGTACTTCCTTCTGTTCGCGAAAACTTCCTAATTCCCTGTTTAAAAAGCCTTCTAACAATGAAACGCCAATTAATTGGATTGAGGAAAAAAGATGAGATGCTTGCTTTAATTTTTCTTTCATTTTTTTATTTTTCAGCTAAACTTTTTATTTTGAGAGAATGGTAGACTCATGTGCGGGTGTAAGAAGTACTACAGAGAGAACCTGTTTATCCCGAGTGGTAACATCTTGCAGACTAGTACAATGCCACAACCACGATACTAACATTAACACAGTCAAGATACAGAACCTTTGTTTTAAAATGTACCCAGGTTTTTGTTTTTATTCAGATATGATGTGGCCAATAAATTAGGAGAGGATTGCCACTGGAAAGATTATTACTCACAGTTCCCAAGAGGAGCAGACAGGCCACACCCTGCAGGGCCACCTGGGAAAGTGCAGGTGGGGAAGTGCAGGTGGGGAAGTGCAGGGTGGGTCAGGAAGCACAGGGAGCCAGGGAGAAATGAGCCAGGAAGGGCAGTTTCAAGCAGGGTGAGAACACTTAGAACTGATTAAGTTGGAATAATTTTGGCAGGTTCTGGGGTACATGGGTGAGTCCCTCTATGCCAGGTACCTGACCCTGGGGAATCGTGTCCTGGACTGCAAGAGCCCATGAAAACAGGCAGATGGAGATAAGAACTCAGCATTGGTTGCTCTGCATATCCAAGGTGTGCACACGAGCAAGTCATTCACCTGGGAGGGGCAGTCCCTCCCTGCTTCTGTAAGGCCTCAGGATATCAAAGCATCATAAAATATAGAAAAAACCTGCCATAATACAATTTCTATCACCATAAGGATCTTCCATGTTGTCCTTTTATAGCTACACTCACTTCCCTTCTACTACCACCTTCTTCTTCATCCTTGATAGCCACTAATCTGTTCTCCATTTCTATAATTCTGACATTTCAAGAATCTTATATAAATGGAATTATATAGTATGTCACCTTTTGGAATTGGCTTAAAAAAAAAACTCAGCATAATTCTCCTGAGATGCATGCAGAGAGTCTATTGTGTGGGTTAATAGTTTATTTCTTTTTACTGATAAATAGTATTCCATGGTATGGGTATCCCACAATTTGTTTGATCATTTACCCATTGAAGGACATCTTGGTTGTTTTCATTCTGGAGCTATTATGAATAAAGTTGCTGTACTCACATGAAGGTTTTTGTGTGGCTGTGTTTTTATTCCTCTGGGATAAATATCCAGGAATGCCTTTGCTAGGTCATGTGGTAGTTGCACATTTAGTTTTTAAAGAAAATGTTAAACTACTTTTTGGGATAGCTGTAATGAATGTATGAGGATCCAGTTTCTCTCTATCTTTTCCAGCATTTGTTATTGTCAATATTTTTTTTGTTTTAGTCGTTCTGACAGGACGTGTAGTGATAATTCATTTGGTTTCACATTGAATCTCCCTAGTGGTTAATGAATGATGTTGAACATCTTTTCATGTGCTTATTTGCCATCTGTATGTCTTCGATGAAAATTTCTTCATGCCTTTTACTCATCTTCTAATTGGATTGTTTGGTTTTTTGCTTTTGAGTTTTAAGAGTTCTTTGTGTATTCTAGCTATGAGTCCTTTGTTGGATATGTGGTTTCCAAATATTTTCTCCTAGTCTTTACTTGCCTTTTCATCTTAACAGGGCCTTTCACAGAGCAAATGTTTTTAATTTTGATGAAGTCCAATTTATTGCTTTTTCTGTCTGTGAATCATGTTTTGGTGTCAAATCTAAGAACTCTCTGCCTAGCTCTAGATCCTGAAGATATCTCCTGTTTTCTCCTACAACTTTTATAGTTTTACATTAACACTTAAGTCTGTGATACATTTTTTTTCCTTAATTTTTGTATAAGACGTGAACTGAGTTCAAAGTTCCTTCTCCCCTCTTTGAGAGAGTAATTGCTCTAGCATTATTTGTTGAAAAGGCAACCATTCTTTTTGAATTGCTTTTGAACCTTTCTCAAAAATCAGCTGAGCTTGTTGTGTGGTTTTCTACTTTCATTCTATGTGTCCATCCTCTGCCAATACCACTCAATAGTGATTACTGCAGCTGTATGGTAAGTCTTGAAATTGGATACTGTATTGGTCCATTTTCTTTTGTTTATAACAGAATATGTGAAACTGGATAATTTATAAATAAATGAAATTTATGTCTTACAGTTCTGGAGGCTGGGAAGTCCAAGTTCAAGAGGCACATCTGGTGAGGGCCTTCTTGCTTGGTGAAGATTCAGCAGAGTCCCAAGACAGTGCAGGTCATCTCATGGCGAGGAGGCTGAGGGTACTAACATGCTAGCTCAGATCCCATCCTCTTTTTATAAAGCCACCAGTTCCACTCCCATGATAAGCAATCAATCTATTAATCTGATGAATGAGCCCTCATGATCCAATCACCTCTTAAAGGCCCCCCTTTTCAATACTGCTACAATGGGGATTAAGTATCAGCAGGATTTTTTGAGGGTACATTCAAACCATAGCAGGTAGAATGATTCCTTCTACTTTATTCTCCTTTTCCAAAATGATTTTAGCTATTCCAGTTATTTGTCCATATAAATCTTAAAATAATCTTGCCTATATCTACAAAAAACTTATTGGGGTTTTAATGGGAATTAATGTTAAATCTGCATATCAATTTGAGGAGAATTCACATCCCCACTATGTTGAGTATTCCAATTCATGAACATAATATGTCTCTTCATTTATTAGTTCTTCTTTCATTTCTTTCACCAGCATTTTGTAGTTTTCAGCAAACAAGCTCTATAATGTTTTGGTAGATTTAAGCCTAAATACTTATTTTTAGATTTTGAGCAATTATAAATGGAATTGTACTTTTAATTTTGATGTTCACATGTTCATTGCTGTTACATAGAAATTCAGTTAATTTTTATAGGTTTATCTTACATCCTGTGACCTTGCTGCACTCATTATTAGTTCTAGGTTTTTGGTTTTGTTTTTTTTAAGATTCCTTGTGATTTTCCACCTGGGCAACAATCTCATCCTTTTTTCTTTCACATCTGTATGCCTTTTATTTTTTTTTTCTTGCCTTATTGCAAAGGGTAGAACATCTAGCACTATGTTACCTGTGAGAGAGTAGACCTTCTTACCTTATTGCTGATCATAGGTGGAAAACATTCAGTCTTTCACTTTTTTTTTTTTTTTTTTTTTTGTGAGACTGAGTCTTGCTCTGCTGCCTAAACTGGAGTGCAGTGGTGTGATCTCAGCTCCCTGCAACCTTCACTTTCTGGGTTCAAGCAGTTCTGCCTCAGCCTCCAAAGTAGCTGGGATTACAGGCATGCACCACCATGCCAATCTAATTTTTGTATTTTTAGTAGGGATGGGGTTTCACCATGTTGGCCAGGCTGTTCTGAAAGTCCTGACCTTGTGATCCACCTGCCTCGGCCTCCCAAAGTACTGAGATTACAGGCTTGAGCCACTGTGCCTGGTCCCAGTCTTTCACTCTTAAGTATAGTATTAGCTGAAGGTTTTTTGGTAGGTGCTGTTTATCAAGTTGAGGGAGTTCCTTTCCATTCCTGTTTTTCTGAGGGTTTTTATCATGAATAGGTGTTGAATTTTGTCAGATGCCTTTCCTGCATCAATTGATATGATCGTGTGATTTTTTTTTTTCCTTTAGCTTGTTAACATGGTGGATTAAATTGGTTGGTTTTTGAATATTAAACCAGCCTTGCATCTGTGGAATAAATTTCACTTGGTGATGGTATATAATTGTTTTTATTTATTGCTGAATTCTCTTTGATAATAGATTGTTAAGAATTTTTTTCTGGCTGTTCCAGATGTGTGAAAAAGAAAGAAAAAAAATGTTGTGTTTGTGTTTATGAGGGATATTGATGCGTAGTTTTCTTTTTGTATACTGTCTTTGTCTGGCTTGGTAATACCAGATTCATAAAATGAATTGGAAAGTGTTCCCTCCTCTTCTGTTTTCTGGAAGAGACTGTGTAGAATTAGTGTTAATTATTTTTTAGATGTTTAGATGTGGAAGTCTGGGATCCTTACTCTGGCCTTGTTGGCATGGGTGGGTGTGGGGCCACTGTATTTTATGTGGCATTTGGCTGGAGTAGAGCAATTATTGTCTAAACGTTTTCTCTCTTGCTAGGCTGCCCCCTGACTAGAGAAAGCAGGCTTTTGTTGTTTTTGTTTTTTGGTTTGTGTTTATTGCTGTTTCTGGGTTGCTGATTTCTTTAGCTTCAAGTCTGGGATATATGAGGCAGAAAGAAAACCACGGAACTCACCACCATGTTGTTCCCTGGGTCATGAGATCCCTAGCTGGTCAGACATATTCTTTCACCTTTCAGAGTCTTCTTGTGTGTGTTTGGTATAATTTCCAGTTTTTTTTTAGTTGTACTTACTGGGAAGATTAGGGAAAAGTTTACTTACTCCATATTCCTGGAAGCGGAAGTACTGGCTTGCTTTAATTTTATGTTAGTTCAGAGTTAGCCAAAGAACCTGTTTATTTCTAAGCCTGTCATAAATCTTTCCAAAACATTTAGGTTTCAACCTTAATATTATATATATAGGCAGGAAGTGTGCTATTGTGTTCTTGTAAAATACTTGCTAGTTACTCCTTAAAGTCTGTAAGACTCAAAATTCTTCAGGGCCATCTTTCTCAATTTTCGTGGTCCAGATTTATAGTATTAAAAGGCTGTTTGCATGAGGGATGATGCAAATTAGGAAGAGGAGACATGGCTGGAGATGAGGATTGCGGCTGGTGAGCTGTATTGAAAGGTAGAGACCACTGAAGAAAAGAAAGAGTCCATGAGATGTCTCCAAGAAGGGGAGACAAGACTGGAAGGAAGGATCTGTTCTGGTTCTTGAAGTAGGCAGATCTGTCAACTTGCTTCTGTCATTCATTCATTCATGTCTTTGTATTGTTTTGTTTTAATAGCACAAGTATTATACTGTATAAATATACTCTCATTGTAAAAGATTCAAGCAATAAAGCCCTGTCCCCTTCCCTTTCCCAGAGGTAATTATCGTTAACAGTTTGGTCTGTATCCCTCCAATCCTTTTCCCACAAACCTGCAAATACCTATTTATAGAGAGAGGCCCTATAGTTTGGGGTGACCTTGGTTAAGTTACTTTACCTCTTAGTGCCTCAGTTGTCTCAAAAGTGAGGATTAATACCAGGACTTTCCTCACAGAATTGTGTTGAGGATTAAATTAGCTAATGTTTGTGATGTATTTAACAGTGACTGGCAGTAGTGTGAGTGTTGTGGCTGTTACTTAGTGTTATCATTATGTATTCTTATGCAGTACATAATGTACCTTTTCTTTTTCCCTTAACATTATATGTAAGAAGTCTTTCCATGTCATGACGTGCCACTCAGCCTCTATTCTTCTACTTGTATGTTTCCCTTCTGTAGAGTAACTTAGTAACCACTGCGCTGCTGATAAAAATTTAGATTTTTCATTTTGGTCTGTGAAAAGCAATACTGATGATGAGTATTCCTATTCATACGTCTCTGGGTGTGTGCTGGTGGATCAAAGGATGTGTGCATTTTAAATTTTAGTAGTTACTAAACCAGGTAGCTTTTCAAAAATGCTTTACCAGTTTATATATACTCCCAGTAAACAGTATACCCAAATAACTATTTACCCTTGTCCATACCATTACCCTTTATTGTCAGTGTTTTCATTACTTTTCAAAACTGGAAGCTCATTTTGTGAATGTGCAGTTCTGTGATTAGCAATAAGGCTGAGCATCTTTTCATGTTTCTTGGCCATTTGCATTTGACTATCAGTTTCCAGTTTTTGTAGTTGGCTCATGTGGCTGCCTTTCTCTTCCTTGTTTCTAGGCTTCCCTCATATATTCTGTGCATGGATTCTTTGCCTGTTGTATGTGTTACAGATATTTTTCTCTCAGACTGTCAGTCTTTCAGCTTTGTTCATAGTCTCACATTTTGTCGATACGTTTGTTCCTCTTATCAAAGTTTTGTTTTGTTTTTATGTCATCATATCTGTCAATCTTCTTCTTTCTTTCTTTCTTTATGATTGTTATTATTTGTTTGGTCTTAATTCTTTAAAAAGACCTGTCTAGATGCTAAAACTAGGAGGTGATATTTTTATGAGAAACAGTATATTTACAGAGTCTCAGAGTATCTTCCTCAAAATACTTATGAATTACAAAGGAATAAAAGTGGGGAAACCAAGCAGATACCACTGTAAGCGAGTGATCCAAGTTAACATTACCAGTAATGAGACAAGTAGATGTCCTGTGCCTGCCGATATGCTACACTGAGAAGGACACAGCATGTAAGTGACCATATGGATATGAAAACACATATATACACACATGCATAGAAATGCAGTGTATACATATATAAACACAGAGAAAGAGGGGAAGCAAATATAGTAATGTTAACATTTTAGGGAATCTGGGGACAGGGTATATAGGCATTCTTTGAATTATTTTTGTAGCTGATCTTGAAATCTGAAATTATTTTTACATAGAAACTTAAAAAAATTAGAAACAGAAAAGCCTGACTATCCCAGGATAATAGAAATATCATCTATTTTCAGCTAATATACCATCTATTTTATTGATTTGGCTTTTTAAACATCAGAGTTTTATTTTGGAGTGGAGTGTAAAGTGGAGTCTAACTTATATTTTTCCAATTGTGTAGCCATTTTCCAAACACTGTCCTCTCCCTGCAGTTTTGATGAGCTGCAGTTGTCATACGCTAGGTCTTTGCATATACATAGATTTCTGCATTACACTGATGAAAACACTTGTTTCCTGTCCCACAGATGAAACCCACAGCAGCTTCTTTTTCCTTAATATAGGGCCTTTATGCAGGGAATACAAGACATGGAGGAAACAGAAATAAACTTTATTACCACCTCCTTCTGACCCCTGATGACCCCAAGCCAGACCCCAGCTAGCAGGTGAGGGGCTGATCCTGGAAGCCCGATCCTAGGGGTCTGCAGAAATGCTGGGTGAGCTTTGCCCTTCAGGCTGGGATGTGAGGCCCATGTGCATAGAGGTTGTAGTAGATATAACAGCAGCTACACTGCAGCAGGCCAGGGCCAGGGGCATTAACAATACTCAGGTTAGGTCGAATCATACCACTAACAGTAAATCATGCCTTTAGCATTCAACGCTACTTTTCTGCTTAAATTTAAAGTACTGCGTTATGAGGACATTGTAACATCTTGCTTATAACTTAAGGCCTGCAGGCTTCAAATGATCTGGGAAGCAGCCTGCTGACCACAGGAAGAAATTTTGTTGTAGGGTGGCGTTTGCTTGGGGCCCCAAAGAGAGGGATATTCCAGACTGTTTTTAGGCCGTATTCTCTTTAATTAATCAATTTAACCTATTCTTCCACAACAGCTCACTGTTTCAGTGATCGCAGGTTTATAGCATCGTTTTGAAGTTAGCAAATTGTTGATTTTCTAAAAACTGAGGTAAAGTTGCCCGTAACGTAAAATTAACCATTTTAAAGTGAACAATTTAGTGGCATTTAGTACATTCATAATGTGGAACAACCACCACCTCTATCTAGTTCCAAAACATTTTTATCGCCCCAAAAGGAAATCCTGTACCCGTTAAAAGTTGTTCCTCATTCTCCCTTCTCTGCCATCCTCTGGCAACCACCAATCTGTGTTCTGTCTCTATGGGTTTGCCTGTTCTGGATATTCTATATAAATGGAAGCATATAATATGAGACCTTTTTTGTTTGGCTTCTTTCACTTCGGATCATGTTTTCAAGGTTTTTATAGTATGTTTTAATGTCTGCTAGAACTATTTCCTTCCTCCTACTCTTTTTCAAAAATTTTTTGGTTACTACCACATATTATCTTTTCTAAAATAACTTTAGATTCAACTTGTCAAATTGCACAAAATACTATGTTTTGATCCTCAGTGCAATTGCAATGAGTTAATAAGTTGATTTGAAGGGAATCGACATATTTGCAATACTGAGTTTTCCTATCTGGGAACATGATTTGAATACTTAGGTCTTGTTTTAGTCCTTTTTCGTGAACTTTTAAAGTATCCCATAGATGTTTTGTCATTTCTGTTATCGTATGTACGTGTTTGGTTTCTGTTGCGCATAGATTCTTTTTTTATAGCTTTATAATTGACATACAATAGACTGCATATACCTAGAGTGTATGATTTGATGAGTTTTGGCCTATGTATGTAAATGCCTGGGAAACCATCATTACAGTTAAGATAATGAACGTATCCATCACCCCTAAAATGTTCCTCCTACCCTTTTACAATGCATCCCTGATTTAGCTTGGGTATTTGTCACCCCAAATCTCATGTTGAAATGTAATCCCCCCATGGGTAAAAGTAGGGCCGGGTGGGAGGTGATTGGATCACTAGGGCAGATTTCTCATGAATGGCTTAGCATTCCCCTGGGGTGCTGTCCTTTCAAGAGAGAGCTCTGGAGAGACCTGGTCATTTAAAAGTGTGTGGCACCTGAGTTCATTCTCTCACTCTTGCTCCTGCTCTGGCCATGTCACATGCCTGCTTCCGCTTCACCTTCCTCCATAAGTAAAAGCTCCCTAAGGCCCCCCAGAAGCCAGGCAGATGCCGATGCCATGCCTGTATAGCCTGCAGAACCATGAGCCAGTTAAACCTCTTGTCTTTATAAATTACCTAGTTTCAGGTATTCCCTGAGACTAGCAATGCAAGAATGGCCTAATACAAGCCCTCACTTCTCCAACCCCATTTCTGGGAAACCATTGGTCTACTTATTTTCTGTCATTGTAGTCTAGGTTGCATTTTCTAGAATTTCATGTAAGTTCTTTATTTTGTCTGGCTTTTTTCTCTCAGAATAATTATCTTGAGATTCATTCATATTGTTGAGTATGTCCATAGTCCAATGAAGTAGTGCTCTGTTGTACACCTGTATGACAGTTTACCTGTTGAGGATTATTTGGCTTGTTTCCAGTTTGGGCTATTAAAGTAAAACTGCTGTGAACATGCATATGCAAGTCTGTGTGTGGACATATGCATTCATTTCCTATGGATAAATACCTAGGAGTGGAAGGGTTGGATTACACAGTAGATGTATGTTTAACTGTTAAAGAAACTGCCAAATTATTTTCCAAGTGGTTGTATCATTTTGTATCCCAGCAGCCGAGCATTAGAGTCTCAGTTCTTCCACATCCTTGCCAACACTTGATATAGTCATTCTTTCAATTTTAGCCATTCTAGTGGGTGTGTATTTGTTTATGATTTTAGTTTGCATTTCTCTAACAAGTTATGATTTTGAGCTTTTTTTTGCCATTAGTATGACTTCTTTGGTGAAGCATCTGTTCACATGTTTTACCTGCTTTTCATTGGGTTGTCTTATTCCGTTGAAAGGGTTCTTTGTACATTTTAAGTACAATTCCTTTGTTGGATATGTATGAACTGTTTTCTCCCAGTCTGTAGCTTGCCTTTTCATTTTCATTTTCTTAACAGTATTTTTGAAAAGCAAAAGTTTTAAAATTTGATGAAGTCTAGTTTATTAATTTTTTTTCTTTTATAGTTAGTGCTTTTTGCATTACATTTACTAAATCTTTGCTAGCCCTAAGGTCAAGACTTTTCCTTCTAATCCCTTCTGGAAGTTTTATGGTTTTAGTTGTTATATTTAGATCAATGATGTATTTCAAGTTAATGGTTATATGTGGTATGATATATGTATCAAATATCATTTTTATATATAGCTGTCCATTTGTTCTATTACCCTTTCTTTAAAAATATCTGTTCTTCATTGAATTATTTTGGCACTTATGTCAAAAATCAACTGATCGTAGATATATAGGCACATTGCTAGACTCTGTTTTATTCCATTGATCTATAAGTCTGCCTGTATGCCAAGTCCATACTCTTTGATTACTGTAGCTTTATAGTAATTCTTAACACCAAGTAGTGTTTTAACTTTATTCTTTTTCAAAGTTATTTTGGTTGTTCTAGGTCCTTCAACTTTTAATACAAATTTATTTAAGAATAAGCATGTCAGTTTCTACAAAAAAAAAAAAAAAGCCTGCTGGGATTTTGATTGGAGTTGTATTAAATGTATGGGTCAATTTGCAGATAGTTAACATCTTAACAATATTAAGTCTTAAGATCCATGAATGTGGTACATCTCTTCATTTATGTAAGTCCTCTTTAATTTATCTCAGCAGTCTTTTAGTTGTTAGTGTAAAATTTGCAGATCTTTTGTCTAATCTTTTAGACATTTCATATTTTTGATGCTATTGTAAATGGTATTTATCTTTACTTTAAATCCATTCTTGTTTGTAGAAATACAATTGATTTTTGTAGATTGTCTTGGTATTCTGCAACCTTGTTAAACTCACTTATTAATTCTCATACCTTTTTGAATATTTCTTACAACTTTCTATGTAGATAATGATGTTGTGTGTGAATAAAAACAATTTGACTTCTTCCTTTCTGGTCTGTATGCCTCTTACTTCTTTTTGTTGCCCCCCTGCACTGGCTAGAGCATCCAGTACACTACTGAGTAGAAGTAGTGAAATCAAGCATTCTTGCCTTTTTCCAAATCTTAGGGGGAAAGTGTTCAGTGTTTCACCATTTACATATGGCATTCGCTGTGGATTTTAAAATAGATAAAATAGATGGGTTTTCTCTTTTTAATTTAATTTAATTTATTTATTTTTATGGAGATAGGGTGTTACTCTGTTGCCCAAGCTGGTATCCAGTCTCAGCCTCCCAGAGTGCTAGGATTACAGATGTGAGCCACTATGCCCAGCCTGGATTTTCTCTTTTAATCATTTAATATAATGAAATATACTGATTAATTTTTGAGTGTTAAACCAAACTTCCATTTCTGGATTAAATCCCCCATGGACATAATAAATTGTCCTTTTAATATATTGTTAGATTCAATTTTCTAAAATTTTCTTAAGAAATTTTATGTGTATGTTCGTAAGGAATATGGATTGGTCTGTGGTTTTCTTATAATATCTGCTTTTAGTATTAGGGTAATACTGGTCTCGTATAATGAGTTGAGAAGTGTTCCTTTCTTGCCTGTTTTCTGAAATATTTAATGTCTATTTGATATTATTTGCTCTGTAAATATTTGTAGATTTTACCAGTGAGGCTCTCTGGGCCTGGATGTGGGAAGGTTTTTAAATAACAGTTCAATTTTTAAAATAGATATAGTGTCATTCAGGTTATCTATTCTTAAATGAGCCTTGGTAGTCTGTGTCTGCTAAGGAATTTTTCATTTAATTTAATTTTTCCAATTCCTGGGCATAAAGCTGTTCAAAATATTTCCCTGTTATCCTTTTAATGCTTCTAAGATCTGGAGAACATACTCTTTTTTATTCCCAATAATGGTAATTGGTGTCATCTCTCTTTTTTTCTTGCTCAAGCTGCCATCCTGGATCAAAAAGTAGTTCTGTTTTTAGTTCTTTCCATTTTATTTTTAGTTCTAGTCTTAGTTTTATCAATTTAATCAATCTTCTCAAAGAACCAGCTTTTGGTTTTATTGACTTTTTCTCTTGTTTTTGTTTTTAACTTTATTGTTTTTACTTTTTAAATTTTTCTTCTGCTTACTTTGGGTTACATGTTCTACTTTTTAAGGTGAAGTTTTGGTCATTGATTTGAGACCTTTCTTCTTTTCTAACATAAGCATTTAATGCTATGAATTTCCCTCTAAACTCTGAATTAGCTGCATTCCTCAAATTTCGTTGTGTTGTGTATAATTTTATTCCATTCACAATGCTATCTAATTTCTCTTCTGATATCTTTTTTGACCCATAAATTATTAAGATGTACGTTTTTTGGTTTCCATGTATTTGGGGACTTCTGGATATGTTTCTGTTACTAAGAATACATTCCATGTGGCCAGAGAACATAGTTTTATGGCTTACAATATGAGTCAGCAAACTTTTCTGTAGAGGGCCAGATAATATATGAGCTATATGTGAGCTATATGATCTCCATTGTATATTATTATGTTTTCAACTCTTGAAAAAATATAAAACTATCTGTAATTTATAGTCTATATGCAAACAGGCTACAGGCTGGATTTGGCCTGCAAGCTGTGATTCATTGACTTCAGCCAAGACTGTGATCCATCTTAGTGAATGTTCCACATACACTTGAAAAGAATGTATATTCTTCTTTTGTTGCAGTTGAGTGTCCTACAAATGTCAATTAGGTCAAGTTGGTTGCTAGTATTGTTCAAGTTTTCTGTATTATTACTGATTTTCTGTCAATTTGTTCTATCAATTATTAAGAGAAGGGTATTAAAATTTCTGACTATAATTGTGGATTAGTCTAGTCTAATTTTTCTCAGTGCTGTAAGTTTTTGTTTCCTGTATTTTGGTGTTCAGTCATTAGTTGCATAAACATTAAGGAATGATATGTCCTCGTGATTAATTGACCCCTTCGTTATTATCAAGTGACCCTCTTTATCTCTGTTAATATTCCTTTCTCTGAAATCTGCTTTGTCATATGTTAGTATAGCCACTACAGCTTTCTTTTGATTTGTGTTGGCATGAAACATTCTTTTCCACCCTTTTGCTTTGAACCTATCTGTGTCTTTATATTTGAAGTGGGTTTCTTGTAGACATCATATTATCTAGTCTGACAACGTCTTCCTTTTAATTGGAATGTTTAGGCTGTTTACGTTTTACATGATTATTGATGTGGTTGGGTTTAAATGTACTAATCTTGCTCTTTGTTTATTTTTTCCCATCTGTTGTTTTTTCCCCTTTTCCTATATTTCCAACATATTTTTTATTAATTATTTTTATCTCGTTTTATTTCCTCTGTTGGCTTACCAGTTCTATTTCTTGTTGTTGTTGTTGTTGTTTCTCAGTAGTTGCTTTTGAGTTTATACCACGTATCTTTAACTTATCACAGTCTACTTTTAAGTAATACACAACTTCATGTGTAGTGTAAGAACAGGATGTTTATTGCTCCTCTTCTGGCCCTTGTGCTATTGTTGGCATACATTTTTTTTCTACATATGTCATAAACTCCACAATACATTATTATCATTTTTGCTTTAAAATTTTATTATCTTAGACTTAAAAATAATAACATAGTCTTTTATAGTTATCCCTATGGTACTATTTCTAGTGCTCTTCATTGCTTTGTGTAGATCTGCATTTTCATCTAATATAATTTTCCTTCAGCCTGAGGAACTTTTTTGAACATTTCTCATAGTATTGGTTTGTTGGTGATGTATTCTCTCAGCTTTTGTTTGTATGAACAAAGTCTTTATTTTGTCTTTGTTTTTGAAGGATGTTTGCCTTGGGTATAGAAATCTAAGTTGGCATTTTCTTTCAGTACTTTAAAATTGTTGCTACAAATACAAAATATTACCCGAGCGTGATGGTGCACACCTGTAATCCCAGCGGCTCAGGAGGGTCAGGTGGGAGAATCACCTGAGCCCAGGAAGTCAAGGCTGCAGTGAGCTGTCATTGCATCGCTGCACTCCAGCCTGAGCAGAGAGTGAAACTATAAAAAAAAAAAAAAAAAAAAAAAAGGGGATGTTGCTTCATTATCTTATGGCTTGCATTGCTTCTTATGAGAAGTCTGCTGTCATTCTTACCTTTGTTTCTCTGTACATAGGGGGTCTCAGGCTGTCTTTAAGGTTTTCTTTTTATCACTGGTTTTAAGCATTTTGATTATGATATACCTTGGTGTAGTTTTCTTAATGTTTGTTCTGCTCAAGGGTCATTGATCTTCTTCAATTTGTGGGTTTATAGTTTTCATCAAATTTGTAACATTCTGTTTGTTATTAAAGTATTTCTTGTTCACTTCTCCCTTTCTGAGACTCCAGTAACATGTATATTGAACCACTTGATATTGTCCCACAGCTTAAATAGCTAGAATAACACATGGAAGGAAATAACAAAGATAAAATCAGAAATTAAAAGTAAGAGAAAAGGAGGGAGAGATGTTAATTAAGAATTGAATCTTTGTAAAAAGCATAATAGATAAACTTATGGCAAATCTAATAGTAAAATGAAATAATATAAAGATAAGGAAAATTTAGTTGGGAAAAGGAAAGTAAGAATATAGCAAATTTCAAAATTACAAAAGAAGAGGATGTGTGGCTCTTATGTACAGCCATGTTTGACTAAAATTGAAAATCCTGATGAGTTAGGTAATTTCTACTGTTATCTGAGAAGAAATCCTAAAAAGCCTGTATCCAAGGAAGAAATTGGAAATATTGTTAGAGAATTATTTGCAACAAAAGCACTAGGCCCAAACTGCTTTAAAGTAACATTTTCTCAAATTATCAAGGAACAGTTAATTTTTACGTGATACAAACTATCCTAAAGCTTTGAAAAAAGATTGGAAGCTTCGTCATTTGTTTTACAGAGCTAATTTAACCTTGACAATTGACCTTGCTAATGTAACTGGTACTGGTTCCCCCACCTCATTTTATTTTTTAAAATGGTTATTGGTATGGTTTACATGTCTTGCATAAAAGAAAATTAATTTTTGGCCAGGCGTGGTGGCTCACACTTGTAATCCCAGCACTTTGGGAGGCCAAGGTGGGCGTATCCCCTGAGGTTAGGAGTTCAAAACCAGCCTGGTCAACATGATGAAACCCTGTCTCTACTAAAAATACAAAAATTAGCCAAGTATAGTGGTGGGTGCCTGTAATCCCAGCTACTCAGGAGGCTGAGGCAGGAGAGTTGCTTTAACCCGGGAGATGGAGGTTGCAGTGAGCCGAGATTACACCATTGAACTCTAGCCTGGGTGACAGAGTAAGACTCGGTCTCAAAAAAAAAAAAAAAAAAAAAAAGAAAGAAAATTAATGTTTTAAAAATATATTTCTCTTACATTCAACAACCTCATTGAATTATTGTTTCTAATTCCCTCCCATGTTTCCTGGCTGTTCCATGACCCTTTAGATTATGGTTTAGAATGACAAACTTATGAGGTGTATATGATGGGAAATTATGTGATTACAAATTCTACCGTGTGTGTGGGGAGTGGCAGGTGATTGGGGAAGAATGTAAGAAGTGATTGACCTGTGGAGTAAGCAAATACACATTCACTCTGTTCTCCACGCTCCTTTAAGGCCTATTGGATTGTCTTCTAGTGCATCTCCCTAACTCCATTCTAATCTTCTCCGGTTTTCCCTGAACTGTTGCCAATGGAAACTTTCCAAAAAATGAGGTTACTCACCTGCTTAGAATTGTCCTCTGGCTCTCTGTTTTTAGACACAAAGGCAAATTCGTTGTTTTACTTACCACCAAGTGCTGAGCACCTAGCACTCAGTAAGTGTCTATCCAATGGATGGACTTCACTGGCATCTGAGACTTGTTTAGATTTGCTCCTTCCCTACTTTTCGTGTTCTCATTCTGCCCCCGCTGAACTGTACACAGTTCCTCAGAGGTGCTGCGCCCATCCTTGCCTCTGTGCTTTCGTGCGTGCCCGCCGTTCCTCTCCCGGTGGAATTATGTTCTGGTTCTGTATGTTTCGATAGCACCTTTTTCCTCCATTGCAGTGCTTACCACTCTTTAGTTACAGTTTAATTACAGTTACCACTCTTTAATTACTTCCCTGTGTACTGAGCCCCATGAGGAGGAGGCCACGGAGCTGTGCCATTCGCATAGGTGTACCCCCAGTACGCAGCACGGGGCCTGGTGCACACATTCTCCACCAGCATGCACAGGACATTTATTGAATTGAATTAGCTGGCTCCTTTCTGTTTTGCCTTTCTGTGTCTGGGATATTGGATGCCAACATCCAGCTAAGTTATGTTTGTGTTAAACATGAATTGAAATGCAATTACAGCTGGCAATGTGGTTTGAGAGCTGAGTAATAGAGTAAATAAGAAGAGTGACTTAGACATGAGGACCAGTTTATCTCCTTTCCTTTCTTGCCTCCTGTCATTGGGCATGACTCATGAACGGCGCGAGTTCAACTTGTCTTCTCTTAAATCCCATCACTTTAACTCTTCCTGCCCTCCTTGTCTTGATGGGTCTCTTTCAGGGCCCCTTTGTTAAAACCAGCAAGAAGCCCAGAGCCAGGCCTTGCAGTCTGAGTTGGCTGGCGCCAGAGAAGGCTGCACTCCCCACTCCAGGGCAGAGGTGGAGCCAGCACCATGGGTGGGAGTGTGCACGGGGCTGCTGAAGTTTTGGCGGGATCACTAGTTTTCACTACTAATCACATCCTGCTAGGGCCCTAGCTAAGGCAAACACAATGTATTTTATCAGAGATGTTGCCACTTTACCTTAGACCCATTGCTTTCATAGCCTTCTTGAATTGCATTCAGGAATTGTGTCTTAGGTTTGGACCCACCCTGAGGTTAATTGATTTGGCTTGATAGAAAAACTCCTCCCTTCTTGTTCTTTTGTTTGTTCGTTTGTTTTGTTTTGTTTTGAGATGGAGTCTTGCTCTGTTGCCCAGGCTGGAGTGCAGTGGCACAATCTCCGCTCACTGCAAGCTCTGCCTCCCGGGTTCATGCTATTCTCCTGCCTCAGCCTCCCGAGTAGCTGGGAGGTGCCCACCACCATGCCCGGCTAATTTTTTTTTTTTTTTATTATTAGAGACGGGGTTTCACTGTGTTAGCCAGGATGGTCTCGATCTCCCGACCTCATGATCCTCCCGCCTCGGCCTCCCAAAGTGTCTTTTTTTTTTTTTTTTTAAGAGACAGAGTCTCACTCTGTTGCCCAGGATGGAGTGCAATGGCAAAATCTCAGCTCACTGCAACCTCTGTCTCCCGGGTTCAAGTGATTCTCCTGTCTTACAGGCATCCGCCATCATGCCCAGATAATTTTTCTATTTTTTACATTTTTGTAGAGACGGGATTTCACCATGTTGGCCAGGCTGGTCTCGAACTCCTGACCGCAGATGATCCACCTGCCTTGGCCTCCCAAAATGCTGGGATTATAGGCATGAACCACTGCACCCAGCCTCCAGACTGTGCAGTTGCTTATTAATATGCCTTTCTATTGTTTCTCTAAATCAGCTGGCGTGCTTATTTTATAAACCCACTTTCCTGGGTCCAAAGGGAGATTTCATCAAACTTTAGAGATGGAGCAGAGAAAGAGGGAAGCTTTTATTTATTAAGCCCCCACCACGACGGGCCTGTACTGGGTACTGCGATCTGAGTGGTAAATGGTCGGATGTAGCACTTACCTACGTGGAATTTACAGACCCAGACTGAAGGATTAAAATGAAAACAGGGGTAGCAGAGATTGGAGCACCCTTCAGTGACCCTCTTCCTTCCCAAGGTTAATCCCAGTAGGTGAGTTCTCATTTCCACATCTTCCTGCCTGACTTTTGCTTGGAATTCCCTCCCCCATTGTGCTGTCAATCTCTCCCCCTTCTCTATGTCTTCCTTTCCACGAAGACATGCCCCTGTCCCCTCTGTTCTTAGCAGATGCTGCCTCCGCCACCCTCCCTTCATCTCACTAGCCCCGCCAGCTACCATCTTTGGATGCCCTACTCCCCAAAATCGTCCCTGCCTGCCATCTCCTCTTCATTATCCCCATTCACCCCTCAATTCCTAAATTGTCTAACTCAGTGGCTCTTTCCTAATCCTTATTCTTCTCGACCTCATCTCGACTTTGGTTATTGTTGACCAATTTCCTCCTTCCTTAATATATTCGTTTTCTGAATGCAGAACTAGTACATGTTCACTCTAGACTATGTAGAAGATGTTAAAAAGCACAAGGAAGAACATAAAAGCAACCTGTAATCCTATAACTCAGGAAAACTATTGTCCACACTTTAACTCTCTTTTAGTTTGTGTATGTATGTGTGTTTTAGCAGTAATGGGATTCTATTTATATAAATTTTATAACCTGCTTATTATTACATCATATTTTCTTAGTGTATTTTTGCAGCATTTTCTTAGATCATCGGATATTCTTCTGTAGTCCTTCTTTCCTAAAATACTGCATTGCTTCCATTTGATTCCAGCTGCATTCAGCTTTGTTCCTCTCTGACCGCCTTTCTTGTAGTAGCGTCTCCCTCACTGTGCACCCTGCCCAGCTCCCACCCAGCCTCCTGCACTGAGCACTCTTCTCTCACTTGGCGTCCGGCCCTGCCAGGCGCCGAGCTTCCGACGGCACGCAGCCAGCCTGTGCTCTCCATAACACCGGGCCTCCATTTCCACCAGCCTGCTGGACAAGCCCACAAATCTTGACTGGCTGACACCTCAACCTGAATATTCCCAAACCGAACTCCTCTTCTGTTTCCTTACCATTCCCAATAGAAGAGCCAACCCACAACTACCCTTCTTCCAAATGTTCCCACGAGACAGAAGCCAGAATCCTCCCAAGGGTTCTCTGCCAGCCCTGCCTGCCGGCACCCCATCAGGCACTTCTTTATCTTTTCATCCTCCTCTTCTGTCTCTGCTACCACCTGGATGAGGTCCTCACAATTCTTGACGCGGGTAGTTTCTTCTAAGCAGTCTCTGGTGCCTCCCATCTCGGCTCCAGGTTTCTCCTGTAAGTGCCACTCTGAGAATTTCTCCCCCCTGCCCAGGGCTCTCCAGCCATGCTCCCCCTCTTGCTCCCTAGGATGGGGCAGGTCCTAAGACAGCATCTGCCCTGCAGCCTCCCAGGTTCCAGCTCCTCCCACCAGATCTCTGTGGTCGTATGGTCTGCTGTCTCTCTCTCACCTGTGTGGCCAGTGGTCCAGCCAACCCCATGCTTCCCACACATGCCAGGGAGGACCCACACCCTGGCCTTTTCTGTCCTGTGTTCTAGGGGTGTGCCTGCCCGTCTGCCCCTGCTTCGTTTCTGCCTGCTAGCCCTTTATGATACATCCCATCTGAAGACACCTTTGGTTCTGTTTATCCTCCCAGCAGCCTGCCCCTTCTTCTCCTTCTTCTGCCTTATGCTTGCTTCTGAGAGCTCTCAGCACTTGGCGCTCCCTTACAGCACTGAGGTGTTTCTGTCTGACACTTCTGGTGACACCAAATATCCATACTGTGTCTGCCCCTGCGCTAGTTGCTTCCACACACAGTATTTATTTCACACAATAACCCTGCCAAGTTACTGTTGCAATCTTGTTTTACAAGTAAGAAAGCAAAGCCTCCAAGAGCTCAAGGGTGTGGCTGAGCGGAGGTCAAACCCAGGTCTCCTACCTCTGCATGGCTCTCTTCCCTGCGTCCTCACTCCTGATTCAGCTCACCTGGGAGCCATCCTAGAAGGGAGAGGAAGGAGTGCCTTACATATCATAAATGCCTAGTGAATGTGTGCTGAAAGAAAAGGAAAGACTTGTGGCCTGAAGAGATGAATTGCAGCCTAGTGATGATGGCCCATGCTGGGGAGGGCTCTATTTGATGCGAGGCCCACCTGCATATCTAGGTGTGGAAGGGAAGCAGTGGTTTCCGATGCAACACCAATACTTAGCATAATAAGTGATTACTGTGTACTGACCAAAGCACTTTCTTTGGTGCTGTAACTACAACTGTATGGGCTAGGACCTATTGTTTCCATTTACAGAGACAAAAGCCAAGGCTCGGAGAGGTTAGCCAAGGCCACACAGCCACTAGTGGTTGGTGAACCCAGGATTTGAATCACATCTGTCTAGTGTCAAGGCCCATGTTCTAATGCTGCTGGCATGGGAGGCTGGTATTGGGTGATTTGGAGCAAACATTGTTATCCCAGATTCCAGCCAGGAAGAGGCTTTGGAGCCTGCCCTGCTTTGCTTTTTCTTCCTTCCCTGCTCAGCAGGTGCACCCTCCATAATGAGATTATCTTGAACTCCCTGGATACTGTGGTAGAGAGAGGGTTGGAAAACCTTGTCTTTAAAAAAATTTTTTTTTAATATTGCATGACATTTAAAAAATTATCAAAGCTCATCTCAGAAAATCTAAATCATATAGAATTCTATCAACCAAAGAGTGAAAATATTACCTTTCTTTTTTCCTCTAATGCCAATACATCTCGTTGACAGTTTGCAAGTATCTTTCTAGACTTATGTTTTTCTTTTCACCAAAAAAAGTATTTATTTTTAATTAAATAAGGAACAGAAGAATATCTTTTATCTAAAAAAAAATTAAATAGTAACAGCCAAAGCTTAAGTACCTTTCAACCACAACAGTTTGCTCATTTTTCTTCCTGACTTTTTTCTCTGCATTTATATGTAAATGACTTACAGAAATATATCGTTGTAATTTGTGTTTTTAATATAAATTAGATCATGCCATCAGCTCATGCTTTATTTTTATGAAAGATGTACACGTGTCATGTAGATCTTTCTAGACTTGTGCGCGTAGACCCTCTACACTCTTGTTAACGGGTGTGTGATGCTCCGTGGTTGGGTGAGGGCCCCAGGAGCCTTCTGCTGCTCAACCAGTAGTTCTTTCACCTTCAGTTTTTCACTGAACAAAGCTTTTAGTGCATGCCTCCTTGTTAAGGGTGTTGGATTTAGCAAATAAAAATACAGGATGAACATTTTGAAAGATTTTTTAATTAAAAAAAGTATTTGTTGTTTGTCTGAAATTTAAATTTCACTGGGTGTCCTGTATTGCCTGCAGCAACTCCATTCCTTATGCACATTTGTGAGATTTGAAAAAAAAAGTTTCTTTTTAAGGTCTATTATCTGATTTTTAAAATTAAAAAGTTATATGACAAAATATTCCAAATATATAGAAAAGTATAGAGAACAATGTAGCAAATGCCCATGTATCCACCATGCAGCTTTTCCAAGTCTTAATGTTTCACCAAATGTCTGTCAGATTTCTTTTTTTTTTTTTTTTTTTTTTTTTTTTTTGATATGGAGTCTCGCTCTGTCGCCCAGGCTGGAGTGCAGTGGCCGGATCTCAGCTCACTGCAAGCTCCGCCTCCCGGGTTTACGCCATTCTCCTGCCTCAGCCTCCCAAGTAGCTGGGACTACAGGCGCCCGCCACCTCGCCCGGCTAGTTTTTTGTATTTTTTAGTAGAGACAGGGTTTCACCGGGTTAGCCAGGATGGTCTCGATCTCCTGACCTCGTGATTCGCCCGTCTCGGCCTCCCAAAGTGCTGGGATTACAGGCTTGAGCCACCGCGCCCGGCCTAGATTTCTTTTTTAATAAAAGAAAATATTATTGATGCCCATGCACCCCCCGCTAGGCCCATGCCTCCTTCCTTTCCACAGTCTCTACTGCTCTGAGTTTGGTGTTTTTCATTCCTAGATATCTTTCCATGTTTTCACACTTTATATAGGTAATATCCTACGTGGGATATATGTCACACTTATCTGTATTTTTCAACATGGGATTTTTTTGTTGTTGTTGCTCGTTTGTTTTTGACAGATTTTCGCTCTTGTTGCCCAGGCTGGAGTACAGTGGTGCAATCTCAGGTCACTGCAACCTCCGCCTTCCAGGTCCAAGCGATTCTCCTGCCTCAGCCTCCCGAGTAGCTGGAATTATAGGCACACGCCACCATACCCGGCTAATTTTGTATTTTTAGTAGAGATGGGCTTTCTTCATGTTGGTCAGGCTGGTCTCAAACTCCTGACCTCAGGTGATCCACCTGCTTGGGCCTCCCAAAGTGCTGGGATTACAGGCGTGAGCCACCGTGCCCGGCCAACGTGGTTTTTTTTCTTAGTAGTGTTCTTGAGATATTTTTCCTTGCTGATACAGCTCTAGTTCATTTATTTTCAAGTGGTATAGAATTATATTCCATGAATATACTATAACTTAGTTATTCATATGTTGGCGAGGATTTGGGTCATTTTCAATAATGCAATACTGTAAACAATGTTGTAAATAATATCCTTTTGTCTCTATGCTAAGGATTTCTCTAGGGAACAAGTTAGGAATAGAATTGCCGGTCATTTTCTCCTTTCTGGATATAATCATGTGCCCTCTGAAGTGGCGTGCAGGAGGTTCAGGTTTATACTCCACTCATTTTGTTAGACATTTGCGGTTTGGTCAGTGATTTGCCGTAAATGGTCGAGCACTGCCATTTTGCTTGTGGGTAATGTCTTTTTCTTATTGCTTGGTAGGGGCTTTTTTTTTTTTTTTCCAGAGTCTCACTCTGTCCCCCAGGCTGGAGTGCAGTGGCGCCATCTCGGCTCATTGCAACCTCCGCCTCCAGGTTCAAGTGATTCTCCTGCCTCAGCCTCTCGAGTAGCTGGGATTACAGGCACCTGCCACCATGCCCAACTAATTTTTCTATTTTTAATAGAGACTGGGTTTCACCGTGTTGGCAAGGCTGGTCTCGAACTCCTGACCTCAAGTGATCCGCCCGCCCTGACCTCCCAAAATACTGGGATTACAGGCATGAGCCCCTGAACCCAGCCTAGAGGGGTTTTTTATTTCCTTATTTTGGATGTTAATCCATTGTCACTGTGCACTGCTCCCAGTCTAAGGCTTCTCTTTTTACTTTGTGTCTTGTATCCTTTGTGGCATCCAAGTTTTCAATTTTAGGGTAGCAGGACTCATCAGCCTGTTCTTTTATAGATGGTTTTGTACATGTCCATCTATTTCTTTAATAATTCTATTAAAACATAAATATACTCCACTTTTTTTTTCTAAAAGTTTGGAAGTTTTGCTTTTCACAGTTCATCTTTAATCCATCAAGAATTTGTTTTTGACAAATTGAGGTAGGGCTCAACTTAGTTTTTCCTCTGTAGTGACAATCAGGTGTCTGGGTACTATTGATTGACTAGTCCCTACTTCAGCCACCGATGTGTCACTGGCAGTGCCATGGTGGACCAGGTATCCTGTGGCTGAGAGGAGCCGGCCTTCCCCTGGGTAAGGACCAGCCACGAGGCAACCTCTCGGCTGCTGATGCTGCTCTCTGCAGGCCTGTGGAGGTTCCGGGCCGTGTCATAGCTTGGCTGTCTGGGTGTGACAGAAATGGGAGCTCTTCTGGCCCAGAGCCTCCCTCCTGATGACCTGGAACAAGGAGGACATACCTGCTCCGATGCGGCCAGGTGCCCTGCCTGCGTGTATCTCCCATTTCCTGTCTCGTAGGCCTCCCATGGAACTGTCTTCCCTGCCTGGCTCCCTTCATCAATCAGGAGGTGCAGAGCCAGGGCTCCTAATCCCTTCGCCTCTTCAGGGGCTTTTGCTGGGAATCGGGATCTGCTTTCTGCCTCCCTGCCCAGCCTCAGGAAGCCGTCCCCTCTATGCCTGGTGTGGCCAAGGCACCTGTGCCACAGGTAGAATGAGGAAAGGGCTATCTTGTGTAGTCTTAGATGCACCAGGCTTCAGTCTTTGTGTATTTTTCATACCGTACATTCTTTTCATGGTTCAATGGTTCAATCAGTCATTTAGCAAATATCTGATTGTGTACTATAAACAAGGCATGGGGCTAGGAACTCACAAAAATATTCCATGAATAAGGTAAGATCTTGACTTTAAGGACCAGAGATAATAGTAAGTAGGTAACATTTTTTGAGTGTCTGCCATGTGCCAGGCCTTATGCTAAGTACTTCTAGAAATATTAGTAGCTTTACTGAGATATAATTCATACACCACAAAATTCACTTTTTAAGAGAATACAGTCCATTGGTTTTTAGTATAGCCACAGAGTTGCAAAATTGTCACTGCTGCCTAATTTTGAACATTGTCATCACCCCCTAAAGAACCCTCCACTCATTAGCCATTCTCTCCATCAACTCTTCCTGCCCCCAGCCCCTGGCAGCACCAATCCACTTTCTGTCTCTAAGGATTTTCCATTTCTAGACTTTTCATATAAACAAAATAATGTAATGTGTGGTCTTTTGTGTCTATCTTATTTTACTTAGCAAACTGTTTTCAGGGTTCATCTAAGTTGCATTATGTATCAGTACATCATTCCTTTTATGACAGAATACTATTTCATTGTATGGCTATGCCACATTTTTATCAGTTGATGAACGTTTGGATTATTTCCTCGTTTTGGTAATTAAGAAAACAACATGCTGTCATGAACGTTTGAGTGCAAGTTTCTATGTAGACGCTTGTTTTCATTTCTCTTGGGTATATACCTAGGATTAGAATTGCTGGGTCATATGCTAACTCCATGTCTAACATTTTGAGGAACTTCCAGACTGTTTTCCAAAGTGGCTGCACCGTGTTACAATCCCACTAGCAGTGCAGAGAGCTCACATTCGTCCATGTCCTTGCCAACAATTGGATTGCCTGTCCTTTTAATTGTAGCTACCATAGTGGTTCTGAAGTGGTATCTCATTGTGGTTAACTGCTTTTTGTGCTTTCTCTCATTTAATGCTTACAGATAATCCTATGAGGTAGATATTATTTCTATTGTCATTTTTAGGTGGGGCTCAGAGAGTAAAAGAGTGACTTTGGAAAACCCTAGTATGTAAGTGGCAGAGCTGGGACTTGGACTCGAATCTACCCAACTCCAGAAATCCAAGTTCTTGCCTGCTGGGATCATCAGGGAGGTTGTAGAGTGGCAGGTTCTTTCAGCCAGGCCCTAAATAATGAGAACATTTCAACAAGACAGATGCGAGAGGTAGCAACACGAGCAAAGGCAGGGAGACCGGAAATGGTGGGGCACAGGTAGGAAAGACCTGTCTGAGGAAGGAGAACTAGAGTGGAGAGGGGATACAGTATCAGGAGGCCCAGAGGGGTGCAAGGCCAACAGGGCTGGGTGGTCCGCTGTGTCCCTGTGCCCCGTGAGTGGAGAGGACCACCTGGAGACTGAGGGAGATGCATTAGTCTCAGGGAACAGGTTTATGCTTTTCATTTCTTTTGCTAAAAAAATGAGACATTGGCCGGGCACGGTGGGTCAAGCCTGTAATCCCAGCACTTTGGGAGGCCGAGGCAGGCGGATCACGAGGTCAGGAGATCAAGACCATCCTGGCTAACCCAGTGAAACCCCGTCTCTACCAAAAAAAAAATACAAAAACCTAGCCGGGCGAGGTGGCAGGCGCCTGTAGTCCCAGCTACTCAGGAGGCTGAGGCAGGAGAATGGCGTAAACCTGGGAGGCGGAGCTTGCAGTGAGCTGAGATCCGGCCACCGCACTCCAGCCTGGGCGACAGAGCGAGACTCCATCTCAAAAAAAAAAAAGAGACATTTCAGCTGAAAGTATAAGAAAATGTTGCAAATAAAATCAGAACCGAAAAACAATTGAGAGTTCCTGCACTCTTCACTGCATTAGTTAAATGCCTCTTCCTTTCACTTTATATTTGTAGAAAGCATCTTGGGCACACCACCTGTTAGGAAGTCCACGGATGGTTGGATAGGCTCCTTGCCTCTGCTGTGCCCACCCTGCTCTTACTGAGTTTAAGTGGCTCACAGTTGGCCGCTGTCTGGCCTGGGCCAAGTGCGTGTGTTTCCACTGTTGATGATCTAACATACCGAGAGGCCTTTGAACTTCATTCTCGTTCATCGTGTCAGCCAGATATTTCCTTTGGAATGTCTGCAGGATTTCCTGGCCGCTTTCATTGCTTTCTGTCTGCTGAGTACACCTTTGAGTTGTGGGTGGGCTCTCTTGAAACACCGGGGTGTAAACAGATTGATGAAATTGGTGGTTAGCTTGTCTTTTGAGAGTTTCTCTTTGGCAAGGAGCACTCAATTCCAACGTTGGAAAACCTCTGACGGTTGAAATGATTGACTGCACAGCTCCTCGTTAGGTGGCTTAGTTGGATAGCTGATTTACAAAGTGCTTCTCAAGTTTAAATCCAGCGGATTTTTATTTTTCACCCCATCAAATGAAGTATTTACAATTATTTTTCTTATAAAAGCTATATATGCTCATTGCCAAAAAAGCAGAAATGCAGGGGGAAAAAAAAGAACATTAAAAATACTCATAATCTCAACTGTGCAGAGCCAAACAGTGGTTAATGCTTTGCTTTATATTTGCCTAGATCCTTTTCTATACAGATAATTGTTTTGAAAACAAAATATAGGATTGTACTTTACAAACCATGTTGTAACTTACTCTTTCTCCTGAACTTCCCATGTTAGTATGTGTATGTGTACAAAGTTGTTTCAAATGGCTGTTGAGTCTCTTATTGTGAGGATGTCCTCTAATCATTAGAAATTTATCATCACCCACTCTTGCCTTTATAAACTGAGCCTCAGTAAACATATCAATAACACTTATTCCGTCTTACCAGGCTCCAGTTACAGAGCCCCACTTTCTGTCCCTTTAATACAACAACTTTATTTCTACCCTAGGGTCTTCACAGTAGCTGTCCCCCAGGCCCCCGGCCCCCAGATCTTTCAGGGATTAAGGGAATCCCTTAAACCAGGGAGACTGCTTACATTTAACCTCAGAGGTCGTTTTACAGTGAGCATGTCTTACAGGCCAGCCGCAGGTAGCCAGTCCCACTGTCCAGGGGACTGTTCAGGGCTTCCTGAACGCACATCATCCTCTGTGACTGCTGCACAGTGGTCCAGAATGAGACCTCTGAACTCAAGCCACAGAAAGCAATCAGAGACCTGGGCTGTGTGAGAAAAGGGTTTGTAGAGCCCTGTGTTGGTTCTGCGGCACTGGCAGCCACCATCCCAGGGACTCCCTGGGTGCTGCAGCTCCGCCTCCAGGCATCTGCATGTTGAGTTTTGATGAACTCTAGCAGTGGGGAAGGTTGGAATCAGCTGGACTTGCAGCTTTGGACATTGTCACCCACTTGGGAACACACTAACAAGCTAACTGGGAGTGAGATTATGTTGCATTGCTAGTCACGTCCCTGATGGCAGCAATAGCGGCAGCTTGCCTAAAAGAAATAACAAATTATCATACTATCTTCCGTGAGGTATTTCTTTTTTGCTTTTACTTTAACCAAGTGCTGCCTGCATGCACAGTTTAAAAAATCAGAGTGCTCGTAAGAAAATATAGCAGCCCCCGCCCTGTCTCCCCACCTTCACTTTTTTATTTCCCAGAAGCATTTACTTTCCAGTTTTTAAGATTTTTTTCCCTCTAGTACTTTATCTTCATATTTCTAAATAATTTTATTATATTCCTTATTTCTTGATTATTTTCTTCTCTTATAATCTCCTCCCATTAGGCATTATCACAATTTTTGGTGGATTAATGCTCAGTGTTCACATAGATTACAATGCAGACATTGGGTACCACTGAATCAAGTAGCATATTAGGAGTGTGTGTTCTTTCTCATACAACCTTTTATTTTTTCTTGGAATTAATCAAACTTGTTTCATTCATTTGAGGAGTTGTCCAGGTGCCTATTGATTTTCACAGTACGTTCTTAAAATGTCTTTTTAAGTTTTAAATTGATTTTTTTTTTGTCAAGTAGCCTTAGGTGCATTGTTTTCATTCTTCTAAATGCTCTAAGGCAGTTGTCACATGCCCATCCCTATTTCTTTCAAACACGAAAGTACAGTTCTAAATGCTCTTCCCTCCACATCCCCTCCTCCCCAGAGGTTGCTGCCCTGACGTCTCTTCCTTTCCCTGTCTGGGCCCGGGCGTGCTGCTGTCGCCTGGCTGCTGTGCTGTGTGAGTTCTGTTTCCTGGAGTTTATGGTTTCCTCTTTATTGATTTAATCCTCGGTTCTGCTGATGCATCCTCCAGTAGCTTCCTTAGAAAGGGCCCCTGGGAGATAAACTTTTTAAGTCCTTGCACATCGGCAAAGGTCTTTATTCTACCCTCACACTTAATCGATAGTGGGCTTAGGTGTGGGATTCCAGAGTTCCTCCGAATTTTGAAGACATTGTTTTCTTGTCTTTTAGTTTCCAGTGTTGTAGTTGCGAAGCCTGATACAAAATGATTCCCGTTCCTTTGTATGTGACCCGTTGTTTTTCTCTACAAGTATTTAAAGTGGTTCCTTTATCCCCAGTGTGGTGGGATTCTCTGTTCTTTCGTTTTGGAGTGGGTCTTTTTCATCCACTTTGTAGAGACACTCAGGACCTCTTTAACACAGAGGCTCCGCCCCCCTCTGTTTTTTATTTTAAAAGTTCTTTCTGAAACTTTTTGTTAGCTGGATGTTGTCTTGACCCTTCAGTTTTCATTCCTATAATTGATCTCTTCCTCTTTGTACTTTACCTTCTGGAAGATTTTCTCAGCTTTCTCTTCCAGTGTTTATAATTTCTAGTCTCTTTATATTGTCCTCAAATTGTTCCTTTTTAAAAAGGTTTTCATAATACTGTCTATTCTTGTTTGGTATTTGCAGTCTATTCACCCGTCCCTCTGAGGATTTAATTACAAACTGGGTTCTCTGTCCTGAGCCGGCACTGCTTCCCCCTATTCTCTGTGCTTCCTTCAAGCTCCCTTTTTTCTATTTTGGGCCCTTCTGTCATGTCTGAGCCTGTCCCCAGTGCCTGGTGACCCTTTGTTGTGGGTTGAGATTTAAGATGGAGGCACCAGCTCATGGGCTGGAGCCCTGTGGGTGGGGGGCCTGCTGGCTGGTGTGCTACATAGTGGGGCGACGAGCAGGGAGCTGGCTCAGGGATCATGGGCTGGTCCACCCTGGCACTCTCCATAGACAAAGCCCTCAGTGTCAAGTGTTCAGGGGAGGCGGCTGGAAGCAAGAAGGAGGGTAAGCACGGGTGGCGGGGAGGGGCCTGCCATTGCCATTCAGTGTGCACGCATGGTTACTCAGTTACCCTCGTTTCCACTCTGAATTGCACCTCCTCCCCCACCTCCTGCCGACCTCCAACCTCCTTCCCCACCTGCCGGTGTTCTAGAGTCCTGAGCCCGTGCTGGGTTCCTTTCTGCAGAAAATACACCTGAAACGGGGGTGGGCACCTGGGAGTCTAACCACTTTGTTTATGAACTTGTTTCAGTCCACCCAGTTCAGCCCTAAACTTGCACTTGCTCCCCCGCCCCTACCCCAGTGGTGTCTGGTGATTCTGGATCCTCGGCCTCTGCTCAGTATCAGCTCCCATGGGCCCCTTAGGCCACAACCCCTCCACTGGCTAAATCCCTTGCCTTCCGCCTTCCGCAGCGCCAGGCCTTTGTGCTGCTTCTCCCATTTCGCTCTTCATTGTGGAGGCTTCTGCACTCTCCATTTGATTGTTGGTTTAGAAGAATCCTGGCAGGAAGAGAGAGAAACCATGTGTACAGTCCGCCACTGCCTAGCCCCAGGGCCCTCCTGCTCCCCCTGAGAGGCGGCTCCTACTCCCGGGGAAGAAATGCTAGGAGAGAGGTTGTGAGAATGTGTGAGTGTGAGTGTGCAAGAGCATGTGCGTGCGTGCACGTGTGCACATGTGCATGTGAGGCCCTGTAAGAGACTCTGAAGCTTCTGCAGTCAGCAGACATCGAATTGTCTTGGGAACAAAGCAGCAAACACACAAGATAACCAAAAGAGTAGGTGGCCTCCGTGCTGAAATGGCTGTGTGCCTCAGAGTGGTGATTTTGAAGGGGATTCACTCAGCTCAATGGATTAAATCCCGGAAATTTCATTTGAAAAACTTCCCATGACCTTACTCGGGTAGCTGGCAGGGTATGTGGCTTTCACACTGCCCTGATTGCAGAGTGGACTCGTTCATTTATCCTTTCAACAAGGTTTGATGGAACCCATCCGTGTCAGGCATTGTGCTTGGCACAGGGGGTAAAACGGCAAGCAGAACAGGCACTGCCGTTGTCCTTGTGAAGCTTATAGTCCAGGGTGGAATAGCAGGGGGAGGGCAGATGTTCCTTGTACAAGTATATCATTTGTGTTTGGAAAGACCAGATTTGGTCCCAGAGATTGGCGCTGAGCCCCAGGACAACTGAGGACTTTTTGAACCCTGATGTGGCCTGACATCACTTTCAAGGCTTGGTTTGCCGGAGCAGATGCCCTCTTTTTTGGTTTAAAAACATCAGCACTGTCTTTGGAGTGCTCATGCACTAAGGCGGGCACTTCGCATGTTCGTGGTCTCCTGTGTCCCTGGCAGTGATGCCCGCAGGGAAAGGCAGCATGTCCGCTTTGCAGAGGAGGACAGGACTGGTTTAAGCTACTGGGTCTCAAGTTCAGGTCCACCTCTGAATTCCATGCTGCTCTTGCTGCACGCAGAGCATTTGGTCCTCTACCCCACACCCCACCTCCCCACAGCTTCCTGATGCTGGGACCTGAGGCTGACTGCTGAGTTTGTAAGCTTCTGCAGCGCCACCAGGAGGGTGTGGGCACCGCCAGGTAGACCCTGCCTTGAGTCAGGTATGAGGGCTCCTCTTGGCACTGTGACTTCAGCCCATAGATAGATCATTTATCTTGCAGATCATTAGCTCTCCTGACTTGGGATGGGAAGAATTTAGGTTATTAGGTACCTTTATGTGACTGGGTTGGGGAGAAGCCTCTGGGTACATCTTGTTGACGTAGGGAAGACGGGCCAGAAATACCTTCCTTGTTCCACCAGGGCCGCCTTCCCAGTGCTCTCAAGGAGCCAGGAACTCACATCTCACTCCTCATCCAGTACCTGGTCCTGTGGGTCCCTGAACCATCCAGACCTCCGGGACTGTTCCAGAGCCCTTCTCTGCCCAGCACCGCCTTCCTTGGAGGTTAGGGGAGGTTCTCTCTCTCCCTCTCTCTCTCATTCTTCCCACCTTACCTCCCTGGGCCCCTCATTATACCTTTACACACTTCCACCTCATCGCAAATGAGTTGTGGCCCAGGTCAAAGCTGGGCCTTTGGTTATCCTTTTTTAATGCTTCGCAGACAAGGACTGGGGGGCTCTAACTGCCCAAACAGTGAAACGCGGGCTCAAACAGAGGGGCCCACACTGCCAGCTTCCCCCATTACATTTTCATTTCTCACTCCGAAAAAGGACAGCTCTAGCAGTGTGGTGGGTGGGGAGAACCATCACTGGCAAGTCCTGGAGACCTTTCTAGCCTTAGGTTAGAATGCACACCACCCCTCCGCGGCATTTCCAGATAGCCAAACAAGCCCTTCTAGACTCCCTTGTCTCTTGGAAGGTTAAAGACACAGCTCCCTCTCTTCCAAGGCAGCTTGTGGCTCCACAGCCTTGGAGTGTCCTGCAGACAGTTTCTGTTTTTGAAGGTTTTTTAGAAAGTATGCATTTATTATAGAGAGATCATGTTGGTCCCCTTATTCCCTTTGTTTAGAGCATCTTTTATTTTTACATTTTAGTGGTTCTGAAATTGGGATGCATCGTAAAACAGATGCATGTGTTTGGATATGGTACTATGCCTTTTTTGTGTGAAGGGGTGTTCCCCAAATGACTGCATCCTAGAATTGAGGAAATCCAGTAAAAAGTGCATTGGGAGACAAAAATCTTTCAAAACATGGAATCCATGCGAGAAAATGAGCATAGGGGGTCCTTGGTATGTAGGAGCTGGGACCACTGCCTTAAATCTCATGTTTCCCAAGAAACTGTATGTGTGACCATTATGGGAAAAAATGCTCACAAGGCCTGACCCCCATTCCATCCTGTTTCTATCTGTGGGGGTGACATACTTGGAGCAAATAGTTCCTAAAATTATCCCCATACCATTCCTCCTTCAGCTTTCAGGTCAAATATATTTGCATCTTTATCATAAGGGCCTTTCTTTTCCTGTTGTTATATTTGCTAATTTACAATTGTTTGGTTTGAAAAACAAGGATTTTTTTTTTTTCTTTTGCCTCCTGGCCTTTTGGTTTTTCTGAGGCAGCCTCAGAGAGCGTGGCTGTGGTGGGCTCCAGGAATGTCCTGGGGAGCCTGAGCCCACTGGGCTGGGGTCCTGGCTCCCGCCTCTGCCTTGAGCGTGTGACAGGCAGAGGCCATCCATGTGCCGTGGGGCCCGCGTAAAGCCTGCAGTCAGTGTGCAGGATGGGGCTGAATCAGGGCAGTTTTGTGTGAAGAATGGAGGCACTTCCAGCAGTTTGTCAGGATGGGCAGGAGCTTGTCAGGTCAAGGACTGGATCCCAAAGTCTAAAGCTCAAAAGGACAACCCAGAAGGAGTCAGAAAGTGAACTGCTCAGAGACCTCCTGCAGAGTTTATCCCAAAATGGTCGCTGCTCCTCAGTCTTCCTGGATGCTCCCCTTTGCGGTGCTTGAAGGAAGGTGTGCAAGGTTGATTCATACTCTCGGGGAGGCTGAGTCAGAAAGCAGACCAAGCCCTGACCAGCGATTCACAGAGCAGTCTGGAAAGAAACAGGAAGAAAGCACCACCTTCTTCTAGCCTTCTCCTCCTCCTCTCCATCTCCTTTGCACTCTCTCCCACAAAGCCTGGTCTTTCATGTCAATATCCCCCAGCCCAGCCCCAGTCTAGGTCACAGGGGCTTCGATACTCAGATCAAGTCTGGCTGGCGTCATTCTCAGACACTTCCTAGTAAAGAATTTCTACAGCTGCAGATGAGAAAATGACTTATTGAGACTAGAAACAGGGAACCCAGTGAGTCTTGTTTTGTTTTTCTATATCCCGATCCAGTTTCTGACTTTGAACACCACTCTCAGGCTTGTACCGAGAGGACGCAGGGTGGAGTGAAATGTCTCCGGCCTCCCTCCCACCCAGCCCCGAGGAGAATCCCATTGACTGAAGCACCCAGCTGGCCCCAGGGCCCTAGAGCAGGAGGCTGTGTCACCCTCTCCACAGGCAGCGCCCCCACAGGTGGCTCATCACACCCACTGGGCTCCTTTCTTCACCCTGCACCATCCCCCCCACCGCCCCCAAGTAAGTGGTAAAAACCACTTAATGTGCTGACTTAGCCAATCCCTTTTTGGTCCATTACGACAAAAGTTGCTCTTTTCTCATTAGAGCCATTTCTGTCAGGGTGTCTTTAATCAATGGCTTCCCCAGGGACAGTATTTTTAGAAGTTGTATTTTTCACACTCTCCCTTTTCCCCTTTTGGAAAATCTCATCCCAGTGCCTAGTGAAATGAACTAATGAGATGCCGGGAGATCCCAGGCTGGTGTTAATTGGAACAGGCACGAAAGAAGTGGCCCACGCACACCTTCGGTTCCTTCCTGCCTTACCTGCGATCCTTTTCTCTGTCTTTCCGGTGTAGGTTGCACAGACAGCAGATGGTGTGGATGCTGACCTCTGGAAAGACGGCTTATTTAAATCCAAGGTTACCAGATACCTGTGTTTCACAAGATCATTTTCCAAAGAAAATGTAAGTCTAGTTGTAGTTTCCATTTGCTGAGTGAGCACAAGTAATTTACATTCCTGTTTGGAATTTCCTCATTTGGTTGTTGTTGTGGTTTATTTTCATTGCCATATTAATTTATCTGTGGTTTTAGTGAACTGGGTAGAATCGGCAGCCAGCACTGTGTTTCATTTATTAACAGTGTTATTAACCACGTACCCAAGTGTACCGTGAATTCCATTCAATTGTGTTCTCAAAAGGAAACCAGGAAATTTCTCTCCCAGCTCTCATTTGCCCACCTTTCCTCCAAGCAACAAATCACAGGATAGTGCGGCAGTGAGAATTCTCTGGTGGAGCGGGATTTAATGCTGGCCAGCAAAGGCAGCCTGGCTCAGGGAGGGTCCCTGTGACCCCACCCCATCCACAGACATCATGCCTTTGCTTCCACAGTGACGTTTCCTCTCTGAGTCTCTGTGTGACATATTGCATTTCATTATTTTTGTAGGTAAGTATCCACTCATGCAGATTTCTCTTACTATGGTTTTTTTTTTTGTTTTTAAAGTACTTGCACCTGTAAATTAGGAAACTTTAAAGACACCTACTAAGGTTTTTTGTTTTTTTTGTTTTTTTTTTAACATCTAATAAGGTATTTTAATAGATGGCTTAGAAAAAAAGGAAATAGTTTTGGTGAGTATCTACTCTGTACAAGGCCTGCCCTGGGCACCTCATTCTGTCCCCAGATAATCTCTACAAGTGGAAGTTCCTTTCCATTGAAGAAACCAAGATCCAAGAGGTGACGTGCTTGTTCGAGGTTACTTCTCTTCCCCAGCCCCAAATAGGGAGGAGTTGGGATTTTCATTTTCAGGGCTAACATTTTATTTTTGGCCACATGTTATTGTCTCTTTGTCATGTAAATTTTATTTTGGGGAATATTTTTATTGATTTATTTATATAAATTATATTATAAAAGTAGTATTTATTTGCAGTTAAAAAAAAAACTGAACCCAGACAAAAAACATACTCATTCAACAGCATGAAAGGGGGAAAGCGTTAGTCCTCCTCTCTGCCACCTGGCCCCGCAGGCCCAGGGTCCCATCACAGGGTCCTTGCGTGTCCCCTTGGTGTTTTCTGAATGTCGACCATCATGTGGCTCTCCAGCTTGTACTCTTTTCTGCCACCTATTCCTGTTGTTTGTGGTTAATTCTTGGGTAGGAGAATTATTGTGAACAGGACTGGGAGAAAAGTCGTTGCTTTATTTTTTTCCCCTAATCACAAGAGCAATATATGCTCGTCGTAAAGTACAGAGTTTATAATGGAGTCAGGGAAGATCTTGACACAAAAGTCTGGAAGTCTTTTCAGTTCAGGCTTTTGAGTGTATTTTAAATACCAGGAAGGTGGCAGGGCTAAAGAGCGGACAAGGGCACTGCGAGCTTATAATGAGTCCCTGCAGGTCCCCCAGCTCACTGAGCAGCCTGAGGCACCCAGGAGAGGGCTGAAGGCTGAGTAGAGGCTTCAGTTAAAAATGAATAGAGGCCGAAGAGGCCTCAGTTAAAACTGGCCTGAGGACAACCATGATCTCTGTGATCATTTTTTGTTTTTGTTTTCATTGCATGAAATCAAAAACACTATGGGGTATTGGTACCTGGGCTAGCAGAGTCCCTGCATCCCTTGGAGTAGGGACAGTGACAGGTCTGAATGTGACAAAGAGAAGTCACTGGGGCTTGTTAGCATTGAGTGTCATGGGTAAGTGTATTAAGGAAAACCCATTGATTTTGTCAACATGTGTTGAACATTAAAAAGATTTTTCTTGGGTGTGATGAAGGGATGTAAGAAGAGGACAAGGGCAGTGTGAAAAGCCTCTATCTCGCTTTTGAAGCAGTGTAGGAGATAGGTGCATGGTGCATACTGTTTTTGGAAAAAGAGTGAATGGATCCAATAGTGGGATCCAAACGATCGAGTTCCAGCAGTTGGCAGGGGCCCACCTGCCAGCTCAGGAGTGGAGGAGGAATCGGAATATTTTAATCTGTTACAGCCAGTCTGTGCTGGCCCTGTAGTCCAAACCAAGACTTTGCAGAGCATCATTTTTTACAGCTGTAAAGGAGGGATGTGGGATCTCAAGACTGGACAGATTCTTAATTAGGTGACTTGAGACTCCCCATGTAGGAGTTTTGGGAGACTCCTTTGGAACCTAAATTCCTTTCCCCCAATAATGCTATTAATACAGAAACCTGGCTTTGGAGTGACATTGCTTCCTGGGGAAGGATCGAGATTAATTGCACTTTTCATGCCCTGTACTTTCTGCATTACCTGTAATAATAATGTACATAGATTAGGTAGGGAGGATATTAAACAGAAGGATTTATGAACATTTGAATATTAAGTTGGTTATCTGTGGCTACCTTAAATGCAAGGTTGTCAAAAATAATTACAGTATACTAGCAAATACTGGCTACCAGAGACAATATAAATACCCTGAGTCAGTGCATATTGGGCTTTTGGCATGAATCATTTGCTCAACAAGGATTGGGAATACGTTCTTCATATTTATGAGGAGGAAATGAAAGAGAGCACAGATGGGGGAGGGGAGAGGAACAGGCAAAATTAATGGTGTCGCAGACCCACTGTATTAAACCCAGTACAGTGGCAGCCCCGTGTAAGGAGCGACCACACTTGGGCTGTGGGGAGCTCTGACAGTGCAGCCTCCCATTTTGTATGCATGCAAGGTTTTTTAATGCTTTGTTTTTAATGGCCACACCACTGATGTTCAGGTTTTATGATCAGGGACATTTGTAGAGTGTGTGGAGGGTGAGGTCACTAAGTGGTTTGCAGTTGACTTCTGTAAAACCCAACTTGTCAAGTAGAAGACATTTGAGAAGGATATTGATGAATGCCCATCCATCTGCGGGGCAGGAAAACATGCCTAGTTGTTAATTTCTCAATGCAGAAAGCAGTGATGACATGGAAAAGCAACTGCCATGAAAAAAAATTACGATAGATTAGACCAGGCGATTCTGAAAGCAGCTGATGTTTGCAAGTTAGGTTAACAGTTCCAACCCTTCCTACACGGTCAGAGATTTATTCCGTGTTCTGAGGGTCCCACTTACCACTCCCTAGCCTGCACTGTACATTGCCTTCCTGAGGCCCAGCTACCTGGAATATCAGAATATCAAATTGTTGGCAAATGTGATAGTTCTGAGAGGAAGAAACGATTTCCTGATGACTGTGCCATAAAAACACTAGTCGTAGGTTACACTTGCTACTTTTAATCATATAGTTTAGATTTGACATCTCAGCAAACCCAACTTGATATATGTGTATGTGTTTGTGTGTGTATATATATATGTATACACACACACACACACATATGAAACGAAGTCTCCCTGCCAGCCAGACTGGAGTGCAATGGCACAATCTCAGTTCACTGCAGCCTCCACCTCCTGGGTTCAAGTAATTCTCCTACCTCAGCCTCCCAAGTAACTGGGATTATAGGCACCTACCACCACACCCAGCTAATTTTTGTATTTTTTAAAGTAGAGACAGGGTTTCACCATGTTGCTCAGGCTGGTATCAAACTTCTGACTTCAAATGATCCACCTGCCTCGGCCTCCCAAAGTGCTAGGATTACAGGCATGAGCCACCATGCCTGGCCAATGTTTTTTTTTTTTTTTTTTTTTTTTTTTTGAGACAGTGTCTCACTCTATTGCCCAGGCTGAAGTACAGTGACATGATCTTGGCTCACTGCAGCCTCAACCTCCCAGGCTCCAACAATCCTCCTACTTCAGTTTTCTGAGTAGCTGGGACAACATGCATGAGTGCCACCACACCCAGTCAATTTTTTCAATTTGTAGAGATGGGGTTTCGCCACGTTTCCCAGGCTTGTCTCAAACTCCTGAACTCAAGCTACCCACCCACTTTGGCCTCCCAAAGTGTTGGGATTACAGGCATGAGCAACAGCACCCGGACTCCAGTTTGATTTCTGACTCTGAGTGGCCTGGTTGAAAAATGCGTACCCGAAATTAATTTATTCAGCAAGTAATTACTGAGCACCTGTTGTGTGGCAAAATCCATGCTAGGCTTGTATTTATAGTAGGAACAGAGATAGTTTTGGTCTTCCTGGTTCTTAAACTCTAGAAGCAAGACAGATATTAAGAAAATAACCCCACAAATTGATAAGGAGGGGAAAAGAGAGTGCCAAGAGGGAACATACACAGTTTAGATGATAAGAACTCCCTGCTTGGCTTTCAGAGACATGGCACAGTGCAGGTGGAGGTGGGATCTTGGCTCCCACGTGCAGAGATGGAGGTAGCAGCCCTTCTTCTCTAAGCAAGATGGAACAACAGCCTCTGAAGTTGCTGTCCAGGGCAGAGTGATGGCTGACCAACTAGATGCTTGTCCAAGGATGCTGAACAAGTAAACGGAGAGCACGCTCACACTGGGCTTTGGGGATGAGGCACTTCTGCAAAATGGGCACGTGGAGTGCATTGCTAGTATCCTAACAGGAGAGATTTGGGATTTGAGCCCATCATTCTTTCCTTAACTGGCTCTGACTAGAGAGGGGGAACCAAGCTGCAAATTACTCTGAAGATTTTAATGAAATCTCCAAAGTGCCCCCACATATTTAAGTTGTAGGGTAGATATCTTTAGAGCTCATTTCCAGCTTGAAATGCGCGCTGCAAGTGCCGGCGTGTTTGCAAAGAATTCTCTCTCGCAATTACAGAATGTGTACTGTCTTCGAAAGATATTTGTACACCAGTTACAGAAACTGCGCACTGTGGACCCCATATACTACCACTAAATAGAAACTTTAGGAGGCCCTTGTGCATGTCATTTTAGAAGACGTGTAATATTGAGGCAGCAGGACTTTCACTCTGTGTTAGTTTATGATTCTTGGGATTTTGTAAAATGTATCTAGCAACTGAAATGTGTGTCAGTATGCAGACTGGTGATCATTTAGAAGTGTGATTGGTTCCCTATTAGGTTTAGATGCATCTCTGTCCTACGAGTGCCTCAGGAATTTGCTCTTCCTAAAACCTCCTGGCCTTGAGATCTGATGCTCAGGGCTGAGTGGCAGCCTGGTCCCGGGACGTGTGTGCACAGCTGCCCTCTGCTGGGTTATGTCTAAAGCATCTCCTGGGTTGCTCCTGCCTCACCAAGGCTGTGTCTGAGTGAGTGGCTTTGAGGTTCTGCAGATAAAACTCCTTCCCGGGGGCCACACGAGTCCCTGTGTAACCACTGGGGAACATTAAGTGTCACCTACTCTAATTAACCTGCTGTCATAAAGCTGCACGAGTCATTGTGTTAAATATGCATCTTGAAGCCAAAATGGCAAAGCCACCACAGGCATGTTCAGATTAATAGTCTGTATCTCTTTTCTTTCTTCCCAAGAGTCATCTGGGGAACGTGTTAGTAGATATGAAGCTCATTGACATCAAGGACACACTGCCTGTGGGCTTCATCCCAATTCAGGAGACAGTGGACACACGTGAGTCATCCTTTAGTAGCACTCATCACAATGAGGGTTTTCTTCCTCCAGATATATTTCTAGGTGTTTTTTTATGTGCATTTTTCTTCAGAAACATTTTCGGAGGTCTTACTGCATGCCCATGAACAAACCCTGCTGCTTTTGATGTGTGTCTGGCTGGGTTCTCCAAGGAGTTTGCAGAGTATTCTGGGTAGCGGCATGTAAATGAGCAGAACGTCCCTTTCTTTTAGAATGGTGCTCCCTGCTGAATGGACTCACTGGGGAACGGAATGGTGAAACTGGATATAGTTTGTCTTTAGTCCTTCCTCTGGTGTTGCTGAAGCCAAGCTTGGCACAAGACCCAGAAGGAAGCAGAAAGAAAACAATCAAAAGACGCCCAGAGAACACAAAGCCAATAATGTGCCCATTTGGGGCCCACAGAGCAAACAAGAAAAGTGAGAATCAAAAAGGCTGCAAATTAAAATTCATAGGTTCGAATTGGACTGAATATTCTGACCACTGAGCAGGTCCAAGCAGAAGTGAATCACTGAGGAATCGGCAGCGTCTTCAGGGTGCTGGAGCCCTTGGAGCTTCTTGACCCACACATGAGTTATTAAATGGTGCTGGAAAACCTCTGGCAATTCGGCTTCCTTGTTTTGGTGTAATTTAACTTACCTTGTTTCATTTTTAATCACTGGTCAGCCAACTTTATGATATCTACAACAGTGAAGTAGTGAATACAAAACAAATACAGAGAATCCTTTCATTATGACTTAGGGTGTGTTTATTAAATTGTCTGTCTCATTTTCTGTCTCATACTTTATTCTCTCATAATTAGCCCACGTTGGTCCCACTATTTTTTGCTGTTTTCTTGCTAGCACTTCGTATGATATGAACTAGAGTTTCTGTCTCTACACAGATCCCACCTAACTGTTATTTTCATGAAACCAGCAGACCCCATTGTATAGCATATTTTTATTTTCGTGATGGTTTCTTTACGTTTAGACATTGGATTGCTTTTTGTCATTTATGATTTTATGTATTACCTGATAATCATAAGAGCTGATACTTAGTGTGCATTTACTATGTGCTCACCCCTGTGATAAATGCTTTACCTCCCTGATTTCATTTCATCTTCAGAAGATCCCTCTTATGAGACGGGCATTATTATACCCATTTCAGATATGAGAAAAGTGAAGCACACTCACTTCTTAGGGATTAAAGAACTTAGCCAAGGTCACGCGTCTGGAACTGGAGGAATAACTAGAATGCTCACATACGTCTTACTCCAGCTACACTTTTTTTTTTTTTTTTTTTTGAGATGGAGTCTCGCTCTGCCGCCCAGGCTGGAGTACAGTGGCTGGATCTCAGCTCACTGCAAGCTCCGCCTCCTGGGTTTATGCCATTCTCCTGCCTCAGCCTCCCGAGTAGCTGGGACTACAGGCGCCTGCCACGTCGCCCGGCTAGTTTTTTGTATTTTTTAGTAGAGACGGGGTTTCACCGTGTTAGTCAGGATGGTCTCGATCTCCTGACCTCATGATCCGCCCGTCTCGGCCTCCCAAAGTGCTGGGATTACAGGCTTGAGCCACCGTGCCCGGCCTCCAGCTACACTTTTAACCACAGCACCACACTGGAAGAGCCTGTGTATAAGCACATTTTACAGATATGTTTTATATTAATGTATAGGGTTTTAAAAAATTAAGATATAACTCACCATGCAATTCATCCATTGAACATGCACAGTTCAGTGACCTTTAGTAAAGGCAGAGTTGTGCAACCATTATTGCACATTATATCACCCCCAAAACCGATTGTCAGGATAAGCACCCCTGTACCCCTCAGCAATCACTCCCTTATTTCTCTCCAACCCTCACCTCCCCACTCCCCACCAGCCCTAGACAACCACTGATCTACTTTCTATATAGATTTGCCTATTCTGGACATTTCATATGAATGGAATCATACAGTGTGTGGTCTTTTGTGACCAGCTTCTCTCTGTTAGCATAATGTTTTCAAGGTTGGCCCATGTTGCAGGATAGATCATTACTTCATTCCTTCTTATTGCCAAATACTAACATATGGATATACCACATTTTGGTTATCCATTGAACTGATGGATATCTGGGTTGTTCATACTTTTTGGCTGTTAGGAATGAGGCTGCTATGAACATTCGTGTACAAGTTTTCGTGTGGGCTTATGTTTTCGTTTCTATTGGGTATCTACCTAGTCATGGAATTGCTGGGTCACATGGTAACTTGATATTTTTGAGGAACTACCAAATGGTATTTCAAAGGAGCTGCACCGTTTTTTCTTCCCACCAGCAGTGCCCGTAGATTCCCATTCCTCCACATCTTCACCAGCACTTTGTTATTGTCTGTCTTTTTGATTCTAGGCCCCTTAGTGGGTATGAAATGGAATCTCCTTGTGCTTTCCATTTGCCCTTGTCTGATGGCAAATGACGTTGAGCATCTTTTTATGTGCTTGTTGGCCATTTGCGTTATCTCCTCTGCTTAGGATCTACAGTCTTCTCAAAGACTTAGATCACTTTCCTCCTTTTCCCCTGTGTTTTTCACAGTTTTAAAATTTGCATTGGTGTTCATTTTTTGACAGTGAGTTGACTTCGAATGTCTTTATACTGATGTGCCGTGGAGCCGCAACGGGTTTTCCATTCTGCATTTTCCTCTCGGTTAGTTGGACCAGTTCACTGAGGCTCTGTCCTGTCTGGACTTGGGGACCAGCGGCTGTGGGGCCCAGGGGTCTTGGTTGGGAAGTTTCTCCCCTGTGACTGGGAGTGCACAGGTTGCTGCCCCAAGTGTGGACTCTGAGATCGGTCCTGGGCTCAATGCCAGGTGCCTTGTCACACAGGAGGGTGAGCAGCAGGGAGCCTCTTCATGTCTGGTTCTAGCAACATTTCCTGGAGGCTTTACCTGGGGGACAGAGGAGCCCAAGCTGACCATATAAGCCTTACGGTCAGCTCTGTATCATTGGAGAGTATTCAAGGCCCTGATTTTATAAAGTCAGCCAAAAACAGGAGACTCTTGTAATTCATTTAAAATATAGTTTGCTGTAATCCATATAGCACTGAAAAACTGGAAGACTGTTTGTTTTAGTAAAGTACTGTGTACTTTCTCTGTGTTCATTAGCATGACTGAACACATTTCTATTGACTATGTATAATATGTTTACTTAAAATTAGGCCTGCTTAAGCATGTGTAATTAGTGGCTCCATCTCTTACCCCGAGTTTGCTGCAGACGGAGGAATGGAGCCAAGAGCAGCGTGGCAACAGCAAGTGAAACACCTGGCGTTAGTTTTCTTTGTGTAAAGGTCTCATCTTCTTCACGCCTTCTAAGGCCAATCTGATCAGCTGATAATCTTTGAAGGTGCAGAGTTGCTGTGAACAGCGCCCCCCATTCCCCAGGTTGCCGTCCCAAGTGTGGACTCTGAGGTTGGGTCTTGTCACACAGGAGGGTGGGCAGCAGGGGCCTCTTCATTTCCAGTACTAGGTTCATTTCCTAGATGTTTAGCAATGTTTAGGGTCTGGATTCAGAACGTTGTTTCTCTCCGCTGGTAGATCTGCTCTAGCCCTCAGTTTCTGTGCCTGAGGAACGCACAAAGTTATCTGACTCTTTAAAAAATGACCCTACCCCCCTAAAAATATAATAACAAAAACAATTCCACTGATTTTCTTGTCCCCCTCCCCACTCCTGGCCCCTATAAGAACCCCCGGGCAGGGCTGTACTTCCCCTTATTCTGTTCCTCGATTTGAATGTGCTGTTGAATGTCTTACTTCCTGCCACAGAATTGCAAGGTCTTGAAACCCAATACCAAGTACGGCCATAAATTACACACTAGAGGCTTACTTGCCAATAATGACAGTAAGATCCCACACAGCTGTTCTTTACTGAGCACTTACTGTGTGCCAGGCACTGGGCTAGGTGGATCATACGTGTTGGCACAGTGCATCCAACCCACATCCCTGCGGGGTGGGTTTCATTAACTCCCTTTTACAATTTACCAAGACTCAGAGAAATTAAGTAACTTGCCTAAGGTCACAGTGCCAGAAAATGTTGGTGTTGGGATTTCAACCCAGGTCTGTCTGACTCGTGTATTAAATGGCTGCAGTTAGTTGAAACTCAGGCTTAAAAGCACAAACACACACACACCTCCCGTTGGTCAGCACTGGAGGTTGCTCAAGCACCAACTCCTTACTCTAAGGCTTGATAAGTAAGAGAAAAGAATCATGTGCTTATCCTTTTTTTTCCTATACAAAATTTATTTCAGGGAGACCAAATAGTTGATGAAGGAAAGTTATTTTTTATATATAGAAGGATTCTAGCTAAAAAATGCAGAAGGAGGCTGGGCGCGGTGACTCACACTTGTAATCCCAGCACTTTGGGAGGCCAAGGTGGGTGGATCATGAGGTGAGGAGTTTGAGACCAGCCTGACCAACATGGTGAAACCCCATCTCTACTAAAAATACAAAAATGAGCCAGGCATGGTGGCACGCATCTGTAATCCCAGCTACTCAGGAGGCCAAGGCAGGAGAATCGCTCAAACCCGGCAGGTGGAGGTTGCAGTGAGCCAAGATCATGCCACTGCTCTCCAGCTTGGGTGACAGAATAAGACTCCATCTCAAAAAAAAATAAAAGAAAAAAAGCAGAAGGAATGACAGAGTTCAAAAATCACCATTGTGAACCTTTAATAAAGCATGGATCTTAGCAACAGTCATCAGAGGGTGACAGAGTACTTAGAGGATGGCAGTTGGGGAACTGTATGACCAAGGGCCCAGGCCGACACCAGCAGAGCTCAACAAGAATGGCCCAGCCAGACTCCGGGCCTCACCATATGACAGCCTAGACGTACACGTGCCCCAGGACAGCGTGTGCATCTAAAAAAACCTAACCTGAGTCTAATCGAGGCTTTAGCTCTGTCAGTCTACAGGAGGCACAGGGGAATGACCCGATTTCTCCAGCCTGTCAGTGCCCTGAAGAAAAGGGAGCAGGAGTGGTTGCTCCAGAGTCAAATGGTCTGGGAGGCCTGACACCCAGAGGCAGTGCCTCAGCATCCTGGGGATCTGGATGCAGACAGACCGGAGAAAACGTGAATGTAGACTCTCTATTGGATGATACTCAGGAATTCTGTTCGTTTTGTTAGGAATGGTGATGGCATGGTGGTCTTTAAAGAACAGTGACCTAGATGCCTACTGAGGTATTGGTGGCGACATGACATGGTGTCGTCAGGGATTCATTTTAAATATCCAGCAAAGTTGCAGGGGTGGGAGGAGAGGAAACCAGCTTGTCCGTTGTGCACAGCATTGACACTGGGTGATGGGAACACGTGGATTCATTCCGCTGTTCTCTCTGCTTTGGGGTATGTTTGAAGATTTCTATGATAAAAAGCAGAAAAGAAAAGAAGTCCATGTGGTGAAATGTGTTAATGCTCAGGGCATCAGCGTGCAGGTTTCTGATGGCTGAGCAGTGAGCAGATTGTGGTTGCGGCTCTTAGAAGCCACCCGGATTTACTGCAGGGTGTGCGGTCCCCTTCTCAGCAAGGGGTGTCTGGGTTGAGTCCTGCATGCAGAGCAGGGTGACTGCAGCCCCAGGGAAGGCAGGCGGCAGAGCCCAGCCCTTCTGTCTAGCAGCTTAGGTGACCTGCCACTTCTGCTGCCAGGAACAGGGTGTGACAAGGGATGTGGTTTTCAGAATAGAGATGGTGGTATCTCTGGAAAACTCATACCTTTTCTGTTGTCCTTTCCTTCAGAGGAAGTGGCTTTTAGGAAGAAGAGGCTGTGCATTAAATTTATTCCACGGGATTCAACGGAAGCTGCAATTTGTGACATTCGGATCATGGGCCGGACCAAGCAGGCCCCACCTCAGTACACGTTTATCGGGTGAGTCTTAATGACAGGACTCTCAGCTGCTACTCTTTCATGAGAGCACTCAGGCCACTCCAGGTAATGAGGTCCCAGAGATTTTCATGTGGCCCCCAGGCTCTCAGCCATGGGCCTCTGTCAGCCCAGTGCTCCTCACTGCCCTTCCTGCTCAGCTGCGGCCTCTCTGCGCCTGGACTCGCACTGCTGACTCTACCTTAGGGCCCTTCCCCCACTGCCCTTCTGCGCATTCAGCCTTGAAGCTCCTCTGGGTCCTTCCCCGACACCCTGTGATGCCACCAGCCTCAGCTCTCCACACTCGTTATTCCCCCTATAGGAAAGGTCACAGGGACCTATTTTGTACTGTGGGGCCAAGGTCACTGGATGTGGTCATGAGTGAGGCAAAGGCCCTGCTGTCACAGAGCTGATGTTCGAAAAGGGACAGACGAGCAATAAACGAGAAAATAAATGAGATAATTCCAGAGAGTGAAGACAGTGAAACACAATGATGGAGTGGGGGCCTCTTCCGTGAGGGGGTCAGGAAGGTGACACTTGAGCAGAGGCCTCAATGTCAGGAAACCAGCCATGCACAGATGTGAAGGCAGGGCCCTCGAGGCAGAGCAGAAGCAGAAGGAGAGAAGTGGGAATGAGCAAGGAGAGAAGTGGGAATGAGCATGGTACGTTCTGGGAGCAGAACGCAGCCCCATGCAGCTGGAAGAGCCAGGGAGAGTATTGGGACAAGGGCGAGGGTTGGCAGGACCTCCTAGGACATGGCCTGGAGTTTATTCCAAGCACACTGGAAAGCCAGTGGAGGGCTCCAAGTCAGGAAGAAACATAAATATTACACAGCTCCATGATAATTCCCCAGTAAGCAGAGAACTGCTGAGGCCTGGGCCCGTTTGTGTCTTGTTTCTCCAGTAGCCTCAGCCCTGAGCATGGGCCTGGCTCTGTTGCGGCTCCATAAATACGTAGTACAGTGAAATCCCAGGGTTTCACTTAGGGCTCTGTTGATTGTAAGTGACAGGAAACCCAACCCACTTTGGCTTGAGCAAAAGAAAGAATTTGTTGGCTGGCATCACAGAAGAGTTGGGGAAGCAGGACCGGCACGCCTGGAAGCGGAAGCTTGAAAGCCGGCACTGGGTTCTGGTTTCCCTATCTCCCTCTGGCTGTGGTGCTGGGCTCTGTTCTGACATGTTTCCCCCTCGAGGAGGCCTGGTGCTGCAGTAGCTCTACCTGCTTTTCATCCAGGTTCAAGTCCAGAGGCCAAGAGCAAGTCTGTGTTCCTGCTAGTTCAAAAGAAGTTCTAGAATTTAGTCTCATTGGTCTTGATTGATCTAGGTAGGGTCATGTGCACCCTGGGCTGGTCACGGTTTTCTGGAAAATTCTTCCATTGACCAGGCCTGAGCAGGAAGTAGGATTAGCTCCATGGGAACTCAAGGACTAACCATGACTGGTGCTGCCCCTAAAATACAGAGGGGAAGTCAAAAGTCAGAAAGGGGGTTAGTGGATGCCAGCTGTCTGGAAGGAAATAGATGTTCACTGTCCTCGGTCAACTGAAATCCAGGTGTGCCGGTTACTTGGTGTGGCGGATGGTTTACAGCCCCCTCAGCCATGTGCCTCTTCCCTGGCCAGGCCTGGGAGGTGCCATGTGTCTCCCTGTGGGCTCCCAGAGACACTCTCTCCTCCTCAGCTTCTGAGGCCAGCCTCCTGGCTCAGGCCTGTACTCTGCTTTACTCTTGTTCATTTGAGCCCAGAGCTGCCTTTTTATCAGCCAGGGCCTTTCCTGATAGCCTAGACCCGGTGAGAGGAGCAGATGAGCCCTTGTGGCATTTGCTTGAAGCATGCAGGGAGCAGGTACCACAGAAATGCAGAGTTTCACCTCTGGGGGCTTCGGCTCTGGCATCGGAATGCTCTGTGTCAAGATCATGTGGTTAAGAAGGACTCTGTGATCATTCCCTTCCTACACGCTCAAAAATCCTGTTTTGCAACATGGCTTACACTAATTATGTAAACAGGACTACAGGAGTAGGAAATAGTTAGAATAAACATACTTCAGGCACCTCAGAAGCACCCATTTACATACAAATGGCAGAAACCAGCAATTTCGTAATGAACTTTTAAATCTAATTTCAGTCGCTATGTGTATCTTTAATTATAAACTATCCTGTTGTAAAAAGATTCCATTTTTAACCAATTTAACCAATTTTAAGGAAAAGATATTTACCAGTATGTACCTTGATAAAACCAAAGCCTTTTTTCCTTTATATCACTTTGGAAATATGGCTATAGTTTTATTTCATCTTGGGGCAACAGTTCTCTTCCAGAGGAAGACAATTCCGGTGTCATTTTTAAGCAAGGAAAGAGAATTCAGTATTCAGAACTCTAAGCCACTTATTCTTAAAAGCGGGCACAGTTCTACGTGTTACTTTGCAAGGGTTTGGGATTGTCAGTTGGGGAAGATAGAAACCTCACATTCCAAACAGCACCTCCAAAGCCTGGCAGCTAGAGGCCATGGCCCAGATGTGGAGAAATCAGTGCAGCTCACTGGAATCGCTCATCTAAGAAGACAGGATTGTGGTTTACATGGTTCCTGTGGTGTCCTGAGAAGCTTATTAGGGGTTCCCACAGAATAAGTCTTTCTCCATTTTTTGAAGAGATTATATTCCTCTACATCAGGTCCCAAAGATGCAGTTCTGTGGGGCAACTGGGAAGTTGGAAACTGAATATGGTGAACATGATCCCATCACTATTCCTAGGAGTGTGGCTGTCTCCTCAGCACTCGCGAGTGTGTGGTGTAGTAGGGGTCAGGGCTGTGGTAACTGTGTGAGGGAAGTCACAGGAGAGCTTGTGCGGTGTCTGGGAAGCCCCTTGGTGTCCACTCCTAGTTGTGTGGTTTGTGGGGCGAGTTTTGCAGTTTGAAGATGATTCCCAAACTGACCCTGAGAATGAGGCCGACGGCAGGTGACACACAGCTGGAAGAGGCTGTATCCTGAGATTGGGGTGTGTTAGAGAGTAGGGGGCTAATTCATCTCATGGTTAAAAACCAGCATCTCCCTATCTGTCTCTCCTAACTGCACAAAGGACTTGATGTGGATTATCACGTCATACTCTACAAGGAACTGGCAAAACAGAAAGAAGTTTGGAGAAGCAAGGAAAGTACCAGTTGGAGTAGGAAGGCAAGCTCGGGGAGGGTGACACAGGCAGCCTTGTCCTGAAGGCCTGCCTAGATGGAACAGCTCACCCTCATGTGAACTGTGATGCCCAGAGCACAAAGGAGGTGGTGGAACCCATTTCATGTGGGCGGTGAGAATTGATTCCCTGGTGTTTGAGGCCATGACTCTTTTAAGTTAGTTGGTTTGCTTTGTCACTCAGGTAAATGCTTTGTGCTAACCAGAGCCATGAAGATTTCTCTTTTTTCCTAAAGGGAACTGAACAGCATGGGGATCTGGTATCGAATGGGCAGAGTACCAAGAAATCATGACTCATCTCAACCCACAACGCCTTCCCAGTCATCAGCTGCTTCCACCCCAGCCCCCAACCTTCCCAGGTGAGGCCTTGTTGGGGTGTCTTGTGTTGTCCTGTGGTCGTGGGTCCCTGCACAACATTTTAGAACACCACCAAGTGTCTGCTGAAATAGTGCAAAGGACAGCTGAACAACTGTAGAAGCAATATATCTTTAGAGGAGATTTTTAAAAATCCACTTGGAAATCTTTGCATTACGTGAATGCAAAAGCCATTCTATAGTCCGTTTTGTACGTGTTCTGCAGGCTCCTAAAACTGCACATTATGCAACTTAAAATTGGCTTGCTATTCAAAAGAACTGCTAGCTACACACAGACATGTGTTGTGTAGCCATGGAGTTGGGGTCACTGGCCTTAAGGTCAAATTCCTTCTCTACCTTGGCCAGCAACTCATTTGCAACCCAGAAGGGTAGGTGAGTTCTTATATTCTTCATTTTCATATAATTTCTTTTTCTAATGATCTATAAACTAAGAAATGGGTAGTTTGGGTATGAGAGAATAGTGAGGAGTTTTTCAGGAAATGCTAGTTTTAATAATTGTCTCCACAAAGAAACTTGGGTGAGCCAACTGTTTGCTCTGCAACTGATTTCAGATATAATAGAGGTAGTAACAGTCTCTACACTTTCTGCAAAAATAATCCTGTCAAATAAAAATCCTGTGCATCACTAGGAGTAAACTGAGGGCAAGGAACAAACAGCACTGATGGATTAAGCTTGAGAAAGGGACTGCAAAAGTAAAATAAAACAAGAACGGTGAGGCAGCAACACTTAGGGATTGACGTAATGTAAATGAGAATGGATCTCGAAGCTTCCACGTGGGTGAATAGAGATGAACAAAATCTGTCAGGAACCGGACAGAAGAGTCACCGGTGGGTCTTCCTGGGCCCTCCACAATACAGCCTGCCCTCCGGGACATGCCACCAGCTGTCTGTACTCTGTTGCTCTGTGCCAAGCCTCCGCCTCACTCGGGAGAATGCGCTGTAATGAGGCCCTGAAGCCCTGAGTACTGTGTCCTCTGGGACATCCCCCTATAAAGACAATCTGGTCTTTCTTGTGACAGTTTCATAAACCAAGAGTAGTATTTAAACTTAACTACCCCTGGAATTGCCTGGAACTTTAGAAGGAGTTTTCAGTTTCATTTGGCATAAAAAGTTAGAAATCGCTAATGAGCCTCCCAGAGTTGCAGGGTGAACAGCTGAGTCTCTTTGTTAGGTTCAGGAGTATGAGGCTAGCACCGCGCATCAGCACTTGTTCCTCCGTTTCTGAGCGAGAGCACTGTCAGCTCCACCCCGGAGGGCACTGCCGAGGGTCACTGTCACCTGTGCTCAAGGCTATCTCAGGTGTGTCACCTGTGCTGGGGGGTCAGCTAAGGCCATCACCTGTGTGTTGGGGTCCTCCATCACCTGTGCTGAGGCCCATCGCCTGCCTGTACTCGGGTCAGCTCAAGTTTGGGCTCCTTGCAGAGGCTGGAAAGCCCCCACAGGAGCAGTTGCCCTGAAGTCGTTACAGCTGCTCCCTGCTGACATCATGTGGTTTAGAAGGGCCCAGAAATGGGCACCACCTCAGGCAGGTTTTGACTTTCTGTGGATAAAGAGCGAGCACCAGTTTTCTCAGATAAAGCAGAGAGAGTGCTCTCGGAAACCTGCTGGTCACTGTGAGAGCAAGGCCACTTGCACCTGAAGCAAGGCGGCCGAGAACACTGAGCCACCAGCAGCCTGGCAGGATTGCAGGGCAGCGCATCAGACCCAAGTGTTTATAAGGCTTACGTACTTTATCACCTCTGCCGTACCGTTTATGGTTTACAATGGCTGCAAGGAAATTGGATCAGTTTTGTTTTACTTGCCAAATAAAACAAATGTCAAAATAGTCAATATAAAATGTATTCTAATTTGGCTGAGTTAAGTCAGCCAGTATGCAGCAGGATAATTGAATGTACATTAATGCTTCCAAGTAAAAACCACTTGTCTGTCCCAAGTTGTCCTGTGCAGTAATTTACAGGTAGGATGCACACCTATGTGAGCCTCGACCATAAGGGTTTTTTGGTTTTTGTGGGATTTTTTTTTGGTATTGTTTTCCTATCCAGTATCTTTGATTTTTTTGTTAATGAAATGTTGATTATTCATTCAAATTTTTCCATTGAAGACCAGCAAGGATGAGTATGCTGTTTTATTCCTTGAGGCTTCAGGTCTCTGCACTCTCCAGAGAAGGAACCTGATTGCTTCCCCTCTGGTGAGCAGCAGTGACTGGGGCTTGTGCTTCAGGTGCTGGGCGTCTGCCAGGAGCCTATAAGGTAGGGCAGGCCCCTCACTGGGGCCTGCAGGGCCTCACACCAGCTCGGGGATTTCTTGTCTTCCCTCTCCCAGCTCGAGCCCCAGACATTAAGCTGCGCTGAGAGCCTCCTCCTCCCTTCCTGCCCCTGGCTTCTGCACCTTTGCTTCCGGTGCTCCCTGCACATGAGGTGTGTTTGGTTGGCAGGCCTCAGCGCAGAGGACTCCTCTCCCAGGAAGCCCTCCCTGAGGCTCCTGGACTGGGCCTGTGCTGGGTCTTCTTCTGTGAGCGCTTCCGGGACATCTCGAGTCCCTGGGGTGGTGTGGGCACGTGGTGAACCTCCGAGGAGCTCCCCAGCGCCCACCTGAATCCAGGCAAGCATTCAGTTTCACAATCAATGTGTCCCTTGCAACCGCTCCGGACGACTCCCTGTTCCCTGAGCACTGCGTGGGTCTTTTCCGATGGTGAGAGTAATCCAGGCTTGTAGAAAATTGGCAGAACGTAGAAAGCATGAAAAAACAGGAATTCCATATAACCTTTTGTTATATTTCCCTCGTCTTTTTCTTGTGTACTTTTTACATAGGTGATATCATATCGTGTAATAGCAAGTCTGCGTCTTGCTACTGTTTTCTCAAGTAGCCTCAACCATAAACCTGAGAACCACGTCCAGTGCGGTCTTTGTGTGGCGTGGATCGAGCCGCTGGGAGCGCGGTGACGCAGCGCCCTCTACTGCCCAGCCGTGGCGGTGGCGGGGAATGCGATTCTGAGCCGGAGCTGGTGGCAGGCCCTTTCCCCGCAGAGCGCTGGCCCAGGCTGGCCGGGAGGACCTAGGAAGGGGTGGGTCACAGATCTTGCTGCTTTCTTGAGTCTGTGTTCTTCTCCAAAGCCAAAACCATGTGCCTCCATTTCTTGTGTCATCACTCAGATTTCAAAGAATTCCCTGCCATTTTTTGGAATGCCATTCATTCCCGGCTTTATTTCAGACAAAAGGTGGATCTTTGCATGGTCTGTAGGCCATCACCTGAGGACCTGGTGGTTCTAGCAGCACTGTCCATAAGCAGGAACTGCCTCTAGAAGCAAGAGCTTCCCGCAGAAGCTCTGTTTTTGCAGAAAATGCTGTGGTGTCACCAGCTTTGGAGTTGTCCTTTCGGAGCAGGCAGGTCCCCAGGGAGAGGGATGCTCCTGGGCTGTACCAGTGAGTTGGTGGCTAAGGCAGCAGAAGGTAGCTTGGCAGAGCTCCTCTCCCTCACAGTGACGCTTCATCTCACACACAGACATCGCCACACACATCTCTTGACTGTTTCCTAGTGAAGAAGGGCAGCCGCTTCTTCTGGGACCCGGAGCCTCTTCATTTCCCTGGCCGCAGGCACTCCATCCCCTGCTTGCCCATGTCACGCATGTCGATCAACAGGAGAGGGCTGGCCTCGGGACGGAGGCACGGTGCCATCTCTGTGGCCCTCTTTGGGGCTGGGCCTAGCTTTGTGAGTCAGCCTCGGGTGTGCGATCGGATGGTGGGGTTTCTGATTTCGGCTCTGTGCAGCTGTCTGGGGCAGGGGAGCCAAGAGAGGAAACACCTTCCCGGCCTCTATCAGAGCAGCCCCTCCACCGTCTCGCACATGCGGGGCATCACCTCTTCCTGCTGGGAAGAAAAGGTTCCGCTGCTGCTGCTGGGACAGAGGTTGGGAAAAGCCCCAGGAGGCAGGTGGGCTCACAACCGCTGGAGCAGCAGAAGCCCCCAGTGTGATAAGCGAATGGCTCTGGGTCGACCCAGGAGGAGGCCCCTGGTGAGCTGCTGCCCTGTAGCTCAGCAAGCCGCAGAACCATGGCTTGATAAAGACATCAGAGGCATGCTTATCAAATTTGCAGATGATACAGAGTCATTAGGGTGAGCTGATGTGCTGAATGACAGAATCAATACTCTGCATCTCCTCTATAGCCAGAACAACCCGCCGGAACCATGGGAGGCGATGGGCGCAGGCCGAGAGGGCCTCCAAGGTTCAAAAAATTCCATCACACAGGAACCAAACTGAGGCCTTGCTTAGCAGCCGTGTGTGCAATGGCGGGGGTCAGAGCACGGGTGTGTGGAGTGCAGCCTGGTGTGCACAGCGGGAGGCCCTGAGTGCAGTCCTGTTCCTGGGGCATGTCCACTGCCCCACACCACCAGGCAGAGGTTTCCCGAATCCAGTGTCGAGTTTGAGGAATCCAGTTTGGACCTGAGTGGAGACAGGCCAACCTGCTGCAGACGTCTTAAGGGTCAATAGCAGCAGAGAAAGTAGAAGTGTTTCCAGGTGTGGATGGGGGGGGTGGAGAGATGGCTGGGGGCTCCAGAAGACAGAATTAGGTCAGGTGGACTAAAGTTACAAGGAGGTAGATTTAGGCTTAACACTTCAAAAAAAAAATCAATAAAGACACCTTCCCCAAGGTGAAAATTCTGTGGCATCAAGAAGCTGACCTGAGGTGTGATGCGCTCCCAGATGCTGGGGTTGGTCAGATGACATTTGGATCCTTCAGACTGCAGGAGAATTAGAGCAATCGGTGTTTCTTAAGCCTTATTTAAGAAACATGTCATATTCCCTCTCCCCACCTATAGAAATTCAGGTTCAGCAGACCTCCATGTTAGGGCCACAGACACCTTGAATTTCAGGACCCTCCAGTGAGCAGGGAGGGCACAGAGCAGCAGGCCTTGGTTTCAGAGGTCCCCAAGGCACCATCGATGCTGCTTCTGTATCTGACTTGCAGCCATTGCGTTCCTCCACTCACCAGTGCTGAGGTCAGAGGAGGAGGCATGGATAGTGGAGAGGTGCTGCTGTGCAGCCTCCCTAAGAGGGAAGGCTCAGAGGGGCCTCCCAGCACATCCGGGGCCCTTGGCGATGCGGACACCATGTCTTGGTCCAGGGTAAGCAGGTGTGAGCTGACGACAAGTGGTATTCTGTCCCTTTCAGAGTCTGTCAGAAACACGTAGTCTGGCCTCCAGGTGGCTGGGGTTTTCAGGACATCTTGTGTTTATGTGAACATCCATCCTGCGGGGGCTCTCCTAGAAAATCTGCAACTTGTCGTTCCAGTAGCCCCACCCCGCCCTTCCCACTCACCTGGGCTGTCCTCACCATGGTCCTGAGGGAGAAGCTGCTGCCCAAACTCTCCTCCCCACAGACGCCAGGCCACGGGCACATCCTGTGACCTTTCCCTGACACTGTCTCTCTTGGGGGAAAGGGTTATTTTTCCACCCGAAGCCACAGAGCATTTCCCAGCCATTGAGTTCTGACCGGCAGCCTCCTATGCAAGGTGCAGCTCCCGGTAGCCTCTTGGAGTGTCAGCCACGCCTGGGTTGCCCGTAGGAGGTGACGTGGTGCTCGCTGTTGCAGTCATCTTCCTGTAATTTGTCAGCTCCCAGCAAGTTGTCAGTCACAGGTTCGGAAGTATGTTTCTTAGTGACAGACATAATTGTACTTAACTTTTTGCATGGATGTTATCAATCTGTGACAGATACTCTGGGAAATGGGGCATTTTGATTGCAGAATATCTGTCACATGCATTTAGTCTTCCTCTCAGGGACACCAGAATTCAGTCACAACTTTTGCATGTCGATGTCAGGTTTTGAGAACATAGATCCTTGCTGACCTCAAAAATCGTTCCATCACTCCGATCCCAGGGCTGTCATCGGAAAGGTTAATGGCCCTTCCTACAGGAGAGGAAAAATCATGCTGTGGTGATCTCGAATTCAGGCTGTGCCGCCCCGGCTTGTCCCCCATCACATCATTGTCAGAAGCCCATGAGCGTGCCACACTCCGTCCTGGCCTCTCCAACCCCGCCTTCCCTCTGGACATGGGGATCAACTCCACTACTTTCTGATTAACTCGCAGAGTAAGTCAGCAGTGGGGGTGGTGCCTTAGGTGACCAGCTGGAGCCCTGTTGTCCACACTGACAGCCTCAAATCCTTCGGCTGCCTTCTGTCCATTTTCAATTGTAAGATGGTCCTTGTACCCCAGATGACATCTGTCACCTGTCCTGTTGTTGCAGGACTTGAATGTGAGGCCCAGAATCGCACAGATCAGGGAGGCTGAGTTTTCCTTTTCCTGTTGAGGTGTTTACCGCCTGTTCGGAGTGGCAAAAGGCTTGGCGCTGGAGGCATTTGCCTGTGAGAAGTTTCTCCCTAGGGTTCAGTAGGGCAAGGCTCAGTGCAGAGGATTGGAATTGAAATCTGTGGTTTCATGTAAGGTGCATCATTTATGAGAGGGGTTCTGTGTATCCCGGGTGATTCCAATGACTCTTTTTGTCCCCTAGTAATAAATTGTGACATGGATTTTGAGCTCCGCTTCCATAGTTGCAAGAAATGGTTTGGGGGCAGGTGAGCTGAGCAATGGAGCCCTCTGTCCTGGTCCCATCAAAAGAGGGCTTGGCACACTGGGTGTGGTGGCTCATGCCTGTAATCCTAGCACTTTGGGAGGCTGAGACGGGAGGATCACTTGAGCTCAGGAGCTCGAAACAAGTCTGCGCAACATGGCAAAACCCCATCTCTACAAAAAAATCAAATACAAAAATTAGCTGGGTGTGGTGGCGCATGCCTGTGGTCCTAGCTACTCAGGAGGCTGAGTGAGAGGATCACTTGAGCCCGGAGGTCAAGGCTGCAGTGAGCTGTGATCATGATCCCTCCATTGCACTCCAGCATGGCTGACAGCACAAGACCCTATCTTTAAGAGAAAAAAAAAAAAAAAGGAAGAAGAAGACAAGGGCTTGGGCCCTGCGTTTCTGGCGTGGGGGCCTTCAGACACTTCTGCAGGTCATGTCCAGGCATAACTATGGGTCTGGCTTCCCTTGGAAAAATTGGATTTCCTCCTCCTTCACACTAAAGCCACACACGCTTTTCGTTCGTTTAACTCTAAAGACAGAACACACATTTTCGTTGTCTTTTAAGATGAAGACTGTAGCACAGGGTTCTTTACACAGGGAGCCCAGACATCAGCACTGGGGTGTGAATGATCCTGCCGCGCAAGCGGCACCTTCCAGCCGAAAGGACTGGCAGCCAGCCGTGTCTCAGAGACGAGCCCTCTGGAGGGGTCAAACCTGGACACTAAATCCAAGATGGATCAGGGGTGGGCTTCTGGGGCTCAGGTATTATTTCTGTAAATAGCCCGCATTTACATTCTTTGCCTATAACTTTAAAGTCCGTGGTGGCCTGATAACTACCTTGGGGAAGACCGCCCCCCACCTGCCCTATCCTCTCACATTAATTAGACAAGTCTCCTCCTGTCTCCGGGGCACACCATTCTCATTCCAAAAGCGTCTCTGCTCTGGCCCTCACCATGCACCTCAGTTTGCACCAGCCCCTTCCCTCCTGGAAGAGACTCCAGAATGCTTAGGATTGGCCCTGGCCAGCCCCGCCCCAGGCCTGTAGTAGCCCACATCACTGCTAGAAAGCCTAGCCCACATCGGTTCCCTTCTTCTCCTCCAGTTGCCTGCATCGTACGGCTTGGCATCTCACAGTTCCCCGTCATCGCTGCATGTATTTCTGTTTGATCTTACTGACTAGATTTGCTGCTTGCTGATGACAGAGATCCTCATGTTTTCCTTTTTCTCCTTTAAAGCCTCAAAAGAGGCTAGTCACACAGAAATAGCAATGATGATCCCATTGCATCACCATTCCTCAAAATTGAGCAAGTACTTTCAACCATGTCATCTCATTCCATGCTCACAGTAAGTGTTCACTGGAAAATGTGTGGCCCCAAGATGGTAAAGAACTCTGAATTCCAGGTGGCTGGCACGTGTTAGGCACCCAGAAAGTATTTATTGGATGCATAAGGTGAGTTAGTTTAATGCATAGGACTGGACATCATATTTTATGCATCGCTCCTTCCATCCGTCCATCCATCCAGCAGAGACTTATCATGCATTTATTAGGTATGAGGTACTGTTCAAAGGCTTTACAAATAACTCCTTTAATTCTTTATTTTTATTTATTTTTTATTTTTGAGATGGAGTCTCACTGTTGCCCAGGCTGGAGTGCAGTGGTGCTATCTCAGCTCACTGCAACCTCTGCCTCCTGGGTTCTAGCAATTCTCCCACCTCATCCTCCCGAGTAGCTGGGATTACAAATGTGCGCCACGTTTTTAGTAGAGACGAGGTTTCACTATATTGGCCAGGTTGGTCCCGAACTCCTGACCTCAAGTGATCTGCCTGCCTCGACCTCCCAAAGTGCTAGGATTGTAGGCGTGAGCCACCGTGCCCAGCCAACTAGTTTAATTCTAATAATAGCTCTGTGAGTCCGTTACTATTATCAGCCCAGGTTTAAGCTGAGGAAACTGAGAGCGCGGAGGTTAAATCCCTTGCCCAAGGTCATACAGTTAGTAAGTGTCAGGGCTAGGATCTTCACCCAAGCAGGCAAGCTACTGTTAGTGTGCAGACAGACTGTCTCGAGGCCCCCGGCCGTGAAGCCTTTCATCAGGGAACCAAGCATGTGCCTGGAGGGGCTGGTGGGTAGGGGGGTTGCCCATCCAGGTGGCTCTGCCACCTTCCTGTGCAGCTTCTCCAGGCTTCTGACCAGCAGCTGGTGAATGAGGACTTCCCCAGGCGTGTGGGTGGGGAACGCGTCCCGCAGAGGCCTCTCTGGTCGGAAACCGCCCAAGCAGTCTTAGAGAGACGTGTGAACTTTGGCCGGTGTCCAGCACACTTGCACTGTGGTCGCCGACTGAGGGAACATGTGGAGGCCGCCCCGGGAGGTCCCAGCACCACCATCCCTCCCTTGCTTTGAAGCGGGCATTTAAGCAGGGTTACGAGCAGTGTGGTTTATTCTGGTGATTGTGAGAGCGGCATGAAAGAGACCTACAGAATGAGGTTATTTGAATATCTTCAAAATGCTCGTGAACAGAGCGGTGGCCGCTCTTGGACCAGTATCAAACTTAGTTTTGGTGTCAGAGTAATTTTGAAGGGGAAATTTCATTAGAATGCAGTTCGGTATTGTTAGATATGAATGATGAGTTTAGGCTGAGCAATACACTTTTTGATATTAATTTTTAATACAGCTTCTTGGGAAGTCAGAGCTTCTATTTAATGAAGAATTGACGATTCGTCAATTCAGCTCCCACCTCGGAGCTGGCCTTGGGGTTCGCGCTCTCATGTCAGATTTTTGAGAAGGTATTTGCTGCTTGTAAACGTGTTATCTTTGTAATTTTGGTGACTTTCTAAGTGTCTTATTTTTCTCAGTGGTCATGATGGTTATGTGTGCTTTTTTGTTGTTATCGTCCCAAGAAGCGGGGTTAGAAATGGGAAATTATTCCCTTCTGAGTCCGGCTCACGAGTGCGCGAGGGCGCTTTGTGCAGTTGGTTTCAGCGCCAGGGTTTGGAGAAAGGCTTTTTTCAGGATTATGAAAATAGTTTTCTGTGTGTCAGAACAGATTTATCAGTTCACTTTAGGGTCGGTTTTGTGAACCAGACCATTTAGAGGAGGATATTTTACCTTTTATCAGAGTGGAAGCTGACAGTCTATTTGCAGGTAGCTCTGTGGAATGTTTCACTTGGGTCTCTCAGTGTAAATCTAGCTGCCAAATAAAGTAAAAATAGGCATTAAACCAGTGATATTTCCCAGGATTTTGCTACCACCCCCACCCCCCGCCCCAACTATGCTCTTCTATTTCGATGCAGAGTTTCAATTATTAATTGGGATAGTTAATAAAATCCTTTGCTTGCAGTTACTTTTAAAAGGCCTTTTGAGTTTATTTGGGTTCGGTTTTGCCAGTAGGTAGGGTAGAATTCAATCTGAATATCCTTCATGAGCAGCAGATGTTTTGTTTCCAGTTGAATAATAATATTAATAATTATTATTATTAGAATAAATGCAATTATTATTATCATCATTATTATTTCAGCTATAATTTTCTGGGCATCTTGTGTCAGACATTGTGTAAACATTATATATATACATATATACATATGCGCACACACACAGATGGATAGATACATAGTTTTAATCTTTATAACCATGTTATGAGGTGAATAATTGTGTCCTCATTTTATTTTGTTTTGGTTTTGTGGGTTTTTTTTTTTTTTTTTTTTTTTTGAGACGAAATCTTGCTCTGTCACCCAGGCTGGAGTGTTGAGAAGACTGAAACTTGGAGAGATCATGACTCATCCGAGGGCAGGGAGTTAGGATTTAGAGGGGTTGTGAGCAGAGGAGAGGTCTCACCGTAATGCCCTGCCTGCCTTCAAGGAGCCTCAGGGCTTCCTGATTGAACGCTGACCCTCTGCTGTGAGCTCAACCTTGCGTGGGACCAGAAATCACCATCCGGCCTGTAGCCCCACATTCCACCTCCTCCTCAGTCATGGCTGTATTTGGCTAAACAAATTGTTTTCCACAGCTTTTGAGATGGATTGGGCAGGGAGGAGACAAATGTTGCCTTTGGCTCTTTGATAGAGGATGTGCTGCATTCGGTCCAGACTGCAGCTTGTCCTGTGCTCTCACGCACACAGCCCTTTATGAATCTGACTTTGGCAGTCCCCTGACTCTTGAATTTTCAAAAGGCGGATATTTTAGTAGGCTGGAAGAAGATGAAAAGCTAGCAGTGCCCATATGTTCCTTGTTTTTAAAAGTAAGGTCAGCGAGGTTTAGAGACTCTTTAAATATTTCAGTTTATAAGATTAGACTAGATCATCTGGAATGGAAGTGTGGTGCCCCTGGTCCCAGACTTGGCTTTTTTCTTCATTTCTTTTATATGGGAGGTAGGTGTTTTGGCATTGCAAGGTTCAAGTGTAATAAAACTTAAATGTAGTGAATAAATACCATGATTTGGAGTGTTGCTGTGGCTATGAAAGTTAGTTTCCTTTCTTCGTCTTTTTTTTTTTATTATTAAGTAATCAGTGACTTGAAAAATAGCAGATTGGTACAAGGATTGTAACTTAAGAAACTGAAAACTCCCATGCTTTAAAAGAGTATAGTCTTTGACATTTTTCTGCGGAAGCATTTTCTTCACTCATTTAAATCTTCCTAGGCTGAGATGAAGCATTCATCCTGAAATGTACACTTGAATAGTCTGAAATTCAACACAAGTGTATCTTTTTAGTTAGGACATTTTGTCTTGGGTTATCAGTGGTCAGCGATGGTAGTGGTGGTTTTGCTTGACCCCAAGATATTTACAGACGCCTAGGATCTGAGCAAATATCTAGCCCAACCCCAAGTTGGGACTAGGTCTCGATTATTGGTAACACACCTAATGTTTTATGCCTGTCACCCAAAAAGCATTTTTACAGCCAGGATGTGCCCATAGTCACCAACAGTAACTGTTGGGAGACACGTCAGGGAGAGGTAGCTGTGGTCACTGCCCCGTACGACAGCCAAAAGCCCAAAGCAGGAGGGACCCTGCCCTTCTCCCAGTGCACAATGAGTGGGAGCTCTGTGTTCTGGCCGGCATTTCCCGTCACGTTCAATAGGACATGTTCACTCTTCATACTTCTTCAATTCTAAATTTCAGAAGTAATTTGTCACCGTAGAGGAGGGCGTCATTAATAACCATTATTTAGAACTGTCGAGTCTTCCTCTCTGTGCGTGTCTGAGTTAAGCATCCCCAAAATTGGCCTCGTTGGTGGCAAGCAGTGCCCCACATTGACAGATCGAGACTACCCCACCCCCACCCCCACCGACGCCCTCACAACCCAGTTCTTCCCCGTCTGCCTTTAATCACCGCGAGGGGGGCGACAGGGAATGGCTACAGCATGTCCTCCTGGAATTCATTAGTGTTATTACCAAAGACCGTGTTGTAAATTGAGATTTTTTTTTTAGCTGCTTGGAAAAAATTTCTCCTTAACTATTTCATTTTATTGTACTTCAAAAAAAGAAAGAAAGATTTTTCTCGTCAAACTTTTGGAGCAGAATAGTTCGGAAACCCCGACTTCAGATCCCACTGGGTGTGGACCCTGAGTTGTAAATGAAGCTGAAATCGCATCTGGTTACCCTTGAGCTCTGGGGTGAGGGCCAAGGAAGAACCCCCAAACCTTCCGAGGGGTGGTGAAGAAAAAGAATTGCCATTCAATGTATGTTAATGCGCATTGTTATTCTTTAACATTAAAATTCCACTAAAGTACTAATAATTACTGTTAATATCTTTCGGTGGAAACTTACAGTAAAGGAGCAGTAGTGGAAACAGTATTTAAAGGCGAGCTGCCGGCATGATAAGAATGCAAATAAGCGTTATTAGCCTAATGATTTTGCCGTCGCCATGGTTGTGCGGCAGCAGTGTTGTGAATATGTCATCCGGCACCCGTGAATTTGGAAAGTGTGTCAAAACACAACTTCAATTAGTTTGCTCTAATTATGGCTCTGGAGAGTTGGTAACTACATCACTCCTCATTAAAAGAGATTTTCTTATATGGATTAATATAATATACAAAGGAAAGTTTCAAAGTTCCCGACGCCATTCACTCCCCCCACGAATGAGCCAGGGCGGGCCTGATGGATCCGGATCCGGATCCGGATCCGGGGTCTGTTCCTGCATTGGGCCCAGGCAGGGGGCTGGGGGCGGCTCCCTCCTTCTGCCTGGCGATCCACTTCCTGCTGAAAGTGGCCACTGCAAATGGAGCCTTTTCCACAGGAGGGTCAGTGAACCCATCACAGGCTTTTAAGGAGAAATGGCTAACCTGAAACTATCAGGATGTTCCTCCTTCTCAGCTTCTAGGTGGAGGCTGGAAGCAGAAAGGTCTCTGGACCTACCGTGGTCCAGTCCCATGTGTGCACTCAGCCCTTGGCCCTGTCCTGGGCCCTTCGGGGAGATTGTGTGGGAAAATATGCTGGTTTTGGTCACGCAGAATCACATGGTATCTATGAAATGTTAGTAAAAGTCTTTTCAGATAGCAAAGGTGTACATTAACGAAATATCCAAGCTGACATATAATATAATGACAGTTCTAAATGCTGTCATTGAGCCTTGGCCATCTTGAAAGAAGAGAGTTCACATTTTCTTGTCCTGTTGCGGACTTTCCCCTCCCCGAGGACACCTGTCCTGCAGTGCCCACCTTCTCGAGTCCCACTCTGCAGGGTTTGGATGGCCACCTTGTCACCTTGCCTCAAGTCAGCCTCGTGGGACTGTTCCTTGAGCTTTGCTGCCCCCACCTCCGTCATTCTGCTGAGCCCCCGGCCACAGAGGCATCATGACTTCTATTGGGGGTGCTCAGCGATGCATTTTGAGCCCAAGAGTTAGATTTTAGAATGCTGGTTGAGGAGGCCTGGGTTTTGGTTTTCCTCTGATTTAGCCACACAGTGCAGATGATCCAAAATACAGCCTTGAAAACATTTTTGTGGGCCTTGCGTGTTCTCTTTGTCATCACTTTTGGTGAGTAACTCTGTGTGTGTGTGTGTGTGTGTGTGTGTGTGTGTGTGTGTGTGTGTGTATGTGTTTGATGAGTCCCTTGGGCCTTCTTTACACCACTCACAGGCAGTGCTACCTTGAGTGAGTTTTATCACTCTCTGAGCCTATTTCTTCCTCTGTGAAATGGGGATAAAAATGCCTCCTTTGCAGGATTTGTCATGAGAATTAAATGGGGGGACACAGAAAGCACCACCCTGGTGCCCAGTGAGCACCCGTGCATGCTGGCTTTCTGTCTGTGTCCAGGGTTCAGTGCAGAACTTAGCCTAGCATGAGCAGGGCATCCCCTTAGACCTTTCCTTTGCCACCACGTGGCTCCTGCCCTGCTACAGTTGCAACTCCAGTCACCAGCACCTGCTCCAGCGCCTCGCAGCATCAGAGACCGGACGCAGGCTTCCTCCCCTGCGGAGCTGGGACTAGAACGGCCGTGCTCACAGGTGAGCAGCTGGGAAGGGGTTAAGACAGTAATTGTGTAAGTCTTCCAGGCTTTCTCCCAGTTCTGCGATAATTTGATGAAGAACTTCACCCTAATTAAATATTCAAATTAGGAATAAGTGTCAATATGGCTTCCCATTGCCTGGAATGATGATTAATTGTATTCAAAACTCTAGTGGCCCACGGTAATCTAAACCTAACCGTTGTGCTTGATTATTTCTGCACCACACTTGCCATGTTTTCGTTTTAAGATTTAAACTAGTAATTGATTTGCCATATGCCATCAAGCTGCACGTACTTTACGCATTTAGGAACTCGGGGAGTTTGGAATTGTGATTTCCTTCGTCTTCAGTGGCAGCTTTTTTTTGCCTTGTCCAATGCCGAGTGATTTGGTTGTGTGTGTGTGTGTGTGTGTGTGTGTGTGTGTGCACATGTGTGTATGTTGCCCATGAGGAAAACCCATTCTACAGTCAGGCTGGTAGGTTGGAGTTATATTGATCATGGCAAATGGGCTTCCCGAATGAAAAATGAACAGGTCTGTGTTTGCACGCACTTCAGGCCCCCGTGTCATCTCGGTAAAGCAACAACATAGCATGGTGGAAAGAGCATTAATGCACATCCTAGCCCAGCCATTTTCTTCAGCTGTGTGACTTTGGGTGAGTTACTTAACCTCTCTGAACCGCTTTTCCCCCATGTCTAGGGTACTACTTCCCTTGCTGGGTTGTTTAGATTAGAGATGCGTATGAAGCATGAGGAACAGTGCAAGTGCCCTGTGAGTGGTAACTGCCATAGTCCTAAATAATTACAGGAGTGAAAATTCCAGGAGAAAAGCCTTCACGCCGGCCTCGCTGGAAAGCCACTCCCAGCCATGCAAGTCAAATCCCATTTCCTGCCTCTCTGACTCCCGGAGCCTCCGTTGCCCATCCTTGGCTTTGTGACATCTCTTGGGCCACTGTCTAGACTCTGGAATTACTATTCCATTGCTCAGGCCTTTTCTCTCCGACCACAGTCTTTCCTTTTCGCAGGTGGGACCATGGCTCCCATGTCTCTAGATACCTCCCAGGGCCTAACGGGGTGCCTGGCCTGTAGTAGACTCTCAACAGATGTTTGTTGTTTTGGTTATTTCTTTTTCATGCCACTGTCTTAAAATTCAAGCCTATAACTGTATTGTCCTTTATGGCCTATCTTTTGATATTCAGAGCTTTTTACTTTGTGATATAGGAGATTTATGTTTGTGTTTCAGTTGACTTACAGATAAATTCCTAAAGGGGAAGATACAAGTTTCATTTGGTTTCTTAAACTGTCTCGGTGCCAGGCAGTGCCTAGCACACAGTAGGAGCACAATAAAAAAAGTGAGCTGAGTCAGTCGCCACATCCTAATTATAGCGACCTTGTGTGCTTGTTGATACCGGTCCATCTCCCCTGGTAAGGGGTTGTGTTCCTTGGGTAATATTTGGAATTAAGTTTTAGGTCTAGGCATAGAAGGTTTATAAGATAGTGAATATAACTGTAGAGGAAATAGGTCTGTTTTAAGCTTTACAAAACCTTACTTGTCTTGGCTGGTGTCAATTACAAAACAAAACAAAAAAGCGACTCATCAGACTGTGAGAAATGATAGCAAACTTGGGGCATGGTGGTTTCTGTCTGAGGTTGGCTCCAAAATCAATATGAAAAGAAAAATCACCACCACTGAAAATATTTTAGAGCCTAGCGTGATTAAAATAACTGACTTTCTGTTTTAGTGGAACCAAGTTAGGAGAAAGAATTACAGTATGTCCTCACATCTCTGGGTCTTCACCGATCTCAGTCGTAATTCAGAGCCTCACTTGGGAAACACAGGGGACTTGGAGCAGGAATCCTGGCTGTGAAGTCATTGAGGAGGATTCGAGTGTTAGTCGGGCCCTTCCAGCTGAAAATGATTCATTTTAATTACCTTCCAGGGCGATCCGATACCTGAGCATATGGTCTTTAAGAAATAAGGTTCCCCAAACTGTCAGCAAGTATGGGCAATGGTCAGGGACCTCTTTCTGACACCGTTGACCAGCCTTGGAGAGCGGGCACTCTAGAAGGTGCTTATTAAAATGCCAGCAGGTGCAGCAAAGGTCCCCTTCCCTGTGACTCCCGCACCCTGCTTGTGCCAGGTGTTTTATAAGAGCCTTTTTCTTCATTAAATGGCATTCATTAAGCACGTCCTTACACCTGGCACAGAAGCTGTGCGTCACAGATGACTTCTTCCCAGTGGTGTTTGCAGGAATAAAACGGAATTTCATTTAGCCATTTGCTGTGTTCTTCCCCTTCCTATCTTAACTTGACTTTTGTTGCTTTTCATACTTCTTCTGCTGCCCCCTCAATCCATTCCTTTCCTTTGTACATGACCTCTGATCTTTGTCCACCAGCAGACACATTATATAGAAAACAAGATGTCCCTTCAGCACCAAGCACCACCACCCTGGATGCTTTCATACGTGTGTCTCTTCTACTCTCCCAACCACATGGAGAAGCATTCTCCTAGTTTTTGCCATCTTTTTTCCGATTAAAAGAAATAATTTCTCATCGAAAAAAATTAACACTTAAAAAATATGGAAGAGCAGTGGGGCAAATCCACACTCCCATCTTAGAGGCTTCTGTCATCAATACCATGAGCCTCTCCTGCCCCTCGGTCACCTCTGAGTTACTCCCTCCGGGCCCTTTGCTGTACCATAGCTTAGCTGTGTGTGCCCATGGAAAAAAAATTGTCTTATGGGGTTGTTTATAATACATCACTCTGCAACTTTGTTTTTGCTTGGCTTGTTTTTTGGTTTTGTTTTACTTAACAGCCATGTCTTTGGGAGTTGGCCATTTTTACAGAAAAACCTCTGGCTCTCTTCATCTATTCATTTCGTGTAATACTTTAGTATTATATGAAAATTCCACATTTTATTAGCCTCCTCTTGTTGATGGTCACTGGGCTGCTCCCAGTCCGTTGCCATGACAAATGCTGCCCCAAGGCCCTGGTTCCTGTCCTTTCCTTCCACAGCTGAGATCATATTCCATACCCGGATCCCGAGCTTCTCACTCCAGCCCTCCCCACAAAGCCTGTAAACATGGTTTTATGTCTGCATAATGTTCTGAGTCAGACATTGTAACGTTATTTCCAGTTTTTGAGGAGACCGTCATAATTAAGAGCATGAATTGTGTAATTTGCCCCATCGGCATTCAGATCCAAGCTCCTGCACACTCTGTGTTCAAGTCCAAGCTGGATCCAGCAGACAGGCAAGCTGTGGAGCCCCTCTGAGACACCTGTGGAGTGGGGGTACTCTCAGCACCTCACTGTAGGATAGGGTTGGGGATCATAAGATGCATATGACAGGTACCCGCTGTAAACAAATCAACCGATGCTGTTTTTAAATTTTCTTAAATAGGTCATTTCCCACATTTCAGGTTCTTTCCTCAAATTTCAAAAAGGGAAGAATAAATGCTGGTCCTTTTGTCCCATTACTTCCCCATTCTTAAGTCTTAAATTCGAATCATCTGGAATGTATTACTGTGTTTCTCCTAGAGGAGGTGACATGAATAATCTTCTGTTGTTGTCTTCCTGCACAAAAGACAACTTGAAGTAGTACAAAATTGCTGAATCACAACTATTTTCACCTTCAAAACTCTGCGGCTACATCGTCTTCCAGCATTTAGTATGGCAGAGGAAAAGTCTGAAGTCACCATCAGTGTTTGCCAGGATGAATCCTCTTTTCATTGCATTTTCTGGAATACTGTGAACCCCATTGGGTGTGGGTGTGTGTGTGTGTGTGTGTGTGTGTGTGTGTGTGTGTGTATAAGGGGTGGGAGATAAAAGTGGCAGCTGCCTCTGACTGTGAGTGCACCTCTGCCTTGCTAGTCACCACTCCCTCGACGCTGCCCTTTGACAGTCTGGGAGGACAGCAGGCACTGCAGCTGCCTGGGCAGAGCCGTCTTCATTATATGTGGCCACTGGGTCCACAAGATTAATGGTAACATTTTAAAAATTCACACAGACCTGGAATCAGCACTAGAAAATACAGATTTAAATTAACAAGGAAAAAGCAGAATCCCATCAAAGGAAATAAATCGTGCTGGCAACTATTGTCACATAATAAAATGTATTCTATAACTGAAGGGCTTTTATATGGAGCTGTCTGCAGCTTAGTGGCCATGTTAATTGAATAAGGTGCCTAAGACTGACTTGGGGGAAAAAATGAAATTCCCCTCAGCATCTATTTAGCTGGAGCCGTCATCGTTGGCAGCATGTGCTTGCTGACCTATTTGTTTCAGAACAGCCAGTCCCTCCTGCAGAGAGACATGATGGCCACCAGAAGCAGCAGGGTGAGCCCTGTCTCCTCCGGGCAGTTCTGTGGACAGGGGGAAGGGGGGGAAAGCTTGGTAACGCTCCCCGAGGATTTAGGGACTGTTCTAGTTATAATTCTCCAGTGACCAAACAGATTTTGGAATAATAATCCATCATTTGAGTCAAGTGGCAGAAATGGTTGTCCTCTGATGAACAGCCCTTGCCCCAGGGGTCTAAGACCTACTGGGGAAGGTGCCAGAAGGCCTTCACCTCCAGGCACTATCCTAAGTAGAGACAGTTTCTCAAGACTTTGAGTCTCCTTCTCCTTAGTCTGTGGGGGAGCTTTATGAACTCTCCTAAAATCTAAACTCACGAATCTGCCTATAGAGTGGTCAACTTTGGGGCCACTAAAATGACTCCACTGAAACTGCTGTCCATGGGTGCACCAGCCACCGTCATTCTCGTGGACCTCTTGGGGTTTTTTAAAATTATTATTTTTATCTATTTATGTATTTTGAGACTGGATTATGAAACTGACTAATTTTGGGGATTTTTTTTTTTTTTTTTTTTTTTGGTAGAGTCGGGGTTTTGCCATGATGCCCCAGGCTGGTCTCGAACTCCTGGGTTCAAGCGATCCACTCGCCTCAGCCTCCCAAAGTTCTGGGATTACAGGCGTGAGCCCCCACTCCTGGCCGACCTCTCGGTTTTGTTTGATGCTGTTGAGCACCTGCTCATTCTTATAACTCCCTGGCTGGGAGCTGCAGAAGAGGTGAGCGTCTGATACCCGTGGCCTAGTGCAGCTCCTGGTCTCTTCCTTCCTCCCTCCTCCAGGTACAGGGTCATGATTGGGGCCTTCCTTCAGTCTCCTTAGACAGTTCAGCCTGTCCATTCTCATTAACCAGAGGCCTTTGTATGGGAAAGAAGTCAAAGAGTGTTGGGTTAACTGACCACAATTGCAAGCATTAAAATAAGGATTTTCTGTCTATGGATGCTAGTCCACAGACACTGGATGCTATGGTCATAGGCGCAGGCACAGACCAATAAAGAGTCTTCGAAAATGTTTTAAAAGACAGCGAAATATTTCATGAAACGGTGGTACCACAATTTTTTTAACCTGTCCTCCATTGTTGGATGGTTCATCGGATTCTAGCTTTTGGCTTTATAAGCAGTGCCGTGATGAATTTATTGTTTACATAAAAATATCATGAATCAGAAATAGTTGCATTTTCCAAGCCATTAACCAACCCAGTCGTGAGGATGAGAAGGAGAGAAGTGACAAGGCTTCCTGGAAGTTTCCCAAAACTATCCCTATTGTAAGTCAGAATCAGATCAACAAGTAGATAATCTTAGAGGATTTTCCCTAACATTTGTTAAGCACTCATTATGTACTGGGCATTGTTCTCGCGCCTGGGGACGTGGTGGGAAGAAAAGGCGTGATGGAGATCATGTTCTGGTGATACGAACACAAGTCAGACAGCCCGGTGGAGTGGAAGGGCACCGCAGGGAGGAGGCAGGGTGTTATAAGAGTGGGTGTGGGGGTGCCTCCTCAGAAGGGTGGCCTGACTGGGGAGGGAAGCCAGCCGCTGAGATCTGGGGACAGTGGCAAGTGCAAAGGCCCTGAGGCAGAAACAAGAGCAGGGGCTGGAGGGACCAAAGCAGCTACTGAGGTTGGCGGATGTGAATGCAGGGAGGGTGGACAAGACGCGGTCAGAGAGGAGGGAGGGGCTGGAGCTGGCAGCACCTCTCAACCGTGGGCGGGTTTGGATTTCATCCTGATGCAGAGGAAAGGCGCCATGGGTTCTGTTGCGGTGCTACATGGAGGCCCTCATGAGCTGGACTCGAAAATAATGCCAGGGTGGCAAGAATGGGGAGAGTTGGAATAGGATTGAAGCTCGCGTGCTTATATGTGCTCACACATGCCTGGTTCTGTGCTGTCAACCCTGCCTGTATGGTGGCCCTCTGTGCCCTGGGAGGGAGCACACCCTTGCCAAAGGCCATGTGGCTCCCTGGTGCTAGCGCTGGGATTTGGACCCACATCCAGCAGACTCGGGGCACTGCCCTTAACCACTACAACTGGTTTGCCTCCCTGGGTGTGCATTTGGGCCATTGGTCATCCAGCTCTGCATATTTCCCTGTAACCTGTCGGGATCACTGAGCTAGTGAGCGGCAGAGGTGTCATGTCCCTGGCATCACTGATTTCAAAAGGGCCTTCAGGAGGGACCCTGTGGCCCGGATTTAGTCGTCTCATTTTATATACCCGATAGTGAAGCTGAATTGGGGTAACTCTAACATAGCAATAACCACCTCCGGAGAACACATGGACTGACCTCTTCATTCATTCCTGGCTTTCCCTTCATCAACTTTACCTCCCAGGGCCTCACTTTCCTATTCTGTTAAATGAGAATAATTACTCCTATCTAAAAAGGTTGCTGAGGGGATGAGGCCGGGTGATATATCGAGGCCCCCCAGCCCAGGTCCTGGCAGGTGGGGCTCCACCCCACACTGGGGAACTGGAATCTCATCTTGCCTGAGACCCAGCTGATGGCACAGCCTTCCTCCTTGTCTCTCACTTTCAGACTAATCTGACACCAAAGCACCCCTTGGCCACTTCTCCTTCAGCAGGTGACTTGTCCTGTTTAACCACAGGTCACCTGTCCCTGGGGCCCAAACTGTTCATTCTCATTAATGGGAAGCCTTGATGTGCCTTTCTGTCCTGTCCCCATGTCCCCTGCTTCCTGTGTCCAGGAACAGTGGAAGCAGAAATGCAGGGGAAGCTATTTGCTGTGTAAGGAGGAGCCCTTCTCCCTAAAGCTTTTTCTGCCCAGGGGGCGTTCCCACCTGCTACTCTCTGACTGCCGTCCCTTACCCACTCTTGCATCAGCTACTTTAGCTGGAGTATTCAGTAACCTGATTTCAATTCAGCAGATCCCTACTGAGCAGTTATTCTGCAAAAAATACAGTCAGCCTGTGACTCGAATCCTCTTTTAATTTCACATTTGCCGCATCAGGCACACATTGTCTATCGTATATGAACAGAAACTTTCTTTTTTTTTCCCCTCTTGTAAATTCCTGGTTGCTGCTGCTGCTGATTTCTTCTTACCCATACCGGGTTTCCTCCATAATGGAGAGGTGAGATTCAGGGTATAAAACAGAGACCCCTGGAGTCTAATTGGGAAAATACACACAGGGAGAAATGAAATGATAGAGACTAACAGCAGTTCATGTCAAAAAAGAAACCCACGGGTTTTCGTGGGCCAACTGCAGCACTTGATTTGGTCAACAAATGGTCAGTAATTGTCTACCCTGTGACAAAAAAGTGTCCCAGAAAATGAAGTACAAAATTGATGATATTTGGCCCTGCTCCTGAGGAGGTCACAATCACATTGGGGACAATTTTGTATCAGATGACCAAAGTGTCTTGTGACACCTGGAGTGGGGTGAGAGAAGACACTCGGGCATCCAAGTCAGTCTGGGGCAAGCCCAGGAAAGGTTTTACCAAAGAGGGGATGGTTGGGTGGGATCTTGAAGTATGAATAGGAGTTTGGAGAGTAGGTAAGGAAGAATGGAGATTCCTAGGAAGAGGGAGTGGCATGGATAAAGAATCAGTCCTAGGCATGTGAAAAACAAGGCCTGTTCAGAGATTAACAAGGCTTCCACTCTTCCTGGAGGAGAGGGGAAGTAAGTAGTGGCAAGAGGCACAATCTGGAAGCGGGGCTGGTGTCCCGGGGATGTGGAAGTGTGTGGAGGGAGAAGACAGCTAAGCCAGGAACCTTGCAAACAGCAACCTCGCAAAGGTTGGAGGTGAAGTGGGAGTTGGGGCGGGAGTGGTGGGCAGAAAGAATCATTTCCAGCGAAGGAAGAGAACTTGGGGCAGGGGGTGAGTTGCAGGGCGAGCCACGGAAAATCTGAGGCCCTGGAGGGACAATCAAGTTTGGTCCCAGACATCAGTATTGCATGGGGCAGCTTGAGAGCCGGGCCCCTTGATTTCTCTGTTGTTCATATACTTTTTTGTTGTTGTTATTGCTCATATATATCTTTTAAGTCCTAAATTTCCCCAAAACTGTCCATTTAGCGGGTCTGTGGCAAGTCATGTTGACAGGAATGAAGTCTCTGCACAAAGTAGGTGGTGAATAATTGTAGGCTCGTGATCATTTGCTGCTACCATTCCCATCCACACTGGCATCTTAGTTTTATTTCCTCACTCTCCCACAGACGGGCAGGGTTTTGAAATTGTAAATTGGATCTTGGCACATTTCTGCTTAAAAATCCTTCCCGAGAAAGGCAGAACCCATGCGGGGCTCCACGTGGCCTGGCCCCACCTTCCTCCTGGCCTTCTAGGCCTGGCAACCCTGGCTTCCTCCTAAGTCTGGAGGAAGTCAGACTCCCCACAGAGCCTCAGGTGCACACCCCTCCTCCCTGCCGCATCTCTCTGATTTCTGCCTATCTTCAGTTCCCACCTCAATGTCCCTTCCTCCGGGAAACCTTCCAGGGAGCCTCCTCCTACCCTGCCCTTCATAGCACTTGAGTCTTCCCACTTTCCATAGGAAATTATCACACTCATAAGCAAGTGTTCAGGTAACTTTATGGATATTTTCGTGTCCCCCTGCCTGTCCTGCCACCACTGAGTCCCCCATAGATCTGTGTTGATACATATTTGACCACCCAACAGCTCAGCCGGCCCCATTTTCTCCTCTGCCTCCTGGCTGTCCTCTTTGCCATCATCCATGTCCACCTGGCTCCCAAAGTTCTGCTAATGCTCCTGCCTCCTCTGTGAGCCTCCCTGAATGCTTCTAGCCCCTGGGGTATTTACTAGACTGCACAGATCGCTCTGCATCCTTGTTAGGTTGCGTGCATCTTTTTAGGGCTTTGGAGGCTTAGAAATCTTAGTCTGGCAAAATGAAGCAAAATACTTTCCTGGCTCCTGGAAATTCCCTCACTGGTACAGTGAGTGCAGTTACAGCACCTAACCCTAGATCCTTTTGGTCACACACACAAGGCCCTGTGCTCAGAAGGGCCCCACCATGGATTTAATGCTCTGCTGTTGCCGTCTTGAAATTCTTGATAGCATTTGAATAAGGGCCCCATGTTTTCAACACACCCTGGGCCGCGCATTATGTGTAGCTGCTCCCATACCTGCCTCGAGGGGCGTTGTGAGGAGCCATAGGAGGATGTGTGACACCTGCATTCCCAGGGCTGGCACCTGGTGATGCTCTCAGCAGGGTCACCTGTCATCATTTCAGTTCTGCTCAACCACAACCACAGTCGATAATTCACTCTTCTGTTTGCTCAGCTTCATTGACTAAGTGCTGTGGTCAGAGACATTGATGAACTGCTGAAAACCCTTCTACAGCTGCTCCTCGCCCTCGCAGGGTTCCCAGGCCTGGCCAGCCTTCAGATTCACCGCTGGAGCTTGTTCAAAGTAGATTTCTGGGCTGCACCCAGCCAGGCCCACGGGATCGGACTCCTCAGGGTCAGGGCCTGTGAGTCTGTGTCGTAGCAAGTTCCCAGGTGACTGACGCCTTCATTAATGCCATGACGGGAGTTTAGGAACCTCCATCCTAGGAGTTTGAACCCAAGCCTCTTGCAATGGTGTTTGGCGCCCTTTCCATCTGGCCCTGGCTGCATTTCTAGCTCCGCTTCCGACGTGTGCCCTAACCCTATGGGGAAGTGCTGGCTCTCTCGGACTCCCCGGTGGGTGCCTTTCACTCCCGTAACACCCTGAGGGGTCCTGAAGCCCCATTCCCTTTAGCAGAATATATTGTTCCTTCTTTTCATGTTTACCAGCACTCAGTTTTTCTTGTTCCCCGAGCACATGTCACGTTGCACTGTGATTTGTTTCTGCACCCTTATTCCCTGCAGCCTGAGCTGAGGGAGCTCACCTCTGTACCCTTGGTTAGCAGCAGTAACAAAGAATATTCAGGTTCCCTCCATGCAAGCCAGTGCACCCAGTGGACACGTTTACTGTGCATGTGTCTGCTGGTTCCCCGAAGCGCCGAGCATACAGTTGGTGCTTGGTTCAGCCTGGCTGGGCCATGGCTGAGTGTCCGCCATGAGCTCTCACTGTGCGACTGGCAGACCCAGTGCCTTCACAGCCCTTGGTGGTCACCTTGCCCCTGGAAGGGTCGTTCCGCTTCCAGCTCAATCCTGGACCTGTGGGAAGATCCCCTCCCTGGAGAGCCTTTCCTCCCAGGAGTCTTTTTTTTTTGAGACAGAGTTTTGCTCTGTTGCCCAGGCTCGAGTGCAATGGCATGATCTCAGCTCACTGCAACCTCTGCCTCACAGGTTCAAGCGATTCTCCTACCTCAGCTTCCAGAGTAGCTGGGATTAGTAGAGACAAGGTTTCACCCTGTTGGCCAGGCTGGTGTCAAACCCCTCCCAACCTCAGGTGATCTACCCGCCTCGGCCTCCCGGAGTGCTGGGATTACAGGCGTGAGCCACCGCGCCTGGCCCTCCCAGGAGTGTCTATGCACAGCAGTCATTCTAGAAGGTCACACACGTGCTGTGTGAAAAAGGCACCCAGTGATTGACGGCTTACTTTATGTGATAAGCGTTCCCTCCACCAGTCTCTTCCTTTTCGGAAGTGTCGGGTGTGGCCACAGGTTAGGCTCTGAGCTATTGCAGCACAGCCTCCAGTCATCCCACCAAGAGGTTTTGTTCTTGTTTTTTCCCCCGGACCTGTTGGGTTTTAAATATTTTCCTATTCGTTTAATTTTTCTTTTCAGCATTCACTACAGGCAGCTGGTGACCATGCCAAATGGATTGTTTACTTTTGACTAAATGCTCACTTAGGCTGTGTGTTCTTTGTAAGCTTTAATGGCTCACGCCTGAGCCATCAAAGACCGTGCTGTGTCTGTCTGGAAGGTGCTTTCCTGAGCACCTACTGTGTGCGCTGCCTGAGGGGGAACACACAGACACAGCAGTTGAGCGATGTGCCATTCTGATTTTCAGAGGTCATTAGTCTCCTGAACTCATATGGCAGTAGTAATTCCCAACACCTTTATTTACAAAGGGCTTCATGTGCAGTGATCCTCAGCAGCCCTGCGGTGTAGGAATGGAAGCATTTGCATGGCTCCTGGAATAAACCAAGGCTGGTGTTCAGCGCCTGGGTGTTACGGTCCCACTGGTGCATTTTGCCCAGTGGGCAGAGATCTGGATCAAACCGCCACCCCACAGAGTGTCTTGGGCCTGCTGTAAGGCTTGGGACATACTTTCTTCCTCTTGGATGTCCTTTCTAGTATGGGGAAAAAAAGGTGACTGTGATGTCTAGAAACTTTCAAATTCCTTGAGAGGACTTGAGCCCAGTGGAGGAGTCACGCTTGATTGAGAAGGAGGCGCTGGCCAGAGCCACCATCTCTGCCCGCTGCTCTGTGCTGCATTTCAGCTGTTGATGGTGTCAGTGCTTCCTGAGTCTTGCGGAATGCTCCTGTAACCTCCTTTCTCTCCTCCTTCTGTTCCTCAGGCACATCTCTCTAACACTTCCTGCCACCTTCCGAGGCAGGAACAGCACCCGGACGGACTACGAGTACCAGCACTCCAATTTGTATGCCATATCAGGTACGTGGAGCCACTGTGCAGGCCAGCTACGGAGTCTGCGTCCCGGGCACCACCTCCTTCCACACGTTCTCTGCCTTCTCATGGGATCTGTCTGCCTTACCTCTTTTTTCTTCCCTGCAAGAGACCTGTTCCCTGCAGGGACCAGGCCTTCCCTTTCCTTTGTGTCGCCTCGGAACTTAGAGAAGGGCCAAATACTCAGCATGTTTTGAAACTAATGATGAAAAACAATGTGTGGATTTCACAGACTTGAAGGGAGGTTTCCAGAGAATACTCGCCACATTGTTCACCTGCCAGACCCCGGCAGGCTTCCCACGAGGCCTCGAGAGCAGCGCCGAGCTGAGCCCTGGTCGGCTCACCCTCCCATATCCAAGTCTGTCCTCACCTCTCATTTCTCACAGCCAGGTTTGTGGCCAGCGGGTACACTGGCGGTCTCCCCTCACACCCCTGGAGCATGAGTCTGTGGTTTCTGAACTCGGCCTTGAAATTGATAGTGTTACCTTGGCGGGAACTTCATCAGTCCTAGTTTTCCTTTTCACCTTCACCCAGGGAGGGGAAAACTTACAAGCCTTATTACAGAATTGAGATTCATTAGGTGCTTGGCAGCACAGGTGACTTGCTAAGAGCCAAGGAAACCCACAAACTCGCCTCCGATTATCCTGGGCCACCAGTCAGGGGTGTTTGTATGTAAGGGGAAAGTGGCAAATCGGTGCCACTTACCAGCACACACCCTTAATGGTGAGTGACATTTTGAACACAGGAACATGGCATTCATTCATGTACCATAATGAATCGGTTATTTAAAAGGTAATCTTTTTTCTAAAAATTGCAACTACAGGTTACTAAATAGATGAAATAGAACAATGGCATAATTCTTGTCAGTATTAGTTTTTCTCGTTATGATCACTCCCTAATAGGTTTGGAAGTATAAGCAAAAGCCAGTTGTTCCATTTCTGGGTGACATTCCTGCTGGGAAGGGGAGGAACAGGGATGTTCTTAAGCCCCCGTCCCTGGCTCCACTCCAGGAACCAGGCTCTCCAAGGGGAGAGCGAACGTGTTTGTCTAAGAACAGCATCTCCAGGGAGAATTTCTTTTGTGCTGTGGCTATTTCAGCAGAGTCGACAAGGAGCATAACAAGTGTGGAAAGATGACCTATTTTGTAGAAAAGCTGAATATTTCCCCAGATGCTTAGTGGCATAGAGGTGCAGAACAGGCCTGTGGAATCCAGCAGGGCGCCCCCATTCAGAATGCACACAAGGGAAGCTCCATCAAAACGGATGACTTTTTTTCTGCAGCTCGCAAATCTTTTTCCAGCCACAGCGTTCGGCTACACCCACTTTACCTGTGTTCTCTGATGGCTTTCCCAGCTGTTGGCGTTTCTGCAGGAAAGAGCCACGGAGTGAAATCTCCTATGGTTTGGCAGGAACACTGCTGTCTGCCTCTGGACCGCTGCTTCCTCGCCCCGCAGCTTTGATGAGGTGTTGTCTGGGTTCATTTCAGCTGTTAGTTTAGCAATACCAAGGTAACAGCCTCAAGACACAGGGGAAGCCATTCAGAAACTTCCTGTTACATTTATGTAAGTGGCAGTCAATTGGATTTTATCTTCCAAACAGAGGTAGTTGAGGCTACAGCCCCCGGCAGCAGGCAGTTTCAGGCCTCCTCAGCGGCTGCAAGCACCAAATTGCTCTGCCAGGGTCTAGGACCGCTTCGTTGTGTTGCTGCCAGAAATACCCTGCAGGACCTGCTGGCTCCATAAGGCCTGCAAGCTCAGCACTGGGCAACTATGGTGCAACTGGGAAGCCTGCCCGCCCACCCACTGGCAGCCTGCCTGCGAGTCGTTCTGGCTAGGAGGGAGCAGAGACCACCCCCCTCACCCCTATATGAACGGTATTTGGCACCGAGTGGCCTATCTCAGTTTGGTATTGTGAAGTTAGGGTTTCCTCTGGTTTCTTCCAAAAACAGTTAAGGCAAAGTGTGCCCCAGACCCTAGCCCTTGCCCAGTACCGATGCCTTGATAGCTGGAGTTCTGCTGATAATGAAATGAATCATCAAACCGTTCTGCCTCTGAACTGGCCCTGGCACAGGTTCACTGCAGACTTCAGGAGCTGAGCCTTTGGTGCAGACTCTTGGCGTGCCCTGTGTCCCTCCTGAAGACATTCGATTACTGCTCCCTTAGTGTTCCGTCCCTTCCTAAGAGAAGTAGATTTCAAAACAGTGTAATTAGAAATTTGAAAAACAGCCCACACTTAACGTGTATGTATGGTTGTTAAAGTATATTAACTTTTAAATGTTCGCTCAGTGGTCCACCTGCTAGTAGATCCCTTTTCCTGTATCTTTCACTAAGACAGTTGCTCCCACCATGCCTGCTAAGGGTGAGACATGGCGCATAGTTGCAAGAGACACCAGTGGAGACGATATGTAGACCCATCCCTGGCACACAGCAGTGCTCATGATGTGGTCATGGAAGGAAGGAAGAGATGAAGGAAAGCATTTAGCCCCCTGTCTGCCTTGCACAGGAGTACCCTCCCAGACCCCTGGGCCAGGTAGCCATCCTGATTTGCTGCTTGAATGCCTGATTTGCTGCTTGAATGCCTGCGGTGTCTGGGACCACCACCTCCTACCAGCCCACCCATCCCTGTGAGATGCTTCCTCGTTAAGATGGGCTCTGTCTTCCTGTTCTTTCACATCCACCCAGCGATTTGAGATACTGCGCATTCTGCCGGCCAAAATCTGCCAGGTGTTCTACACAGTCCAGTCATATCTCTTTCTTGACCACAGAAGTGGGATGAGGAGCTCTTTCTAACTCAGTCCTGAAATCCTGAGATACTTGTGGCCTGCGCTCTGCTCTCTTGTACCCTAATCCAAACGGCCACGAAGCTAGCATCCATCCTCGCACTTGTCCTAGCAGTATCTCCTAGAAAATACAGATGTGCAAAAAGATTTATCCACAAGGATAAGCACTGCCACTTCTCAAAAATAATACTTCAAGACAGGGGCGAGAGGTGGATAGATCTTAAATGCCCCAAACAAAGACGAATGCTTAAATTACAAAACAACCATACGGTAGCCTTAACTTTTCAGCCATCCAGAAGTGATGACTTAGATTAAAAGATATATATGAATATTGTTAAGTGGAAAGAAAAACAGGTAACAAGTCAGAATGTGTAGTGTGATCTCATTTTAAAAATTACATCTAAGCTGGGAGTGGTGGTCCATGCCTGTAGTCCCAGCTACTCGGGAGACTTAGAAGGGAAAATCCCTTGAGGCCAGGAGTTTGAGGCTGTAATGCGCTATTATGATGGCCTTTGGAAATAGCTGTGCACTCCTGCCTGGGGAACATGGATCTTGTCTCTTAAAAAAATTAATTAATTTTTTTAAATTAACAAAAAATACATCTAAAGATCTGGAAAGGTCCACGCCTAAGTGTTTATAGTGATTTTCTTGGGACTTTCCTCTTTTTTTGGCCTCTTTGCAGTTACTCATTTTCCATAATAGCATGTGTTGCTTTTACAGTAAGAAAAAATATAGACCTGATGTGAGCGTGTCATGTTCTTGGTAAACCCTGCTGGCCTGCAGGATCACCGTTTTCTCCTGAGCGCTCACGAGCCGCCTCTGACTCATAATATGCTTTCAAAGTTTACTGCAGATCATTTCCAGACCACAGATCAATAATTTTCTTATTGTCCCTTTTAGAAAATATGATTTTTTTTTCCCTGTTATCCAGTCCCCTGAAATCACCTGTTCACTCGAGTTCCTCAGAGATCACTGTCTGTAATTCCAGCACCATCCTTTACATCCTGCTGTCCCTCTGGATATGGACTGGGCAGGCAAGCAGTGGGCTGCTCCAGCCACCTCCCTACCTTCCTTGCTCTTCACGTTCCCCATCACTGTGTCGCTCTGTAGGGTTTGAAGATGGTTTTCCCTAAAAAGATAAAATGATGGTCGCTTGGCTTGGCTCACTCTGTTATCCATCTGGATTAGGGTTGGCAAACTAAAGCCTATGGCCCAATCCCATCCACAGCCTGTTTTGTATGACCTGCAAGCCAAGGATGGTTTTAATATTTTTAAATAGTTGGACAAAAATAAAAAGAGTAATATTTAGGGACATGTGAAAATTATATGAAAAACTTTAATGTTTGTAAATAAAGTTTTATTGCAACACAGCCATGCCCAGTCCTTGACAAACGGTCCTTAGCTGCTTCACATTCCAATGGCAGAGTTAGGTGTGTGCAGCCAACACCGGATGGCCCACACATCCTAAATATTTACTCTCTGGCCCTTTACAGAAAACATTTGCCAACCCCGGTTAGGGTCATCACTCGTAAGCCATGGGTGCTATGCATCCTCTTTCTTGCTCTAAACAAAATATTTAAAAACAATCTTTTTTGATGTTTCTTACCTTGCTGACTGTAGCTTTCCTGGTGCTGGTCTCACTGGTGTGACCCCTGTAGCTTTGTGCTTTTGGTTTTTTGAGCATGCCTTTAAGATCTTACGTCTTCGGAGAGACCTCTTCCGGGTCATGTGGATTTCTCTAAGTTCTACTCCAGTCCCAACCCTGGGATTTCCTGGTCAGGACTCTTAGTGGCTGTTAGTTTTCTTAAGAACATCTTATCTTTCCTGAAAAGTCTTCTATTTTAGTCCCAAATGGTGCCACCCTACCTTTCTTTTCTTTGAATTTTTTATATGTTTAGATGTCTGCCCATTCATTCATTTCTCCTTCATCTATTCTAGAAGGATTTAAGGTAGCTCCAGAAATACATATGGCCAAATGGAAACGGAAGTGAGGAAACACAAGTGAATGGAAACAGGATAGAAAGTGGGCGTGGCTGTTTGCAGGGGATATCTAGATTAGGTTCTGAGGCAGAGGGCTGTCCCTTAGGGATAAGAGAGAAGCAAGCTAGTTGCTTGGGAAGAATTGAACTATTCTCTTGAGCCCAAAGAGCTGTCCTTCCTCATAAACAGGGTCCCGTGGGTCAGCACTGACTCCCACATATGCATTCCTTGGAAAGCTGAATAAAATGAGCAAAAAAACCTCTGCTGCCGAAATGAGTGCTTTTGTTTTCTTTATTTCTTTATTTCTGCACTTTCCCACATTATTGCCATATGAGTGTTAGTCCTGCGGATACATATTAAAACTAGTAGACATCTCAGAGGACGCTGGACATGAATGAGAGAAATGTAAATATTTATAACCTGGAGGCAGGGAAGGAGGGCTCCATAAAATGCTGTAAACAACATAGCAATTGCTTTTCAATAATTATAACTGTAAGTTTGATAAGAATAGCGCATATATATATATATATATCTCTATCTCCGTGTATTGGGGAGACATCTACTTGTTTGAAATGAACCTAAAATGTCTGAAAGTTGAGTGAGATGTTTCTTAAGAAATGTTCTTGTGGTGGGCGTCAGGCACCTTATGGGGCTGGAGACCTCAGGGAATGTCAGGAAAGACAGATCTTCCCCAACCCGCTGCCCAAACCTGCTGCACCAGAGGCTTCCTGTACGGAGAGGCGCCGCCAAGGAGAGCGCAGTGTGGCTTTTCTAACCTAGGAAGGTTTTTTGTCTTATGGCAGGTTTTGCTTAACATACAGGGGACCATAGGATGGGAAACCACACCATACTATTCTCTTGTTGTATTTGTTATAATCTGATTTCTATCTCCGAGTGCACAGTTTTTAACCAAAGAAAGCTTATTTTTCTCTCTTGAAAAAAACGACATAATAAAATTAAGCAAATGCCTATTAAAACTGGCATATAATAAAACCAAAAAATCTCAAACACCCCATGAACGCAGGTTGAGCCACCATGCAGAAACGCCGCAAAGCCACACAGTGCGGTGAGCTGTGGGGTAGGATTGCTTTCCTCTTTAGGACCTAGACAGATTGGCTCACTGACATCTTCATTTATCCATCAGCATTAGGCTGACTATAAAAGTGAAGGGGGCACACAATTGTCCCAGGACAGAAGCCTTAACCTGGATCTGTCCGGGCAGACTGGGGTGCATTGGCCACTCTGCCTTCAGCATTTTTTTTTTTCAGTTTTCTTTTTGATTACTGGAAAAGCCAGCTTATTGCCCTCCACAGCTGTTCGCTTTTTAAAATACCAGCCCCCCTTTCAGGATGTTTGACACCAGGAAAGATGTCGTTGTGGTCAAGTCAGTGTCCATCATCTCGTCAGTTTGGATCATGGCCCCTTGTACAGAGAGAAGGAGGATTTTATCTGTAACTCAGAACCGTGGGTGAGCCATGTAGCTCTGACATTGGAGTAGGAAAGCACAAAGCAATTAAAAATAATTAATGATTTCTGAATATCAGCCTTCTCCATGCAGTTTTAATCTAGTCCTCATTTAAATTGGAGGATGGACATTTAATTATCAGTATTATGAAATTCATGATTTATATATTTCATCCAATTGGATAAAATTTCTGCCACCAGCTTTTCATCTTATGATGAAAAAAATGTGTATCTTACAATGTGATCATTTAAAAACTCATCTACAGCATACCAAACAATTCCAAACATATTTTCCTTTCATTTGCAGTGATTACATGATTTCTGTCTCTCAATTAGGAAAAAAAAAAAAAACTCACCCGGAAAATTGAGAATAAATTTAATACTTTAATGATCAGAAAGCACTGCAGGGTTGGGAAAATGAAGGGTAAAAGACTCAAAACAATAGGGTACTTGAGAAGCACTGTTCTCTCCTGTGTCAGGTGTGCTGACACAACTGTTTGGCATGTTGTAATGTTCATGGTTTGATGCTGCAGAATTTGCATCCACATTCTGGGTGTGCCTGTGGTTCTCCTTTTCCCTGTGCTCGGGTGAGGGTGTGGGCTGAGTGAGTGTGCTCCTGATAATCAGCAAGGAGGGAAAGGGCCGCTGTCTTCTGGTGCAAGCCCCTGAGTAGTGTTAGCCTCTGCTTTCACAGGTGTCCCTGTGGCCTTTCAGTGGGTATGTTCTCGTGGCTCGGGGTGGCATTGCATTTCCGACCCCGGCTTCCCTGAGGTTCTTCACGCCACAGAGGATTTTCATAAACCCCGACAACTGGCTCAATTGGTAGTGGGTGAGCGTATGGGAAGGTGGGCCAGGATCTGAGACAGGAACATCAGTTTGGCACAGCCACTGATAATAGCATATGGGAAAATTCCCGAATGAAGTGAAAAGGTATTTATAATAATTGTGCTTGAACCAAGGAGGAAAGAAGTCATTTTAAAGGCAGATACATTTTTATCATCACCTATAAGAACCATTTTTATCATCCCCTATAAGAACCCTTATCTATCCATCTCCTCTTGCCCTGACTGACAACAAAATCAAGTATAAAGAAAAATAGAATAAGAAAAAGAAGAAATGAATGGAAACGGATGGGGAATTGATCACATGGTGTATTTATATATCCTGATGTAAAAGGTGCGGCTGACAGGTGGCCAGGTTTGCTCTGTACACAACCATGTGTGTGCTGTCAGGCGCACGCACGCTGCCTTGTTTCGATTGATGAATTGCCTGCTTTCTTGATTAAACCTTCCGTCACTTAAGAAACAAAAAGCCTGTGTTTAGATGGCAGAGTGGGACATGTCAAAAAAATCTGTCTCCTTTACCTTTGTGCAGATGTTGGGCACAGACTGTAACATGTATTATTAAAATGAATGTGGCATTTACTGTGCATTATTCGTTTCCTGGGAGAAAGGACTGTAAATTATATGCTAATAATAAGCTTTAACCCTTTCGAAATGCAAAAGATTTAAGAGTGCAAATATTCATGTAGGCCTGGCTAATTGGATGTGCTTTTCTACATCCACCATGGTGGCTGTGTCACTGAAGTTAATGAACAGCGTGTGCAGGCAGACACACAGGGCACTTGGGCAACTCCTGCCTCCTGGAGGTTTTCTGTAGTGCGAGTGCCTCCTCTAGGACTTCACAGAGAGATAGACCCTGAGAACGCTGAGCTGGGCTCTGGGTCATCTTACTCCAGATGAAGTCCGTGGTCAGGATCAGCTCCCCAGCAGGTCCTGTGGAGCTGAGTGTTAAGCGTGGTCCTCTCTTCGCACGCTTGCATTCTCACTTATGGGGCTGGGCCTGGGCCTTCTGGGCTGCAGCCTGGCAGGTATCAGGCTTTGGTGCCCAGCCCTTACTTGACTGTCTTCCTTGACCAGGCTTTTCTATAGCCTCAGCCCGGTTGTTCAGGTAGCCGACTCATCTCTCCAAAGACCTCCTTGGGCCCCTTGCTCCTCAGATCACACCTTTGTGCCCCGCCACAGCCTGACTGCATTCATTCAGACCTCAGACCTCACCTGCCTGGTGTCGGGGCTGTGGACAACCAGCCCCACTCGTGTCCCACCAGCCTGGGTCGCTCCCTGTGTCCTCCTTGCCTTTGTCTTGCGCTATGCTTGCCCTGCCTGCCACTCCAGCAACTCAGATTTCACCACCTTCACTTCTCTCTGTCCCTGGCTCTGGCTCTGAAGGCGGTTCCCAAGCTGCTTCTCCACCAGGCTTTTCTCATTCCCCTCCCGCTACTGACGCTGTCTCCTGGTTTACCCCACACTACTCTGTGTTGGAGAGTTTTCACCTGTGAGCACCTTGAGAGGGCAGAGACCGTATTTAGAGAGGGTGGAGGCTCCTCTCTCTTTTTTTTTTTTTTAATTGAGGAGGTTATAGTAAACAAAGGCAAAGACAAGAGCAAGATTGTTCACTCCATTCACTCATCAGTCACTGAGAGCTGCCCTGTCCTGTGCTCCTGAGGGCAAGCCAGCTGAACTGACAGGGCATTTGGGGTTGGAAGCACAGGGTCAGAATCTTGACTCTGACACATACTGGCCATCATACAGTGCTGCTGTGAGCAGTTGCCAAGGTTGTACACTGCACAGAATATGTGAATAGCATCCCCTAGAGCTGTACAAGGACCCTGCACAATGCTACTTTGGGCAATGCTAGTATTCATACCTTTAAAACAATGCAGTAATGCCCGTTTCCTTCCTGGATTGTTGTGAAGATCTAGGGTATGTAAGAACATTTTATAAACCAGGAGGCAGTGTAGGAATGTCACTTCTCTCCATATTGACCTCCCCTGTGGGGATGTGATCCAAGAAAGAGCCCAAAGATTTGTTGAGAATTATCACATGGGACACGCTGGCTTGGGTCCAGCAAGGACTTCATCTTCTTAGCCGTGTGCTCCCTTGTATAATTTTGATATATAAGATTACTTCTCAGAGTGCTCAGAGGAAATTTCTTCCTCAGTCCAGAGAAACTTGCAATAAAAGGCTCTCTGGCATGGCTCAGCTCAGTACCCCCTGGAAGCCGAGACATTCTGTCACGCATCACCACTTAGGAGTGGGCTATTTTCCGTGGCAAGCAGCCCACGATCCCTTTCTCAAGAAGGTGACAGAATGATGGCTTGGGGGCAGGAAGGAGAGAAGTGCTAGGCAGTGTGAGGCTGCGACTTCTATAAAATCTTCCAAGGTACCTTTGGTTTTTTGGAGGAAAAGTGCCTGGGGGGCTGATTTCTGCTCTAGGCTTTCATTTCTGCTTTTCCTGTGCCCCATGGGTAGGAAGAAGTTAAGACTTTTTCCAGTTAAGTCATCATGAAAAATAAAAATATTACTAGGTGACAGATACTTCAGTGCTCTTAAATAGGCAGCCACCTTCCCACTGTGCTTTCCCTTCTCTTTTTGGTTTTTAAGCATGGCAGAGCTTAGGCGGCATGGGTTTAATGGGCCACATCCCCTTCTTAACTTGGAAAAGGCTTAAATCTGTGGTCGAGGCAGCCGAGGGCAGCTGGATGAAGCAGGGCGGGAGCCCAAACAGCTGGATGCAGGCCTGTCTCTCCCACCTACTGGCCAAGTGAGGCCAGCAGAGCACCCAGCCTTTCTGGATCTAAATTCCACGTCTCTCCGTATCAGCAATTGCAGTAACAACATCGATCATTTGAACACAGCAATAGTCGGCTCATTCTTATAGGATGCTTCCTGTGCACCAGGCATTGTCTGGTGTCGAAGGTAGAGGTGGTAGTGCCCACCTCCCGGGACTTAAAGCTGTGTGGGAAGGAGCCTTGTATGTTCCGCAGCCCGAGATGCCCCAGGCCTCACAGTGGCCAGCAAATGTGCATTTACTGGCCCTGGACTTCACAGGCATTCTGTCCAAACGCTGCCTTGACTGTAACGTTCTTAAACACACGAACACGGAAAAACCAACTTTCTGACACCTTTCTCCCTGTATGTTTATCTTCGTTGTCTGGTTTTTCAGCAGAAATATGCCCCCATGTGCCCCTGATAATTCCCTTCCTTAGAGACAGCATAATTGTAGACCTGGCCAGAGAAATGCTGAAGACAAAGGGAACCCCCTTGAGCCCAGCCCTGCACCTGCTCTTAGCACTGCTTCAGAGGTTTACTCTGGAGTGAAGGAAGTAGGGTGGTGACCAGACACTCCTGCCTAGAGGCAGCTTATACCAAATTAGCCTTCCGTTTCTTTCTCTACCTCTGTCTCTCTCAAAATAGTAAACTGTCAGCTGAGAGGGGAGAATGATGAAGGCAGCTTCTTTCATTGAAACACATTTAGGGAGCTAAAGTAGTTTTTGCTTTATTAAAATGGATTGAATTAATTAAATGAATTTACTGAATAATACCCAGGCTTCCTCTTACTTACCCTGCGTAAGGTGTGTCATATGCACTTGCCATGCATTGTGTTATTTAATCCCAACAAATCCTTACCAAGAAAACATTTTACAGATGGGGAAACTGAGGTCTTGAGAGCTTGTGATCAGCTCAAAGTTACAACCATGATACACGGCAGGGCTTGAGATTCAGACCCAGGTCTCTTTGACTGCAGACACTGAGCTCGAAACCACGGTACCGAGGACACTTCTTTAGTGCAGGTTGCGTGGGACCATTTCCCTCCCCTCATCAAACTGAAGGTTGGAAATGGCACACAGACCTGGCGTGAATCGTGCTAGGACTCACTTAGTGTACTGGGCCTCAGCACTGTTTACACTCTCACCTGGGCCCCTGGATGATCATCTCTGGGACCTCATCAGAGTGAGGCCTTTGACACTTGGCTGATGGCAGTGCCGGATCCAAAGGACAAAAGGAATAGGGGGTGTGGCTCCCATCACTCTTGTTGGGCAAAACGGTGAAGGTGGGGAGCCCAGGGCCTCCTTACTTAAAGTTAAGTGACCTTGGGCAAGGAACTGAACCCTTCTGTGCCTTTGTCTCCTTACCTGTAAAATGGGGGTGATGGTGACTTATGGTGAGGCTTAGAACCATGCCTGGGACACAGAAAGTGCTATTGATGTATTGCTGTGATTGTTGGTATCCACAGCCCTGCCCTCCCAACCCCTTCTCAGATCCTTTCCCAGCCAGGAAAGGGGATATACCAGGTACCTCAAAGAACCTCTGCCTTCATAGTGGGGGCTGCACTGGCCTTGCTGCTGTAAACCTGTGTCTGGGGGAACCCTGCGCACTGGGATGTCTGTACGTGGTGCCCTTCTCTTAGCCTATAGTGATGGTGGGCAGCCCAAGCCCATCGTTTCACTTATTGGGCCTGAACCCCGAGTTGTCTTCTCCCCTACTCTAGCTCTCCTGTTCCGTGAGTCTCCGCACCCTGCCCATGGGCAGAGCTCTAGTTTGAACTCGTAGTCACCTGTGTGCTGCCCTGCCTTTCCTGCTTGCAAGCATCGTTCTCTAGATTAGGCCTCCTAAAAGCCATCCTCTCCTAAACCCGAGCCCAAGGTTACTGAGCCAGTACAGCCTGTGAGCTTTCCCTGTGAGTGCTCCAGAATAACCCTCACCTGTGAGCCAGTCAGTCCCAGCCCCAGCTTCCACTCCTGCCTGCTTCCAGCCCTCTGTGTCCTCCAGCTTCCAGCATTGCCAAGCTCCCTTGCTCAAGCATCTCTGAGTTAGGACAATAGTGGCAGGGCACTGGATTCCGGGTTGGGGTATTTAAACTCTCGATGGCCTGCTAAGGACGGACACAGGCGGTGCCAGAACTTGGGGAGCAGCTGGACAGTCGCACAAGCTTTGGTGATGAGATTTATCTTTCAACTCTTACACAGTATGAGGGTCCCCCTTTTGTGTCAGAACGAATGCATGTAACTGTTGACATTAGGACAAAAGAAATTCTGATCTTTCTTAGAACAGCGAAGCCACCTGTCTTGTTTGGACGGAGTACCTGCATCCATCCCCCGTCACACAGTTGGTGTTTGTGCCCCGAATACTGAATTGCTTTTTCCCTCTTTATTAATGGCCAGTGATGGTCCTAAATGCATTTATGTTTTAAAAAAAAAAAAATCTTCAGTCTTGCAGCCTGGAGTTTGGATGGAATATATTTATCACCTATCCCAGAGAATGAGGCTCCTGATTCCCCAGATTTGTCTTACAATTGTCTCTAAGACAATGAATGATGCAGCACTCTCCTCCAAGGTTGAGATCCTTTGTTAGAGAGCAGTTCCTTACGCCTGACTTGTTTTATAGCATGAACGATCTCATGATCCACTGGCGAGGCAACATCCATAATTTTGAATGAGAGAGTAAAGCTTGCCTCGGTGGCCCTAAGCATTGCTTCTGGTGACACACTTAGAAGTCCTTAATCGCTTGCTACCTAGAGGCAATAAACGCACCCGTCTTTATGTTTCATCGACTGTGTGTTTACCTGAAATATGCCCTGCGTAGCAAAACGCCAGTTTCACTCCTGTGAGAAGGTGCTTGGCTCATGAATTACACGGCCCTCACTCACCCCTATTTTGCCAAAGGTGGTTGTGCCTTTTGTAGGCCCAAGACGTAACTTCTTTGGCCGGGAAACCCCTTGGCTATTTATGCTTCTTGTAAAACTCTGGCCATCTGCTTGGTTTCCAAGTTCTAAGAAAGGAGATCCACCTCTGGTCATCATGTGGAGTTCAGGGTTTATTCTGGAGGGTGGGATGATGACGTCTCCTTCACTGGTGTGTGCCTGATGCCCAGCCCAGGGCCTGGCGTACAGGAGACGTTGCATGACACTCGATGTTTCATTAATTCTGAGAGGACCTGGGTCTTAGAACCAGTTCACCCTTTTGTTTCCCACCCTTTCCAGCTACATTACTTTAGACAGTTTATAGAACATTTCAGTCTGTTTTCTTTTTTTTTGAAATTTTGAATTGTATTTTCTCTTCTGAATTTGAGGATTAGAGATAATGTACATGAAATACCTAGTGCCTAGTACCAAGTGGGCACTTCAGAAACAGGAGTTGCTATAACTGCCATACTGTTATTCCAGGGAATTGCTGCCTATTACACCAGAAAGCACTGGTCTCATTCACCCTGCAGTGTGACCCCACCTAAAAGTCCAGCCGGGGATGGAGAGGGTGCAGCTGACAAAGGGAGCTCATGCATGGTGGGACCCGGCATGGCTCAGGGAACCTTTTGGCGTAATAGAAGGCAAACCCTCCCTTCTGGTTCAGAAATTTGTAATTGCTGGAGATGTTATCTTGCTACTGGGTAAAATGATTTTAAAGAGAGAACTCAACATTTAAATCAGCCTCAATTTTCCGTGTTCCTTTTCATCAAGTCAGCTCTGGTTTGAGAAGGATAATATCGGCACTCAACCCTTTAAATTATTTTCCTTCTTTCCCTTTCTTTTTCTTTCTCTTTGGCCTTGGCTCCTTCCTTTCCAACCACTCTCCGCCCAGAACCTCTTATTTTAGCAAAAAAAAAAAAAAGTTTCTTTCCTTGCTCTAGAATCACACCACCCACTGAGCACATCATCTGGAAGTCCTCTGTCCCCAAGCTCACTTGCTGCCAGGCCGGCGGCCCCCAGAGGCTCGAAGGCCACAGGGGCACACCGTCTTTTCTCAGGGTTGGAGAGAGTAGATTAGATAACGTCCTCAGATGTCCCGTCTCATGGCAGGTCACTGCCACCATAAAGGGTATGGCTGTAGATGCTGGGGGACTGCTGCTTTCTTCAGGCTACATTTTCTAAAAAGATATCATACCTTTTCTTTGGATTTAATGAGGACAGACATTTTAATCAGAGGTTAGTCATTTATTTTTGCAAACTATTGTTTTGATTCATCATTTTTGCAGATAATTAAATGGTTCAGTTGGCACAGTATGTCTACTTTATTAAAACAGGTAATTTTGGGGAAAAAAAGAGATGCTGTTTTTTGGATCACTGCACAAGAATTGCTTTTATCTTCATCTTTGAGCATAGTTTCTGGTTATTTTGCCAGGAGGCTGTCTTGTGTTCAGACGTTTGGTGTCCTTTCTGGTCTGGAGGGGCTTGCCCTTTGATGATTGGGATGTTAGCAGATACGCCCTTTGAAATGGGAAAAATGGGAACTGAAGAGTAAATTCTGTGCAGCCACCTTTTAGGAACACTCTTCGGTTTTAATTGGATTGGGAAAAAGAACCTACAAGTTATGAACTTTGCAGAGCAGCAGTTCTTATGCTAAAAACAGATTAATTGTAGCCCTCGCAGTGGGTGGAGTTTCAAAGTCAATTACTGCTTGTCCTATTATAATTTACACACATAGGATTTGAAAAAGTCTGCCACTTAGTATAAAAGTGAAAAGGTTACGTGTACTAGTTTGAGTATACCTATGCCTCTTCATTTGTAAATGCCTGTTCATGTGTAAATGCTTCAGCTACGTGTATGTGTATGGATATGCAACTCGTAGCTGTGGAACTGTAACTACATCTGTGGGCAAGATGCCTTATGAAGAGGAACCTTTAAGGTCTGGTTCTTTAAATCCGTAGTGGCTCAGCATATAGTCCTTTGTCTGGCAGTCCAATCCACTTGTGGGCACAGTAGCTGGTCCCTGCAGAGCCTAAGGGGCACTCCACTCATGGGCCATGAACTAGTAAGGGAATAGCCCTTCAGGGGTCAATTTTTTAAAAACAAACTGCTCACAACATTTGCTTTCTTTAATTTTTTCCATGTTTGTGTCCCACATCAGTTAATTTGCTCATTAAATGGATTTATTTTAGATGGACCAATTAAAAACTTTGGAAGCTAATTTTTTTGCTGAGCAGAGCAGACCTCTGAAAATACAATTTATAACATGGCTTCTGCCCTTCCACCGAGAGCTGTCTTATGGTACTGTAACCTCTGGTGCTTGTAGAAGCACAAAATTGCTGTTCTTTGTCCTCCAGGTCTGGGGCTGAGCTGCCGTGTGAGTGGGTTTCTCGAGCCTTCCCATTGTTTTAGGGTGAACAAGCAAGTCTGAAAAGTCCAGCCCAGCCCAGGAGTGGCATGCTGTATTTGTTTGCTTGCATAAACTCCGTAGTTTAATTTTTTTTAATAGGAAGCTGCTATGTAGTTCGGATATTTAAACAGTTATTAACCGAATGACAATTAACAGATTGCATAGACAGATTTTCTTTTGAAAACCTCTGAAATTGAGTACAGTTTGCAAAACTATCACGGCATAGTAATGACAATGAATTTTGATTTCCCGGAACTGATATTAGACTCCTTATTAAACTATGTGCATCTGCTTTTAATTTACTCCAAATAATTGGAAAATGCAATGAAGCTTTCCAATTAAAGCACGGCTTTATGCTGTTTAATAATACCCCCATAATATTATAGCTTATGAAGTGACAGGTGAGTTGGTGTATGAATAAAACATAAAGGCAGCAATAAGGGACAGAAAACCGGAGACAGTTGTGGGGATTTTAAATGCTGGATGTAATTTGCATATATTAATCTCTTCTTTTCAGCCTTATCAGGCGTTCTTCAGTATTTGAAGTTAAAATAGCGTTGACAGGCGGGAGTACGCTTAGTTTTTTCAAGGATTTATTACTTGTATAATTTCTGATCTTTAATAAGCAGATATGACTGATCCTCATAGTTCTATAGAAATCAGTTAATTGTTCCAGATGGCGTGTACTGATTATGCAAAATTACTTTTCACACCATTTTTTTTGTGATGGAGTTTGGAGTAAAATTAAATTTTTTATAGCCTTCTTATCATGCTGTTTTACAGTGGTTTTTCCACAGAAGTTGAATTTAATCTACTATATTACATTGACCAGCACAGTTATTCTAATGTAGCATTTTGTGATTTGACAAAGAATAATAGAACACATTGCTCATTGTTCATTACTGTGTCCCTAATAAAAAGGAACTCCTGTGTATAGAACATAGCTGTTATTTATGAAGAATGCCTAATTCATACAGTTAAAAATGCAAAATTATATTATGAAGTAGTTCCTTTTGAGGAAAGAATATCTGGGAAAAGCAAATGGAAATAGGCTTGTAGCTACAGATTTTACATGCTAAGGGAGGAGCCTTCTTTTAATGACCGGCGTGTTTAAGTTGTGCTACTTTCTCCTTTGAAGAAGGAAAAACCCAGATAATCTCATTCTATTAAGAGAGGTGTCACTGGTTGACTTGTCTTGATTTACATAATCCCAAAAGTCTTTCATAATTGAATAGCATTTATAAAAGGTGGTTACACTTTAGTGTAAAGTATCCCAAAAAAAGTCCAAAAGGCGTCAATGAGAATTCATCTCTGACATTTTCCAAAGTGTCTGTTTATCACCAAGGCCCTTGTGTTGGTGTCGGATCCAAGTCCAGGTGGTGTGTGCCCCTAGGTAACATTTGTGTAGGCTGATCCTCGTCCAGGTTCTCAGATAACACTCTCTCTATGGCTCAGCTACTAGTGGGATGTGAAGTACTCAGCCGACTCACTCCAAAATGGGACTAAGGGGCTGTCACCTTGATGCAGGAGTGGACGCAGTTTCCTTCCTTTGGGAGGACCTCTTCCCAGAGCACAGCGGGGTAGGGGTCGGGGGAGAAAGCTCTCCGTTGCATCAGAAATCCTGTTTGGATGTGCGGTATTTTAAATATAGCAATAAATCTATATAAAAATATTTCTATGTATACAGTCTGAAGGTTCACCTGTCTACAAAAGCGCCCATCATGTATTAAGTCTTATCAGGACTTGTGTAGACTTGGGACACATCTTTCTATTTTAAGGAGAGTCGAATCCCATGTATGATACTCACTTGATTGCTACAGGGTCCATCTGCTTGCTCCCGATACTTCTGGTCCCCCTCATCAGCCATTCCACAGGCTTGAGAACGCATCTTTGTTTGAACAGACTTGAGGAGGATTTGGATCTGTTTAAAGGGTTCGATTCCCTTGGCCCTGGGGGAATCAGACTTTTTTTTTTTTTTTAAATATACTTCTACCAGCAACACTGATTGCTCTTCATACAGGGGACCCTGGAGTAGAAGCAGGCCTGCGTTGATGCCTCTGAGCAGGCTCTGGGGAAACAAAGACAAGCCACAGAAAGTAGCAGACCTGGGAGCTCTGAGAGCGCTGGGCAGGGAGCTCGCAGGGTCCGCTGGGGGTGGGGGCGCTGGGCAGGGAGCGCAGGGTCCGCTGGGGGTGGGGGCGCTGGGCAGGGAGCTCGCAGGGTCCGCGGGGGGTGGGGGCGCTGGGCAGGGAGCGCAGGGTCCGCGGGGGGGGGGGGCACTGGGCACAGGGTGAGAGTTGCCCTCTGGGAGTCTGGGGTCTCCACAGGGACCTGAAACACAGATTCTGTTAGAAACCCAGATGTTAGCACTGCCAGTGCCACACAGTACCGTGTACATTGTACTATATTCTGGTCTTCAGAATATTTTTGGTTAACTCTATTTTGTATCTACTCTGGTCTTGAAGGACATTTCACAGTAAGGTAATATATTTGGCTCCTAATAGTACTAGAATGACTAATCAAACCGAACATGAAGAAATGTGACTCAGAGCCTAGAGCATGCTCACATGTACAGTACCAACTCAATTCTGTATTCACTTTACCTCCAGAACTTCAGAAACTTGAAAGCTTTCACATACCCTCTTCTGTAAACTCAAAATGTATTTTTGTGAAAATGAAAACTATATGAAAAAGAGAATGCATAAATCAGAGATGATTAAAAATATTTGTTCTAATGCAGTAATAATTTGGTAGTAATGCTTTCATCAGTATAGCTTAAGGCTACATTAAGTGGACAGACTTTATATGGATTCTCTAATTTTAATCTTCAAAATGCTATCTAATGTCTCATTAAGACTTGCATATAATGTATCTTAAGTACAGTCATTAAATATAGTTTAGGGAGATTTATGTTCAGATATTGCTTAAAGATGTTTTAATAGGCCCATTTACTCTGATGATATTAATGAGCTCTTAATACAGACTAAGCTTCTAAAACTAGTGGTAAAGACTCCCAGCCTGAACACAACAACTTGGAATTAATGCCTGGTTTGGACAGATGCCTGAGGGTTAGTCCTGCGGCCACTCCAGGGTCAGCACCAGCCCCTTGCTGGATGGAGCCTTGTGTTTCAGAAAGGGGCCTCCTGTAATGGGGTCTGGCTGCTGACTCCAGAGCATCCATTCTTCGGCCAGCCTGAGTACAGTCCTTTTTCCTCCCCCAAACTGTGCACAGGACATGTGCTAACTAGGCCGAAGTACCCCTCCAAGGTCATTTGAGAGGCATTGACAGCCTTGGCGGTGGCACTGGGGCATGTGAGGGGTTAAAGGAGGCTGTTGCTGAACTTCCCGTGGAAGCATCTGCCAGGTAAGGTGTGCACAGTCTGGCATCGTTATGTGGAACAGCTTCCCTCTGCCATGAGTGAACTATAAAAGGTCACATGGGCGTGCTTTCATCTTTCAGGCATTCGTCGTAGCTGAAATATACGGAATAAAGTAGTCCTGCTAATTCCAAATCAGAAAGAAAAAAAAGCCCAACAGGAACCTCCGTGAGCCCCTCACACACACGCACAGTTGTTCCCCAGGCCCCACTTTTAAATGCGTAGCAAAAAAATCTCTGTTTTGGTATTTCCCTCTTTCAGAGAAATATTGAAAAGTACACTTTTTTTGGTTTCAATTATTTTAAGGGAGGAAAAAAAAGAACCCGTGAGTTCAGAGACTTTTCTAATTACTAAATTGGTTTGTTATAAAAAGATAATAGCAAATTTCTTCTTTTCATAATTGGACATTTCTTCCCTGTAGGCTAATGCAGGCACAGCCCGTGCATGCACAATAAGTTGTGCTTTTGAAAAGCCATAACTAGCTAATAACAGCTACAGTGTCATCAGAGAGTAATGGTGTGCTGATTAGCATAATTAATGACAAATGGTGGTGCGGAATTGGTGGATTGGTTTAGCGGATGATGAATGCGGCGAGGCCTGGGCTGGGGCCTGCCAACTAGGCCTCGCTGGCTGTCAGCCCTTCTGTTCTCCCGATGCAGCCCTCATTAGTCACGATGGGAGGTGCCAGTTTGTATTCTGTCTGCAGCACAGAAAACTTAATAATCCAAGCAAATGTGGCTATCCCTTTTTCCTCTGTATTTACTCACAAAACCCTCTCACTCATTCCCATTGTGGCTGAACCATTAAGACACAGCTCTTTCCAGATTCCTCTGTGAGGCTTGAAGGCAAAACAAAAGGGAGCGTAATAGAGAGAGGCGCGTATCTCAGAGCTTTCATCTGACCGTCGATGAATTTACTCTCACTAGGAAGACTTCTGTTGGGTGAACCCTGTTTATCTGTGTACTTTATAAGGGGAAAAGAGATGAACTCAGTAAGCGATACATTCTGTCCTAAAACAAGACTAGCACATTTATCTTTGACTTGATTAATCAGACCTAATTTGCATTCGCAAATGAGACTGATAAAAATGGATTTACCTTTTAACCTTTAGAGGAGGAAAGGTATTTCTCTGCAAGATTTCTGGGGCTATCATTTCTTAACCGATAAGAAGCCACTCCTTTATCAATAAAGATGAAAATCCGTAATTTGCATTAGTGAATGGGACTAATTATTATATAGTTAATTAGCATCTGGAAATGAGGATTATCTTAATTACAAAGCACAATTTCCCTAATAGCTACAAAACTGTAAGTTTGATCCATGTGGAAATTGGTAACTATTATTATGTAATTAGTGATAACATTAATAGTGCAGAATATTTAGGTGTGATTTGCATATGCAAATGTGATATACCTGAGCCAAACAAGTGGACCATTAATGATTAGAGCATGATGTAGCTGACTGAAAGTTCTAGATAGTTGAATGGTACCTGTTACGCAGAATATCTAAATTAGATAGTAGAGTCAGCAAGGACCTTTTATATTTAGGTGGTCAGGGTGGGTTTTGCTTTAAGAATTAGTAGCTGCTGGGTTTAATAATGAAGCTAACTGCTTAGAGAAATAACTAGCCCATAATCATCTCCTTGGCTTTGATTTTTTCATGCTTCCCTGTATCCCTTGAATCCGAGATGTACTGTCCCTATGTACTTTCCCAATTCTGAATTTTGGATCTGTCTTACAATTGATGTGTACTTTTAAAGCAGTAACACACATGAGCATAGTGAATAATGAAATTGATGATGCAGCTTACAGTTCTTCAGGGGAAAATCAGACCTTTCTGAATTTTATCCACAGGGCCCTAGAGGCTCCTCCTGTCAGAACTGGTTCTTTGTATCTTCTGGGGTTCTATCTACTTCCTCCCTCAGACTGACGCATGCTTCCCAAAGCCATGTACTCATGGTGGGGTGGATTTTAGAGTAGGCATGGATGGCCTTTTAAAAAATATCATTCATAATAGCTTGTCAGTGGATATCATTGTTCAGAATGGGACTAAAGTCAGTGTATTGATCAGTCTTTGCTCAGTTATCATGCCAGTAACAAACACCCCTCCAGATCACAATGACTTACAGTATCACCATTTTGTAACATGGAACTTGGAACTTGAGTGACATGTATCACCGTGTCTTTGCTCTCTGGGACCCAGGCTGAAAGAGCAGCTCCCGTCTGTAACTTGCTATTTTTATAGTAGAGGGAAGAGTGAGACGTGGAAGAAACACTCAGTGGCTCTTAAAGCTTCTGGCCGTAGTGGCAAGGCCTACAGCTGCCAACATGAGTGGGGCAGAAATGTATCCTCTTCCCCCAGCGTGCCTTTCACACGGCAGTGGGCAGATGGTCATACTCTTACAGGGAAGTGGGAACACAAACTCGGGGATGGTGACACTACCCACTGGAGGAGGCTATTTTGAGTTTAACAAGTGAGTGTTTGCTGTAAAAATATAAAGTCAGTAATTATACTGGAAAAAAAATCAGTGAATCTGAGACATCAGACACCTTCCTAGAGTCTAGAAAACCCTGGCCGATAGTGCCTGTAGCTTTTCCCTGTGCAGACTTTTATCTTCAACCCATCAAGAGCTTGTGTCGTCCTGGGGTGTTGAGGAGAGCTCAGGGATTTTGATGGGTATTCCAGCACAGTGGAAGCAGCACTGCTCTCTGGGCTTTAAGCCCCATTTTGACCGTTTCCAAACATGGGACCGTGATTCCTTTCTCTGGAACTCAGTATGCCTAGCTGCAAAATGAAGCTGTTGGACCGGGTGGACCTCCTGTCCCTCTACCCTTCCACCAATCCTTTGAACACTCTTTGAGGGCCAGGCACCCTGCAGGGGCTGGAAGAGGTGTCTTGAGAGGTTTTGCCTCAGGGCAGGAGGGACTGAGGTTCCAACTGAGCATGACCCGCCCGTCATTTCCTGTAAGAACCTAGTAAAAAGTTTGTTCCTAGACCAAACAGTTCACTGATATTTCTTCCGCTTTTAAAAACTAAAAAAACAGACACAAACCTTTTCTTGCCTGAATGATGAAAGTTACATGTTCATTGTAGAAAAGTTACAAAATGTATGAAAACGTTGGAAAGAAAATAAATATCACTTACAACCCCATTACCCAGAGCAACAGTATTTCAGTGTATGTCCTTTTAACACTTTTTCTATGCCATATATTTACATGTAAAAGTATATGTCTACCTAATTGTCTATTCTGGGTTCTTTTTAAGTCAGGTTTATCGAGATATATTTGCATGTAATAAAATCCAAGCTTTTTATATGCACATTTCAGTGACTTTTGACAAATGTCAAATTACATGACAGCCACCTCCAGAAACAAGATACAGAATATAGCCATGAGTCCCGCACGTTCACTCGCCTCCGTTTCCAGTGGTTCCCTCCCTCTCACCAGTCCCTGGCAGTCACTTGCCTGCCCAATGCTGTCATATACATGGAATCATACAATATGCAGCTTTGTGTGTCTCTCAGCATAAAATTTTTGAGAGTCTTCCATGTTGTTGCATGTCTCAGGAATTTGTTCCTTTCTAACACTCCGAGTGTCCGTTCTGCTTTGAGACCTGGTCATGCACCTTGTCCCTTGTCATTAGGTCAGGTGGTCCTCAGGCTGGGATTAATGGTTGTATCATCCTCCCTCTTATGGATACAATGTACTTTACCTAGCCAGTCCTCAGTGGCTGGGTTTTTACATTATCTTCATTTCTAAAAGTTCTACTTCGGAGAACATTCCTTTAGATAAATATATAGATAAACACATTTTTAAATATTTTGACATATGATGACAAATTGTCCCCCGTAACGGTTGAATTTGTTTACACTTCTGCATATATGAAAGAGATTTGTCTTGTTTGGTTTTCCACAAAAGACTTGCTAACTGGCAATTTTTCTAAAAAAAATTTTGTCAGTTTGGAAGGTGAGAGGGTATTTTCTTGTTAATTTACATTTCTTTGATTACTGCTAAGGGTACCTGTGTTGAGCCACTTGTGTTCCTTGAGACCTTTGCCTGTCTGTCCGCAGCGTCTCTTCCATTGCAGTCTTACTTTTGTTTGTGGAGTTGCAGGAGCTCCTCACGCAACAAGGCCTTCTTTTGCTCTCACATTACTACTGCTTGTTTCCAGTTTCTGCTTTGTACTTCCATTTCATGTTTCCTTTATGTTTTGTGCCATCACATTTTAGAAAAGCCTTCTCAGTTTTCTGGTATATTCTAGTACCTTTATTTTTTTAACATTTAAATCTGAAGTTCTGCTGTGATTTGTTTTGATGTGTGACAAGATAAGAGTCTATGTTTTTCCAAATTATTTATTATTGTCCCAGCATCACTTCTTAAATAATCTCTTTTTAACCAACTCATTTGGAAAACAATCTTATAATAACCTCTTACTGTGATGTATTTTGTGGCTTGTGCTGTGTTCCATTGAGATGAATGCATATTCTAATGGGAGGGTCATACTTTTAATTATTATAAATGTATGTATTTTAATTTCTTATCTTATTATTCTTTGTAGTTATTTTTCAGAATGTTCCAGGTAATAATAACTTTTTTACCCGTAGAAATTTAGAATCATTTTAAGTTCCAAGGAAAATACTTTCAGGATTTTGATTGAAAAAAACATTGAAGTTATAAATTAATTTGGGGAGAGTGGTCATTTAGAAAAATGCCCCATCTTTCCTTCCAGAGATATAACTATTTATTCAAATGTCTTTGTATATTATTCAGTAACATATTATAGCTTTCTTTGCTTTCTGGTCATATAATGCCTAGGTTTTAAATTGTGTTGCATTGCCCATTATGTTAGTTCTGGTTTTGGTTTTGTTTCTTTTTGAGACAGGGTCTCACTCTGTCGCCCAGGCTGGAGTATGATCTTGGCTCACTGCAACCTCCGCCTCCCGGGTTCAAGCAATTCTCCTGCCTCAGCTTCCCAAGTAGCTGGGACTACAGGTGCCCACTGCCACGCCTGGCTAATTTTTGTATTTTTAGTAGAGACAGATTTTCACCATGTTGGCCAGGCTGGTCTTGAACTCCTGGCCTCAAATGATCCTCCCCCTCAGCCTCCCAATGTGCTGGGATTACAGGCGTGAGCCACTGCACCCAGCCTGCATTGCCCATCATATTTTCATTGGTGATTAAATATTTAATTTAATATTGTTGGGTCTTTTTTTTTCTTTTATAGAGATGGGTATTATCACTATGTTGGCCAGGGTGGTCTCAAACTCCTGGCCTCAAACAATCCTCCCGCCTTAGCCTCTCAAAGTGCTGGGATTACAGGCCACTCCACCTGGCCCTGTTTTTTTTTTTTTAATCTTCTTTTGGTAGCTGGCCACCTCTCTGTATGCTTGTTATTTCCAATAGCTTCTAGTTTATTTACTTGGATTTTCTTGGAAGATAACATCATCTGCAAATACAGATCATTTTGTCTCTTTGATAACATTTATACCCCATTGGTTTTTTTTGCTTTGTATTTTTGGCTAAAACATTGAAAGCAGTGGCAGTAGTTTTCATTCTTACCTGGTTCCTGACTTTAATGGGGATGCTTCTAGTGTCCCACAGTTAAGTCTGATACAGATTTTTTGGGAATTTGGAAGAGAGGGCTTGATTGTGGTAAAGGACACACTCTCTATTCCTAGTTTCCAAAGAGTTTGTTTTTTTTAAATAAATTCAGGCACTAATTTGAATTTCATATAAAAAATTGGAATATTTTAATGTAGTGTAATATTTTTTCTCACTTATTGACAGATACAGATTATTTTGTTTGGATGATTTAGCATTTAGAAAGTTATTGTTACATTTCTGAAATCAATTTTTATTACGGTGCATTCTTCTTTAAATATAGTACTAGATTTGAGCCGCTGCTATTTAAGTTAGGATTTGGGCATTTATATAAGTAAGATTAGGCTTTTTGCTTATCAAAATGTTATTTTTGTGTGATCTAAGTTTTTTTTCAAATATAAAAATATTTCTAAAATATTAAAATGACTGTTCATTTTGGGGAAAAAGGAACACTAAAAAAATATATATATAGCCTGTCTGAACTAAGTGGACCTGGAAGCTAGGGGCATTTCGAGGATATGGACAACTATTTCAGTTTCTTTCACAATTAGTGATTTTTTTCAAGCTTTCTACTTTTTCTTGAGTCAGTTTTATCATTTGTATTTTTTGAAAGAAAATATAGGCATTTCACCTAAATTTCATCTAAATTTTAAAGTTTATTGTTACAAAATTTTACCTAAGCGTTTATATTTATCTTAAAATTAATATACCTATAGTCATATATATCCTAATGTTATTTTTCTCTCTCTTTTTCTTGGTTAACTTTGCTAAAGATTTATTTGCTTTATTTATCTTTTCAAATAACTGCTTTTTAAATTTATAAAGCCATTAGACTTTTGCTTTATACTATTTAATAAATTTTTATCTGTATTAGTTCTTTGTTTTTTTTTTTCTTTGAGACCATATCTCGCTCTGTTGCCCAGGCTGGAGTACAATGCCGCCATCTTGGCTCACTGCAACCGCCGCCTCCCAGGTTCAAGTGATTCTCCTGCCTCAGCCTCCTGAGTAGCTAGGACTACAGGCGCCTGCCACCACGCTTGGCTACTTTTTCTATTTTTAGTAGAGATGGGGTTTCACCATGTTGGCCAGGCTGGTCTCCAACTCCTGACCTCAGGTGACCCACCTGCCTCGGCCTCCCAAAGGGCTGGGGTTACAGGCATGAGCCACCACCCCCAGCCACCCTTTTTTTTTTTTTTTTAACTTTCTTTCTATTTATTTTAGTTTTTTTATAGCTTCCTTTGAATGGTTCCCTCATTTGTTTTCTGTCATTTTTTGATTTTTAATAAAAGTATTTAAGTTTATATAAATATTCTTATATATTGCTTTGGTGGCATTCTGTAGCTTTCATATGTAATATTTATTTATAAATACATAATTTTAGTTTTGATTATCCCTTTGACTCAAGTGTTGGAAAAGACATTTCTAAGTAATTTTTGAAACCTTAATTTCTACTTTTATTACATAATTATCAGAGAATATGACCTCTATAATATTTTGTTTTTTCAAGTATATTTAGTCCTTGTAGTCTAGTATATATATCAGTTTTACTAAATGCTTCATTGATACTTGAAAACACGTCTTCTTTCTGTCACAGTGTTTGAGATACACACACCCCCACCACTAAAGTTTTTTGGTCAAGTAGGATGGATGGGTATGTATACCCCCATATAGATATATACACCCCCATATAGATATATACATTCATTCATTCAGTTTGACCAAAGAATGGTAGCTTTTGTTTTGCACAGTTCTTCTCATGTCAGTATCATTTTGATCATTGGTTTTATTTTGTATGTTTCTGTGCAGTGTTACTGAGGCCGTGAAGGTTTATGACGGTTAAAAGTCTATTGTGTATTTCACTCTTCATCAAAATAGAATTCCCCTTTTGTCGCATCTCGCATTTTTGGCCCTAAGTTCCATGGTGCTCCTGTCCCTTGTGGCCCTGGCTCTGAGTGCTGCCCCTCCTCCTCCCTCTGCTCTGGCCAGGTGAGGCTTCTCCTCTGGGAGTTTTCCACCTTTGCTGTGGTCGTCTCTTCCACCACAGAGAGGCCTCCTGTTCCCCACCACACCCCTGCCAGCCTCCGACCTGTCTGTGTCTCCAGCTCTTCCCAGAGCCCTCCCTGGCAGCTCCTGTCCTCCTCTGCTGGGTCCTGTGAGCACCACAGCCCCCTGTGCACCCTGAGCACATGCCTCTCAAGTGCCTTCCACCAGCTCATCCCCTGCTGCGGGCACCAGCCCTGCTTTCAGAGTTTCCCTGCCCAGTGAATGAATGCCCCTTGAGAGACCACACATTTGCTGCGAGTCCATCCCTGCTCAGAGCCTTTCTTTGCCAAATAATCAGCTTGTTATTAAAGGAGCTGATGGTCCTTCTAGACTCCTCTATTCTTATCGTTCACTATGGAACACCAGTTAATTCACTTTTAAAAAATTATTTCAAGAGCCTTGTGTTTGGCCATTTTGTGTGCTATAAAGAAATACCTGAGACTAATTTATAAAGAAAAGAGGTTTAATCGGCTCACAGTTCTGCAGACTATACAGGAAGCTCCAGCATCTGCTCCTGGTGAGGGCCTCAGGAAGCTTCCAATCATGGCAGAAGGGAAAGGGGAAGCTGGTGTATCACATGGCAAGAGTGGGAGCAAGAGAAAGAGAAGGGGGAGGTCGCAGGCCCTTTCAAACAACCAGATCTCGGTGAATTAATGGGGCAAGAACTCACTTATGGAATGGTGCTGAACCATTCATGAGGGATCTGCCCCCCAATCCAGTCACCTCCCACCGGGCTCCCTGCCTCCAACATTGGGGATCACATGTCAACGTGAAATTTGGAGGGGATAAACTGCCAAAACATATCAAGCCTCATCCCAGAACTTTGATCATTGGAAGTGCTTGTTTGAAACCTTCCCATCTTCCCTGGTGATACTCCAAGGGCCCATACCAGAGTGCTAGGCAGCGTGGCATAGAAGTAAGGGCCAGGGGTTTTAGAGAGTGGCTGCTTCCCTGGCTGGACATGACTTGCCAATGCTTCTGTCAGCTGCCCAGCTCCTTGCACCGACGGGTGCAAGGAGCATCCGTTCACTGGACAGTTACCAAGGAAATTCCCCTGTGCCCAGCCCCGGGGCCAGGACTGGTCAGTAACATACAGTCCTAGAGAGCCCTGGGCAGTGAGTGGGAGCTCAGAGCACACGGGGCCCCCACACACCAACTGGATGCGACCTGCCACCATACAAATACAACCTGCAGAAGTCGGATGTGCTGGTCCCTCTGTTGAGAAGGCTCGGTGGCCACAGGCACATATTGCAGTCCACAGAACCGTCCTGGCAGATGTTGACGGCCGGAGAGACCCGCAGGCCCTTTTCCTTGCAGGTTTGCTGTCTGACAGACAGGCCCGGCCTCCCTGGTTTCCTGTCATTAATGTGGTTTCGGATGAGAGTGACCCCCCACAGTACCTCCTTGCTAAGGCTCATTTCCAGAGGAAGGCAGAAAGTCATTCTTCATGGTTAAGAGTAAGGACAGCCTTTAATTTCAGCGTATTTAGCCACTTCCCTTCTGCCCAGAGGCATAGGAATATTTCTGAACCTGGACAGAGCTGGCCTGGGCCCAGTATGTTCTGAGTCCCATGGGCAGGTGTGCTTAGGCTGGGGTGAGTGTTACATCATTACCTGCAGCGAGAGACTGGCTTTTGTCCTCTCGTGACTGGCCTTACCATGGAAAAGCAAGTGACTTTTGTGTCTGTTTGGTTTCAGGAATAATAGTCAATGTTTATTGAGCTAAGTCACCTTCATATATAAACTCATTAAATCCTTGAAACCACTCTGCTTCCCATTTTACAAATAGGAAACCGAGATTCAGAGAGGTTAAGTGACTTTCCCAGCGCCACACAGCAAATCAAGGCAGTGGCCCATGGGTGCCTTCATTGTGCCTCCTACAGAATTCTGTAGTAGGCTTTCTCATTCCTCCACTCTTAGTTTTAAGTTGCTGTCTCATTTCCTAGGCTGAGCACTCCATGAGAGGTGCACTTGGCCTCCTCACATCTAGCATCAGAGTTAACTGTGAGAGCTCTGCAGTCAAGTTCATGTCATGGTCTGGTCTCCCCTGTACCCAAAGCCTGGGAGGGTCCATCAGGTGATGAGTCCTGCTGCTCCCTGCACTGTGCAGAGCAGAGCCCCTGGCCCTCCCTGGGAAGGAAGGTCTGGCTCCCAGGCGGGCGATGGGCAAGCTCCACTTCCTCTCATTAGGCAGCCTAATGGATGGCCGGCTGAGCTTGCAGATCTGTCCGGGGACTAGTGGACTCTTACCGCCTGCTCCCAGAGCAGCCTGGGAAGCCAGCCCCCATTGGGGTGGCACAGATGGCAAGCCCAAATGACAAAGTAAACTCCAATATGTCTTGGAGACATTGTCAGCCTGCAGCTTATTTGTCATGTCATGGCAGCCTTGTGGACCAGGGATGCACTCCCTCCCCAGCCCTGCTCCCTCCCCGTGTGAGGATTATTTACAGGAAACTGCATTTGGTAGGGCTGGTGGGGAGGGCATGGAGATGGAGGGGTGCCAGAACAGACGTTGGTCATTTTCTCATGTTTGGGAAATTAATAACACTTACCTAGCATTTATAGAGTGCTTCACCCAAACTCTCTTCAAGTCTCGTAGCAACCCAAAGAGGTGTCGACATAATTAATCCCGGTGTACAGATGCAGAAACCAAGGCACAGAGAGCTCAGTCAACTCGCCCAGTCACACAGCTAATGAGAGCTGGGATTCCGGCTCAGGCTGGTTCAGTGGAGGCTGAAAGGGCACTTGCTCCTTGCTCAGGGCTGGGTGCTGGGAGGCAGATCAAGCAGGAGGAATGACACCCTGTATCCCAGGGATGTCCTGCAGCCCGGCAGGTGCAGACCAGCTGTGCCGCCCAGCCCCAAATGGGACACATTGAGGCAGGGAAGGGGCACTGTTTGGCCTTTCTCCCATGGTGACTGGGCCCTGCGGTGAGTGACTGGGACTGGGGCTGTGCTGGACAGCAGGGTCACGTACTCCACCCTAGGTGGTATCTCTGCATCACCGGAAGAGCAGGGGTCAGAGGAGGAGGAAGAGGCTTGGCAAGCTGAGTGTGCCCAGCCTTGCTTTTCACACTACCACTGCCGTAGGGAGTCAGGCCCTTCACCATCTGGGCTTCAGTGTCGTTAGCTGTAGAAACAAAAATGGAGGCATGAAAAGCCCCATCAGAGAATTGCAGTGAAGATGAAATGAGATAAAGTTTGCAAACTGGCCCAGCCCACAGTAGGTGCTCACCACTGTAAAGAATGGCTGGGAAGCAGTGCAGAGGGGACCCTCTCAAAGGCCTAGGCCCTTTGCTGCACCTCCAGGTGGTCAGGGGTCAGGGGTACTTAGTAGAGGGTCTCAAGCAAATGATCCCAAGTGCTGCAGCCCATCCAGGCTCTGAGCAGGGACCCTGGAGACCAGAGACAGCAAGGCTCTGTGAGAACTGGATTCAAGCCCAGTGGAATGGTCAAGGCTGCATCTCCCTATCTGCAGCTCCCAAAGCAGTAGGAGTTCAAACTCACCGGGACAGGGGAGCCGAAAAGCTGGACAGAGGGATGAGGCACTGTGGGAGCTCCGTGGTGGGACATGACCCTCCCACTACCTTCCAGAGGCAGGAAGAGAGGAGGCACAAAGGCCCTGGGCGGGTGCCTGGGACTCATGTCATCTGGAGGGGGGTTATTTGTCTTTCCGATTTAGCTTTAAAGATGCCCCTGAACCCACAGCCTCTGGTCACAGGTAAGCAATGAAAAGCCAGGTGGAATATGAAGAGCAGATTAGGTTAGCCGTGTGACTGATCCCAGGCTGTTTGCCGAGTCTCTGTGTAAATTTCATGCAGGTTGTCTGATTGAGGACACCTGGAATGCCGCGGGCTTGGTGGTTATGAAAGTCCCACTGTTTCATTCCTTAGCCCCGCTCACCAGTTCTGTGCAGGTTGAACCATACCATCAACCCCATTCCCAGCAGCCCCTGTGCGTGTGGGAGGCAGGGGGTCCTTGTGTCATGCACCAGCAGATGCACCTACTTTTTCCCTAGCCGATGAAAAAAGGAAGAATGTGACTCCGTGCCTTCAGCTGTAGCGTGTGCTCACGTGCAGGCTCCCAGGGAGAATGCGGGTTTTAAACAATAGACCCGGCCTAACTCCTGGTGTTCAGGTGGAGGCTGTTCAGCCAGCCCCGAGCCCCAGCTACTTGCTGGTCATTCTGCTTGAATCTGGGACACAAAAGGTAAAGACGCGGCCCTGCCTTGGAGCCTGGGAGGCTTTCCCTCCTCAGCTCCGGCCGGCACTGGGGACTCAGCTCCAGGCGTGCGCAGACTCCGCGGGCCCACAGGGTTGCCTGGGAACCGGGGAAATGTGTTCCCCGTTAGAGTGCCGTCCATTTGGTGATTTGGGGGCAGCCGGTGCAACACGTTCGGCAGGGCCTCAGGTCGTTTGGTCAGACTGGAAATTGGTTCTATCCCAAATGTTGCTGGAAATAACAAGGCAGCTGTTCAGCCTCTCTGTTCTCAGTTAATAAGTGAGAAAAGTGTGTGAGCCCGGCAGAGGAAAGGAGTTGTCAGAGCCCATTTCCCCCATGCCTTTGATCTTGCTGACGTGTGTGTGTGTGTGTGTGTGTGTGTGTGTGTGTGTGTGTGTGTTTTTGGGTGTTGGGGGTGGGGGTGATTTGGGAGTTTGGGTGAGTTTTTTGGCCGAAGTAATTGGGATGTCTTAGGAAGCGGGGAAGGAAGGGAAGTTCAAGGGTAATTGCTAACTGATGCCAGAAGGAAAAAAAAAATGAAATGCTTAGGCACTTCATGGCCCTTTATTTTCCAGCCATTTCTGCAAATTGCAGTCTAGTTCTTTCTCGGAAATAAGTGACCTGCTAATACAGGATGGGGGATAGTGGCTGTAGGACAATGGGGTTTAATTTTTAAAAGCTCTGGACTCAAGTCCTAGCTCTGCCCCTGAGACAAGTCACTCGCCACCTTTGAGCTTCAAGTCAGTCTTCTGTCAAGAGGGCCGAAAATGCCTGCCTCCCGGGATTGTGGTAAAGACTAATTAAGAGAAGACTGGCTGAAAGTGCTTTGTCAGCTGTGAAATACGTGAGGAAGAGAAAATCCCTATTTCTTCAAGTTCAGCAGGTTTTTAGTGAGCATCTATTTTTGCCAGAAAACCCCACAGAGGTGCCACCTCCCCGTGAGCATCCCCGCCCACTCCAGTGCATTGTCAAGGACCCATGAACTGGTCAACTGGGTGAGCAAGCAGGGGAGGGGTGAAAGGTCCAGCTGCAAGCAGGGAAGCAGCTGAGGGCTGGGAGCCGACCTCGGCCTGGCTGGTTAGAAGGGACTCTCGGAGCTCGGGAGTGTTGCTGTTTGCCCCTTCTCCCTTCTCAAGTCTGGAGTTTTATTTTCATGCCTGAGGTTGGAGGTCCTAGTGACTTCTTCCTGCCCGCGTGGACTGTAGAGAAATCTGCTGCCGACAGCAGCGGCCTGTGTATCACTGGCTGCTTCATGGAAGAGGTGTTCATCTCACAGGCTTGGCCTCTGCTTGCCCATGAGGCTCTTGCGGTTTCTTTCTTCTCACCATGCCCCATCTGACCTGTGCATAGCTCGTACATGCACACGATCTCGCATGCGTTATGTGACACATGTGTGTACATGCTCACATGTGCGCATACATACCATGTGCATGGTCTTGCACATGACACACAGCCTCACATGCATACGTGCACACATGACACATGTGCATGCTCACATGTGTGCACACATGACATATACACAGGTGACCTCCCCTCCTCTCTGGATTATCAAGGATACCATCCAGGTTACCTTCCAGGGCTGGGACAAGGGCTCACCAGGCCCCGACAGGGCAAAAGACAATGAGAGAGACAAGGTGGAAGTCTGGTGTCCCATCGGGGAAAGTCTAAGTGAGAAACAGACGCGGTGAAGCAGAGAGCACCGGGAGACAGGAGAGGCAGGGACCTCAGAGTCAGCACCGCCACCACCCGCTAGCACCTCCCTTTGGTCCCTTCAGCATTTTAAAACCTGCTTTCTGTACTGAGAAATAGCCTTTCTTCTTTTATTTTCAAACTTCAAAGATCAGTTTTGAAATAAAGTTTTTTCTGATGAAATTCCAAAGGTTTTACACATGTGTGAAAGGAGAAGTTTGGCTGTTGAAATGTGTTCACCCTGCCCCTCACTGCCCTGACCCACCAAGGTCCCACCGTGCCTCCTCTTTGTTCTCCTAAATGCGACACCAGCTCACAACCACCAATAGTGTGTTGTTCCAGCCTCTTTCCTTCATCCCCCTAATTTATTTTTGTTCAGCTAGAGCCTGGTGGGGCAGAATTGATTTTTTTGTTAATTGGAAGAAATCTTTCCTGTTTAGGCACTGTTTACCACTCTGCGGCTAATCCCATCAAGCCTCAGGCTCAGTAAGCGGGGACACCCAAGTGGCCTGGGGCTGGGTGGTAGAAAGGTGGCCCCTGGTCTTAGCCAAAGGAATGCCCTATTGAAGAGTCAGGATACATTTGCAGTGGCCAGGGGTATGGGCCTTGCATTTTTTAACCCCTGCCCCATAAAGACCCATAAAGACCCAATTAAATAAGTGAGGTGGAGGTAAATATTTTCCTCTTCTTTTTCATTTTACTTTTGTTAAGCACTACATAATGCGCATGCCCGTAATATAGTGAATAGCCTTCTGGCAGGGGTCAATGACCATAATAGAGTTTTTTTTTTAATCAGCCAGGAAAATGCTTCCTTAATCAATGTTCTTTAAATGCTTTGACACACGGTAACATGCACCCCAGAGATGCACATGCCTCTCTCCACCAGACTCCACTGATAGGAATACTGGGCAGCCCTTTCTTCCCTTCCCTCCGGTGAGCCTGTGGGTACGCAGGGCAGCCACTCTGGGGATGAGCGAGCATGCGCCATAATGGCGATTCCAGGAAGGATCTTGAACCGTGTCCTGGCAGGGCTACCTGGGCCAAAACCTTATTTCTAGGCCCCTTAAAGGTGTCCAGGCTTCAGCTCCCTCCCCAGTAAGACCCGCAACACTGTTTGAGCTGGCTAGAGGTGAATTTATTTTATTTTATTTTATTTTATATGGAGTCTTGCTCTGTCACCCAGGCTGGAGTGCAGTGGCGTAATCTCAGCTCACTGCAACCTCCGCCTCCCGGGTTCAAGTGATTCTCCTGCCTCAGCCTCCCAAGTAGATGGGACAACAGGCACCCGCCACCACGCCCGGCTAATTTTTGTATTTTTAGTAGAGACGGGGTTTCACCATGTTGGCCAGGATGGTCTCGATCTCTTGACCTCGTGATCCACCCACCTCAGCCTCCCAAAGTGCTGGGATTACAGGTGTGAGCCACCATGCCCAGCCCTTATTTTATTTATTTTGAGACAGGGTCTTTCCCTGTCGCCCAAGTTGGAGTGCAGTGGCAAGATCATCACTCACTGCAGCCTCCACCTCCCGGGCTCAGGTGATCCTCCCACCTAAGCCTCTGAGAAACTGGGACCACAGGCACATGCTACCACGCCCAGCTGATTTTTTTGGTATTTTGTAGAGATGGGGTCTTGCCATGTTGTCCAGGCTGGTCTTGAACTCCTGGGCTCAAGTGATCCATCTGACTCAGCCTCCCAAAGTGGGCGTGCGCCACCAAACCTGACTGAAGTGAGTATTTGAGCCTGTAATGCTCCATGTTACAGTTTTGCTGTCATGGTGGTTCTGAGACAATAAACTTGGATAGGTCATTTATTTTCTTTCTTTCTTTCTTCCTTCCTTCCTTCCTTCCTCCCTCCCTCCCTCCCTCCCTCCCTCCCTCCCTCCCTTCCTTCCTTCCTTCCTTCCTTCCTTCCTTCCTTCTTTCCTTCCTTCCTTCTCTCTCTCTCTTTCTTTCTTTCTTTCTTTCTTTCTTTCTTTCTTTCTCTCTTTTTCTCTCTCTTTCTTTTTTTTTTTTTTTTTTAAATGGAGTCTTGCTCTGTCGCCCAGGCTGGAGTGCAGTGGTGTGATACCGGCTCACTGCAACCGCCACCTCCCAGGTTCAAGCAGTTTTCCTGCCACAGCCTCCCAAGTAGCTGGGATCACAGGCGCCCGCCTCCACGCCCAGCTAATTTTGTATTTTTAGTAGACATGGGGTTTCACCATGTTGGACCTGGCTGGTCTCAAACTCCTGACCTCAGGTGATCCTCCCACCTCGGCCTCCCAAAGTGCTGGGATTGCAGGCATGAGCCACCACACCCGGCCTCATAGGTCATCTTGAACCTCTCTTCCCAATACAGTAATTAGACCTTAAATGTTTTTGTTGAATACTTACCCCCAAGATATTCCCAAGTCTCCAAATTTAAAAATAGTTCTTTAGCACACGATTTCTCCCACAGAATGTAGTAATGGAGACATGAAACATTCAGGTGAACTTCTTAGAGCTAATGGTTCTATAAATAAAAACTGACATCATTCATAAAGTTATGTAAACAAATTTTGTCACTAAAATAAATTTATATATTACGTCATTGCTAATAATGATTTTAACTGTGAGTTTTCTTTTTGTAAAAAAGAATTGAGCCAAGACCCAGGGTTTTTTTAACAAGCTGACAGGATACTTGACTGGGGTTTTCATCCTGCCCCTTTCTGCTTCCAGCTCAGATACTCGGAATATGGTAGAATCCTGGCTGAATCATAAAGATTGCCTGAGAGTGAGAGAGGAAAGGATCAGTTACTCTTTGGCCACTTTGAATGTGCAGCTTCCTTTTCCTCCTGGGATATGGGGTCTGAGGCATCACCTTCCTAAAGGCCACGTCCATCTGCATTGCAGGGTGTTCTGTGCAAGAGCCGTGCTCCCCTCAAGTTTCTTCACCTGAGCTAGTAATTGCTTCACCAGCAGCAGGCTGCTGATAGCACCCCTCTTTAACTTCAGTTTATAAAAGAAAAGAAAAAGTAAGCGTCTTACAATTCCGGAACCTCCTTTCCTCTTGGGCGCCTACATATGGCCCCCAGCTTCATCCTGAAGCACCATCAAGAATCCTATGCCGTCTGCTCACGAGTTTAACCAGCTCTTCAGCTCTCACCAGAGTTTCCTCCACAGTCAGAAGCCCTTGCACCAGGCTCGCAAACCCTCTCTTATTTCCACATTGCATGTGTGGCAGGCTCATTCCTTCCAGAGTAGAGCTGAACTGCGCCCTCGGCCCACCCTCCCCTTTTTAATAGATGTCAGTTCCTTCCCTCATCCGCACCCCAGCTGAGTCCCACCCCTTTCTTACACCCTTGGGATCCCTTCTTTCCTCCATCACCAACATTAGCAGTTGGCTCTTGGGTGGGATCAGATTTTTAAAATAAAGAGACGAAGTGTTACTTCAAGGGAGGTATCGCTTTTGCAGGAGAAAAGTGGGGCACCTCTCAGCCAGGCTGAAATCTGGGAGCTGCATCTGACCGGCTCGCTCACTGGCCCACCTCCCCGGCCCACCTCCCCTCTCAGGCATGCTGCCCCAGGAACCCCAGTGTGTGCCAAGTTCAGTGACACATGTTTATGTCATAACCTTCAGGACTTCCACCAATCCTAGCCACCACGAATGTTGTATTATTTTTTTAAAATTTTTGTATTTTAGATTCGGGGGTACCTGTATGTTGTGTACTGGTAGAGATTGGGCTTCTAGTGTACCCATCGGATGTTGGAGTTTCAGGTCCCAGAGAGTCAGATTTCAGGGGCGAGGACACAGCTGCCAGTACTTCCGTTTTCTCTGCATTTTGTCACACCTCAGACAACACTTAGGTTGAGACTGAATGGAAACAGGGAAGTGTCGCCTGTCGTTCTACTGAGGGAGAACAGGTGATGTGTGTTTGGGATTTTACAGGCAGAGCATTGAAAGCCCACCTTGTGTTTTCTGAACCTTAGGCACAAATGAAATCACGACTTGGTGCTTGTCCAATAGCCTTGCTGGAGTCAAGCTGAGAGCCCCTCTCCACCAAAACCAGACAATAAAAGTGAGCAAAAAGCTTGTGCTCTCAAAGTATGTCTGGCAAAAGATGATTTGGGGACTTTTTCACCATAAAGACTGAGCAGAAAGCACGTAGCCATTCTCACCATCTCCTTGAGCTCCCGGACTGCACAGTCAGTAGCCCTGCACTCTCCCTCAGCATGGGGCAACCTTGACCTTTGATTGTGCGGTCCCTGCCAGGTCTCCGCTCAAATGGTTTTTCCACTGACCCGATAAATGATTGCGTAACAGTCAGGAGACCCCTATTCAGACAACACCCCATTCTGTTACTCGCCCACCAGGTCACACTGAACAAGCGGGTAAACCTCTCTGCGCCCAGGCTCAGCTTCACCAGGCCCGGGGTAGAGAGCAGGACAAATGAGATAATGGGTGTGAAGCCCCTAGGAACCCTATCAGGCACCACACACACGTTTGTGTGTGTCTGAGAAACCTATTATTTCTAAGCCGTTTGGGGGCCTCTGGGCTGCTGCTTTTGGGGGGCTTTCTGACCTCTGGCCAGAGCCAGCATCCTCACTCGACACTGGCTCTTCACTTTGCCTGCCTGCTGGGTTTCTCTTTTCCCTGAGGGTCTGGTCTTTTGGATTCACATGATATTCTTCCTCCCCTGGGGCTTTAGGGAAAGTATTTTTAAGAACAGGCTCCGGGTCTCCCGTTGGGCCTTGCGTTTCACGGTGGTTCCCCCTCATTCCAGCCTGCAGTTTGTCCCCGACAGCAGCCCTGGCATATTGGTATCATTCTAGGCTGTTAGGTTCCATTGAAATGGGTCCTTCAATACTTTACTGTGACCAGAGTCCCTTGAAAAAATTCAGGGCAGATTTTCAAATGGCTGGAAGTCATTACTCAGGGAAGCACAGAAAGGTTCAAGAAAGGGAATCAAGAATCCAGCACAAGTTAGAAATACTGTGTTCCTTAGCTTCAAACTAGGAAGAGCTCAATCTGAGTTAGGTAGAGAGAGAGAGAAAGACCGAAAAAACACCCTCTGTCTGGAATCCAGAAAAGGCATTCACAAGGCATCTGAATTTATTGTCTTTCTGCTACTGAAAGTCAATACCTTAGAAACCCTAAGTGCTGAGAAAACTCACTGAGTATATAAAGATGGATGACCAAGGATCTCTCAGGGCTCCTTTCATCCTGCAAGTTTGAAGGGCTCAGATCACAGCAGGTCTGGACCTAAGAGAACCCCCAGGTTGGGTTACATACTAAGGAAAAAGTAATCAGTTGGCAGGTAGGGTACCTGGCTGTGCTTTGGCACCGGTGTTTCTTGATGCCTTGTCGTAAACTCGGTTGGGGTGTCACGAGCCTGGCCTGCTGCGTGGTCCCAGTGCGGGCCTTCCCTTGACTGCACTGGCAAGGCTCCCTTGCCTCTCCCAGCCATAAAACGGGCCAATTGTGTTTTCCTCAGGGGACTGTGACCCACGGGGACAGTCTAGCATGTTGCTCGGCACAAAGTCCAAGGCCATCTCCAAGACACAGCTGCATCACTGTCTGATGACCAGTGCTGCATCACTGCCTGCCCCCAGCACCATTGGTCCTTCCAGGTAATGGAGAGCCCTGCTGGTGCAGAAAAGCTTCACAGAAATGTGCCCGTGAGACCATGACACCCTCACCCCAGCGGCACACAGGCACCCCGTGCACAGCAGCATTTCTCACGGTGCCATTGTGCCTGCGGTCCCAGAGCCAAAGACTCCGGAGGCTTGGGGCTAAGGATGTGTATTTTAGCACGCAGCCCAGGTGACTGTGGCATGCCTGCGGGTTTGAGAGTTTTGGAGCGGAAGGATGCCTCTTCTGGATGTGGGGCAGCTTGGAGGACGCAGTTTTTATAGCGCTCACCTGCAACCATCCTTGCCTGCCCTGCTCGCCTGGACCTCCCACTCTCCCACAGGAGCCGCTTGTCTCAGAGCCAGAATTGCCAGCTCCAGCCCACCCATCTGGAGGGAGAGAAAGGGCTCCGGGGCTCAGTGATGGTTTTCACAGGCGGGCTTCATGAGTGGAGCCGCCCTCGTTGGGAAGCAGCTGCCCCTGAGATTTGGGGCATGTGCTTTGGACTTTGAATTTGGAGCTCCCATTTGAAACCACTTTTCCCCAGCCGTGGCCTCTGCAGTGTCCTATAACTCAGTCTTAGTGGCTCTAGAGGCCTACATGCCTGTCTTCTTGAGGGGTCCCCTAGGGATCCCCAAATCAGTTGACTGTGTGCCCCATGGCCGCTGGGCCTGTAACACTCCGCCCAGCTGCTCTTGCTGGCTGTAGCTCTGCTCAGACCTCCCTGGCAGGGTGGACAGGCTCCGTCACCACACTCACTGCATGATGAGGTGACTTTGTTGCCGCCTTGCTGGACACATCCCTGGGAAGGTCATAGGCACTCGGGCCTCAGTGTCTCCATCTGAAGAAGGAAAGCATTCCACAACATAAGTCGCCAAACTAAACTTCTGGCTCAGGTCTTCCCACATTCTTTGATTTGTTTATCCTCAGAATTCTAACATCTCTGCTTCAGCTCACATCCAGCTGTGCTCTCGGTCGTGCCAGGAGATGCCCCCAGATGCTCTGCTTCTGCTGCACTTCCTATCTATTGCAGAAGCATCTGCTTGACTCCATTTCTTTCTCTATCCCCTGTGTAGAGAAGTGGAGCCAGGAGTAGCCAAGCAGCTAATGGCAGGCCAGAGGGATGGGCATCCCCTCTCCCTGACCGGGGTCTGGAGAAGGGAGGGCCAAAGGATGGATTTAGGCCTCAGCACGTTGGGGAGATGATGCTGGGGTGGTGGCGGGCAGTGGAGGTGGGGGGGAGGGCAAGTTCCAGAGTGATCTCCAGATGGAATGAGAAGGCTCCCTGAGTTCACCCCTGGCTCCACCTCTGCTGGCCAGATGCTCTTGGGGAGGTTCCTTAACTGCTCTTTGCCTGAGTGGCCTCTGTAAAATAGGAATAATAATAATAATAATAATAAGAAGAAGAAGAAGAAGAAGAATAATAATAATATACACACATGCCTCATGAGGTTGCCTTGAGGATTAAATCAGTCAATACACAGAAAACCTCAAGACTACAACCTGACACAGAGCAAGCATTTGAAAAATGTGGGTCACCACCACCGTTCTCTTTGGGATTTATAGAACTGGTGACTGTTATGAGGTCTGGGGACAGGTCTGTGTTCCTCCCAGACCCTGGGACCAGACCAGGTGGGTGGCAGAGCTATTCACCGGGATCAGGAAAACAGAAACTGGAACCTCATAAGGAAGAGAAGTCCACCTATTCTTCCTTTTCCATGGAGGCCAGGAGTGATGCCTTGATCCAGTTCCCTTGTCCCCAGCTGGGCCTGTGCATGGCCATCGCAGCACCCCCACAACCCCCGCAGGCTGGCCCTGGTGGCTTCTACGGGGATTGCTGTCTGTCGTCTTTGGATCACGCTACTAGAGAGTAGCTTGCATAGATTCCCAAGTTTGTAATTAAAACAATCGAGAAACAGTTTTCATATATATATATATATATATAAAAAAGAAGAGCTCTTTTAAGCAGATGTTGTGCTGTGAGCCATGTAGGAAAATTATTTTATCATCAACCCAGCCCGCCTATCTCAAGGCTTGAAAGAAACTAAGGGAACGTCTTTTCTACTAACCCAGCGTTTTTTAGCTCCTAATATCATTTCACATTTAAAGGTGACAGCAATATCTTTAACGTTTTTCTATTGGATTAATAACATTTAATGTTCGAAGCAATAAAGCGAAATGTTTTCGTGAGGGTGCTTTATATCACTAGTGGAAAATCCAAGTTTAAAAAAAAGACCACACACACAAAGTAATAGACGTGGAGAGCTGTAAACCCAGAAAGGGAACCCCGGCGTGGAGGTGGGAGCCTGGGCGTGGAGGTGGGTTCTGGGGTGGGCGTGTGGGTGGGTGTCCAAGGCCCTGAGCCCCAACTGGCCGGCCAGCGCTGGGAGGGGGTCGGTGCCCATGGGGGTGAGAGCATGGGGCCCTCGCCCACCCGCCAGCCATTCATCTCCACCCAGCAGCGGAATATGACAATGTTAGCATTTTTCATTTCCCTGACGTTACCATTAATAAAGCAATGATCCAAAAGAGGCTTCGCTGAGTCTGTGCTTTATGCTCCCATCACTCACGACTAGATAATTTCACACAGGATCGTTTTAAAATTAAATGACGATAAAAACGCTCTGCTGTTCTGTGTTTGCCAGTTCATAGAAGTCTATCAAGTCATTAATGTGTCATGACAAACTGCTCGATAGATACAAGAGTAATTAATTATTTGAATAAATAACAAGTTGAACTTGGAGCCTTGAACCACAATGACATACGCATCCCATTAGGGGCGTCCTGGAGCCTCCGCGGGGCACCGGTACGAAGAGTTAAAATGCAGGCCAGGGTATTGGAAGTGATGAAAACCAATTTCGTAAACACAGGGTAATATTTTACAGGGAGAAAGCCGAAGTGTCACATTGCCGTGCCCGCATGAGGTTCGGTGTTAAAAGTTCCCTGGCAGCGGCCATTCCAAGACACCACTTGATCAGAGATGATTTCAGAGAACAATTATACAGATTTTCATAATCACCATTAATCTCTGCATATTTTTCAAGATAATTACAGCAATTATTATTTAGATTTCTCTTTTATATGCCCATTGTAGAAAGGAACAAGTGCTTATTATACTGGATAGTTCAGAGAACCTTGGATGAGAATTCTTTGTCATCTCTGCGTTCATTATTTCAACTCGCGTTGCCTCTGAAAGTTCATCAGCTGCAGAAATTAGAATAATACCAGCAGGCCCTGTTATTAAATCTTAAGGTTGAGCTGAGACCGTGGTTAGAGTGGCTGGCGGAATTGTTCGTTTGTGGGACTGCTGAGCTCAGGTGGAATTACTGTCAGGTGGCAGGAGATGCCCCTGACAGGTACAGGCAGAGATGGGTGGCCGCCTCACCCCCATGTCCCCTGATAGGCTTACGGAGTGAACTCACAACCAATCTTTAGAGGATACATTTTCATGACATGCCCTTTAAAGATTAATATTAAATCTGAAATCTGGGTAATTGATGGCATTCTGCCTCATAGACACAGCGACCAGATAGAAGGCAGCACAGCACATCCCTGCTATTTCCAGATCAAAGCGCGTGTCAGTTTGGCATCAGCTCTGTCTCACGCTGCACCTTCTGTCTCATGTCCCGGCTGTCCTGTGGGCTGGTCCACTCGAGTTGAGTCCTGGGCCCGTGGGTGTGGTGTGTGCTGCTCTCAAGAGAAGCCTTTTCCAAGGGAAATGGTTCTTGACAGTCCTGCTGGTTGGAAACATACCTCTGTGTAGGTCGGTGTGTGTCCTCCTGCCCCCTGTCCCCAAGAGGCTTGGGTTCTAAGGGCTCCCATCCTCTCACACGCACCATGAGGACTGTCAGCCACATCCAGCTCAGCTAAATGATACGAGTAGCTATGTGAGGGGTAGGAAAGCCAGGTATTTGGTTTTGGACTGAGAAGTCCAGTATTTCTGCTTGCTATAAAATGAGAAAAATACAAGGCATAGAAATGCCTTTTTTCTCCGTAAATTAAGTTTTATTATGAAGAGATGACCTGGTTCGAATGCACTCAAGTGGTACCAACTCACACAAAATAGAAGTGGGGTTTAGATTGCTGCCAACGCTCTATGGCAGGTCCCTCTTTATTTATGCTATCCCTGGCCACCATGGTGACTAATCTTTTGGAATCGCCTGCTGGCTCTAGGGAGGAAGAAGCCTGGGGCCTTCTGAATAGCCTCTCCCAGGTGGCTGTCCCCCGAGGGGTCACCCCCCAGCCTGAGCTCCAGAGCTTCCATCCCCAATTCTCTGGGTTCTCCTGAAGGTGCTCGGGTCCTGGCGGACTTGGTCCCACTAATGAAGGTCAGAAGGTCCCTGTGCTGTGGTACCAAATGTCATACTTTATACCATTTTCTTAACCTGTAGGGAGTCTTTGAAATCTTAAGCAAAATTTATAACAAGGTTATAGCTTTCCAGTTTGCACAGTGCTCAAGCCTACTATCTTCGTCACTCCAGTACTTGGGCAGATAAATGAGTGATTAAATCATGGAATCCGAGTAAGGAGTTGGGATGTCCCTGTTTCATAGAGTCCTAAAGAATCCCCATTGTGAAGCAGCTTTCTTCTGGGCACATGGCTTTATTCACTCATTTGTCCATCACCTCATCCAGGCCTTGGCTACTGAGAGTTCCCCCACCTACAGGCCCTGGGCCTGCAGGGACCATGGTTCCCTCACAGAGCTCATAATCAGGGGAAGACATCCGGGCAGATGATCGGAGCACAGTCATCCACTCCGATGGGTGGTAGCTCAGGAGGCAGCCCAGAGGGTCATGTTTCTGCTCTTTGAGGAGTTCACAAGCAGATAAATAGGAAAGGGCTCCCCAGGCTGAGCCCACAGCAAGGAGAAAGGCCTATCACAGATGGAAGTGGTTAGCAGGCCAGGATAGCTAAATCCTAAGTGTAGGGAGCAGAGTGGCAGGAAGGAAAGAGCCAGCTAGAGAACAAAGCTAGGTTGAGATCAGCCTGGAAGGGCCTGGACCGTAGCATGTGACATGACCCTATAAGCTTTAGGAAACCGTTGAAGTTTTTAAGTAAAGGAATGGCACACGAGGTCTGCACTTGAAAGAGAACTCCAGTGATATTGACGTGGGAATATTCGTCTTGGCCATGAATGGCATCTGCTGGGAGAGGGCCCGGAGGACACTCCCTAATGTCCCTTAATTCCATGGAGCTTGCCTTCACTTTCACACCCTTCTTGATTATGTTTTCTCCACTTCCATCTCTAGATGACTTCTGCAGGTCACATGGAAAGGTGTTACCCTCTCTTCCTTCACATGGAGGAAGGCAGTGGATTTAGGAGATCACCGAGTCCACCCAGCTCTGCCGTTGACCAGCTTTGTGGCCCTGACTAGTTCCTTCCCTTCTGGGCTTCAGACTCCTTCTGGGGGGCATGGGAATGGCAGTGCCAGGGCCATTGTGAGTTTTAAATAAGAACACCTGTAACTCCTGACATGCTTTGCTTCCCTTAGACAGATGCTCTCTTGTGCCGGTGTTGGCTTGAGACACCCAAAGCATCCAAGACGCCCTCTCTCTTCTTGCCCTTTGGTTTCAGGGGAGGAAGGGAAGGCCCAGGACCTGCTTTTACCTTTGCAGAACATTGTTGAGAAGACTTTAGGAGTAGAATCTGGGTGAGGGCTACAGAAATCAGCTGTCATGTAGGAGGGACCAACTTAGTGAGTTTTCTATATTGCATCCTCAGGTTTAAAGCCAGGTTCTCAAATCACCAATACATATTTAATACTTGGGGTGACTCAGCATTTGTGAGAATGAAGACTATCAGAGCTGGATCTTAAACATCTTCTAGGCCAGGGCTTCTCAAACCTGGTTGCACATTAGAATCACTGGGGAGCTTTGAAAAAATGCCGATCCCCAGAGCCCACCCCTCAGACCAATTGAATCAGAACCCCTGGGGTTGGGGGTGGCAGGCAGTGATAATCTTTTCAAACTCACCAGATGAGCACCAGGATGAGTCACTGATCTAGCCCAACCCTTTTACTCTCAGATGGGGACACAGACTTGATTGCCTGAAAGCTGGGCCCCCTGATGCCAAGGCCAGTTCTCTTCCCATCATTACTTATTCAGTAGGTTTCTTTGGATGCCATTATATGCTAGATGCTGTTCTAGGAGCCGGAGGTGCAGCTGTCATGGAGCTTACTCTCTAAATGCACAAGTGGCCTCCAGATTGGTGGGGCGGGGGGTGGGGGGAGCACATTGAAAATAGGTCCTTCCAGCAGTGGGTCAAGAAAGTCTCAGCCTCTGCACATCATTGGGGTGGTAATGATAATAATAGCTAACACATGCTGAACATTTATTTTATATGTGTTATCTTTCTGAATCCTTGCATCTCCCCTAGAATAATCAGCCCCATTTCTAGAGGCTCAATAAACGTGTTTCGTGGGTGCAGAGCTAGTGCCTGGTGGGCCGGGCATTTGAACCTAGGGCTGTTTGACACCAAAGCCCTTTCTGTTAACTGACTTTATTCTAAGGCAGCCAGTATAAAGATACAAAGAGAGTAGTTTCTGGAGAAATCTATCTGAATTTCCTCTCAAAGATGTAGCCCCTCCATCAGTTAGTTTTTGTTGCATAACAAACCACCCTAAAACTTAGGGCTTAAACCAACCAACATTTATAATTTCTCATGGCTCTGTGGGTCAGTGGGTGATTATGCTGGTCCAGGTCAGCCTGGCTGGGGCTGGATGGCCTGGGATGGCCTGGCTGGAGCCGGATGGCCTGAGATGGGCTGAGATGGCCTCACTCCCTTGTCTGTAATTGGCAGGTTGGCTGCTCCAGGGATGCCTTAGCTGGAGATGCTCGTGTTTGCTCCACGTGATCTCTCATGCTCCAGGAGGCTTCTCTGAGCCTGTGCATTTGGCCGACCCAGCACTCCAAAGCAAGGGAAGTCTAACCCGGGTTCACAAGCATGTTTACGTCTCTGCTGGTGTCATAACTGCTGATGTCCCGTTCACCAAAGCAAGTCACGTGGCCAAGCCCAGATTCGGGGGTGAAGAAATAGATTACGCCTCTTGATGGGAGAACTGACAAATCATATTGCTAGGGGGCACACATACACGAAAAGTGGGATTTGCTGCCATTTTTGCCACCTACCACTGCAGGCCGCACCAGAGAAGCCTTCTGGTCCTGACAGGTGCCAGGAGTTGTTAAGGAGGAAAAAAGTATTGTATTGTTGAATTTATTTACATATACTTTAGAGCACTTTCTATGGTGCCCTAGAGGTGCATACTTTATAATTAAGTAACTCTGGTGTTTGTGATCATTTCTATTACAAATTGGATATCAGTCCTGGGATAGACCTATAATAACCTTGTGTATGCCACTCACTTTTGTGGGAAATCAGATTTTTTTTTTTTTTTTTTTTGAGACGGGGTCTGGCTCTGTCGCCCAGGCTGGAGTGTAGTAGTGCGATCTCAGCTCACTGCAACCTCCACCTCCTGGGTTCAAGCGATCCTCCTGCTTCAGCCTCCTGAGTAGCTGGGACCACAGGCGTGTGCCACCATGCCCGACTAATTTTTGGATTTTTTTTTTTTTTTAGTAGAGACAGGGTTTCACTATGTTGCCCAGACTGGTCTCGAACTCCTGAACTCAGGTGATCTGCCCACCTCGGCCTCCCAAAGTGCTGGAATTACGGGTGTGAGCCACCGTGCCCAGCCGGAAATCAGATTTGATTGAAGTAATTTAAACTGAACATCACCTTTTCTGGTGCTGTAACGTGAGGACTCCCCCGGGTGTTGTAGATCCTATCCTTTACTTCAGTATCCCGTACCTTGTGTAACATCCCTTGTTTGACGTTTTCTCATAATGAGATTTGTTATGGATTTTGGCAGGAATCCTCCTGAAGCCATCGATAGAGTCTCACTCTCAGTGCATCCTTTTGGGAGGCCCACGGTGCTGGTGTGACCCAGTACCGGTGAAGTTAGCTTCGATCACCTGGCGAAGGTGCTGCGTGGCAGCTTTCTTCACTGTAAAATTACTGCTTTTACCTTTGTAATTAGTAGGTAATTTGTGGGGAATACTGTAGGCCTATGTGAATAACTTGTTCCTCATCAGATTTTCACCTGTCACTTTTCGCATCCATTGACTTTCATAACTCTGCCATTTCTCCAGTATATAAGGACGAGGTTTCCCTTATCCTCAGCCAATTTCTTTCTTTATATTGGTATGGACTATGGTATTCTTACGCATTGTTGTCGTTTTTTAGTTTGATGCTCAAATGGATTCATATTTAGCCAATGGGAACCCCTTCGGGCTGGCTCTTGTGCCTTTCTGCTGTGTTCCTGTGATTCTTTGAGAACCTCTTTAATTTCTGGCACAACAAGATGTTCCTGGCCTTTTCCCTTCCTGCCCAGCACTGAATCAGCCACTTCTCCAAAGAGCTCCAGTCTCTTTTAGAGGAGACGCTAGAAAGCAGAGTCTGGATATGAGGAGTGCCCATCGCCTCCAAACTGCCATTGCCTCAGCAGAGAGAAATGTACACACATGTGTGTGTAGAGAGAAATATATGTACACATATACCTATAAGTGTACACACACACACATAGATGTGCGCTTATGTATCTATCTGCAACCACATATTAAAACTGACTTTATAATGATACCTCTGATTTTGATCCAGTATCACAGAGTACATTCTGATCTTCCCATTGTTTTTGCCAGCTTGGAACATTAACATTCCTCAGCTCTGTCCCAGGCCTCCCTCTCTCACCATGTTCCAGATATTTCATCTTCTCTCATGGCCTCAATCATCACCATGTTGGTTACTTCCAAACTCACCCTCACATCCCCGCCCACCAGGCCTCATTTCTGGATCTCCACCGCGCAGCCCTCACCCATCCGTCTCGCATTCTCGGTCATGATGTTCTAACAAGTGTTGACCAGTTGCCTCCCCTTGACTGTCTCCCAAGCCCCTCAAACCTGACACATGCTCAGCGGGGCCCACGAGTTCATCTGTGCTGCTTTTCCACTGGCCCCCATGCCCCTGTCAGTACCTGGCATTTCGTTCTCCCAGCTCTTTAGGCCAGGATCCTGGAGTCACCCTTGATTCTGCCTTGCCCCTCTGCAGCCAGTGACAAGGTCTCTTCATTCTTCCATCTAAACGTCCCTTGGTCTTCCCCAGCTCCTCCATTCTTACTGCCACTGCCCTCATCCAGGCCACCAGTGTCCCTCGCCTGCTTCAGCATCAGAACTTCCTCCCTGGTATTCCTGCTCCAGCCTCACTCCCTGCAATTCATTCTCCTCTCCACAGCCAGGGAGGCATTGTTAAAACCTGAATCTCGCCATCTCTCTCTCCAGCTCAAAGACCCTTTAGTGGCTCCCCAGGGACCTCATGATGCCCTTCAGGCCACTGAGAATGGCCATCAGGGCTCCCGGCAAGCTGGTTCTTGGTTGTCTCTGGACCCTACTTCTATGCAACAGTGAAAAAGGCTGAGACAGAGCTCTAGGAATTGATGTGGAAACCTCTCTGACAGTCAAGTGAAAAAAAGTAAATTGCAAAACAGTTACTTATGCAGTGATGCTATTTTTATTAAAAACACAAATACATACAAAACAAAATTCTGGCCAGCTGTAGTGGCTCATGCCTGTAATCCCAGCTACTTGGGAGGCTGAGGCAGGAAGACCCCTTGAGCCCAGGAGTTCAGGGCTATGGAGAGCTATGATGGCACCACTGCACACTGGCCTGGGTGATAGAACAGGAGCCCATGTCTGAAAAATAAAAAAATAAAATTCTGTCTTTTTTCTATACATGCAAACACGCAGGTGAACACATAGGAAACAGGCCGGTGGGACCCCAGGCACTGTGTACAGACCACTACCAAGGCTTGCTCTGAGAAGGGCCCAGGGATCAGCGGCTCTGGATGCAAGGGGTGCTTTGACTTAGCTATCCTATTGGAATGGTTTCCTTTGAAAATATATTCCTGTGCTGAAGTATGAAAGAGTGCAACTTAAAAATATTTATGGGTTGGTTTTGAGAAGGCAAAAAGAGCCCTGGCAGAGAAAGTGCGTCTTCCAAGCCTGAGGTTCCCTGCTCCACAACCGGGGGGCGTATGTGATGCTCAGCCCCAGGGACAGCGTGTTCAGCAGTCACAGGCCATGCCTGCCAGGCCCTTGCGTTCAGTTACCCCCCTTGGCTGCAGATCGCATGGCCTATTTTAGAGCTTGCCTTCTTCCAGAGGATGTGGTCGCTACTAGAGGTAACATATCTGCATTGGACCTTGGTTCTGCTTTTTGTTCTGCATCTACAAAGCTCCTTTGGTCTCGAGCTCACTGAGGAGTGTCTGTGTTCATCACTGTGGGCAGCAGGTGTGTGCACTGACCCAGTGGCCTCTCAGCCACCAGGGTACCTTTGTACTCATGTGGAGAAGTATCACTGAGTTGTGTTTTATCTTAACCTTGAGCAAAATGCAGTTGATCCCTACCCCAAGCCATTAAATATTTATAACGTTAAAAAAAAAAAGTTTCTTGAATGTCTCTGAGCCTCTCTTTTCTAAACTGTGGAAGAAAGAAAATAATACCTGGATTGCTATGATGTTTAAATGAGATAAAAACATAAGGCCCTAGGTGCAAACTAACTGCTCAGTAACTGTTAGCCACTAGTGTTAGTATTAGTCAGTATTAGTGTTATTACTGCTGTACAGAGGAAAACACCCTTTTGCGGTAGACCCCTTTCTGCCTGCTTTCACGTAAAAACAGGAGTGCAACCATATTAAATTGCATAACCCAGGGGCCGTGAGTCCCAACCCAAAGACATTTGGAGGGACAAAAGCAATGTTTGCTGAGGAGTAACTCATTGGGTGCCCCAGACTGTGGCTCTCCCTGGTGTCTGCTGTCTCTGGTGTTGCAAGTCAAGCTCGACTTGAAAGCAAGATCCAAGCTTCTGAGTCTCAGTGAGAATGTTCTTATTGTTGTGTGTCAAGTTTCTCGTGGGTGTGGTCTGTGGGGCAGCTGCCCTCCCTCTGTGCTCCCACAGCTTTCAGAGAACTGACCTGGACCTGCATGAGGTTCTGCAGCCCGGCACTGCACCCTGGGCCCTGGAGGGAGGGACTGCCCTGAAGGAGGAGGTGGGTGGGCTGGTGGCCCTAGATTCCTCCCAGGATGCTGGGAATGCAGAGGGATGAAGCGGGCCCGTCAATTAGAGTCTCCTGTGTAGAGACGGGGAGCCTAGGAGGAGTCGGTGCCGTGTGTGTGTGTGTGTGTGTGTATGTGTGTGTGTGTATGTGTAATATTCAGATTGCTCATGCCAAATGGAACCTCAGAGAACGTTCGTTTGTGGTGTGAGGGTACCCCGGTCTGGGGGACCCAGTGAGTCACTCCTTGGCACACATTGCTTCCGTCCCACCAAACGTCTTTGGATTGGGTCTCACAGCCTATGGATTGTGTAATGTAATATGGCTGCACTTATGTTCTTGTGTGAAAGCAGGTAGAAAAAGGTCAACCGTGAAAGGGTATTTTCCTCTGTACAGCAGTAATAACACTAACACTAATACAAACGGCGAACAGTTACTGAGCAGTTAGTTTGCACCTAGGGCTTAATGTTTTTATCTTGTTTGAATGTCATTGCAGTCCAGGTATTATTATTTTCTCTCTTCTACAGCTGAGGAAACAGAGGCTCAGAGACGTTAAACACTTGTCCCAAATTACAGAACTAGTTAGAGGTGGGGCCTGGTCTGAACTCATTTCCTGCAGAAACAGTCAGCTGCTTTTGACATAAAACCGCAGCCTTGCCCCCATTTTCTGAGTGGCTGCTGTGGTCGGGCTGTGCTTTCCCGTTGCTGTCTGGTCCCTCAGCGGTGCTGCGGAGTGGGCACGATGATCCTCGTTTGACGGATGAAAATCTGACTCGGAGGTTAAGTGACTTGCCCAAAGCCACACAGCTAACAAGCACCGGGTCCGGCTGAACGCTCACACGGGTCCGACTCCGGCGCCTGTACTGCATCCTCCCATGCTGCCTCTCACGCAGGGGACGCGGGAGGCTCCGGCAGTGGCTGATAAATCACTCCTTTTGGCTTATGAATAACATGGCAAAACAAATTACTTTGGGGATCTAGAAGGAAGTTGTTGGCCCTGTGTAAACTCAATTGGAATGTCACTGAGCAGACAGCTCTGGAGGCATCTACAAATACCTTCCAAGGAATATCCCCAAAGTGAAATCACCAAGAAAGCAAAACAGGCTCTGTGTTTTGGTTTGCAAATGAGTTTTGAGAAATGGCCTTGAGATCTTGAGTTGCTGGCATTTTTCCCATCACAAATTGTAAAGGACTTTTGAAACGCCACAGGAAAGGGGAGAAGAAAGGCTTGGGGTTGCTGACTATTTACAGCTTCAAGCCCCGAGCAGGCACACAGAATTAAAGGCCTCCCACCACTCCGGTTGCATTTAATTTTATTCCGAAAATGACTACCTGCCAATAAGCCTCATTGTTCACCAGCATCTCTGCAAGTACTTTGAGGTACTATTACCCGAGTTCACTTAACACCGCTTGACAACTTTAAGCAGATAACAATTGAGATGCTGGTAATGGAGTCTTTTTTTTTTTTTAATTTTTACATTTTTACCACATGACTTTATGACTCTCCTTATCAAGCGTGTTGAAATTAATCCATGTGCTGACTGGAGTATTTCCTCATCCCGTCTGTGTACTGACACACTGGGAAGGGATAAGGGTTGGCAGCTCTGAGCAACTAGGTATTCCAGGGCGATGGGTGGTCCTTAGTCCGGAGCCCTTGGGAATTGGTCGGTGGTGGGTTTGTGTTGAGCCTGCAGAAGTCTGAGGTGTGTGTTTGGAGGGGAGAAACAAGGGATGGCTCTGGAGGACTGCCTTGGCGGGTAAAATTATAGTTCCCATACGAAGGGAGGATGCAGGAGCTATAATCCCATCTCGTTGCCAGGCAAAGTTCCTACAGATTCATGGCAGAGCTGTCTGTGCAAGCAGGAATCCAATTTTATGTCCAAACAAATGCAGCATGCAGATTGGACTGACTGCTTCCCCAAGAATAGCAAAGACAGGCGTTCAGGTCAGCTGGCAAAAAAAAAAACAACCCAGCACCCCCTTTTTCCTTCTTTAAAATAGGGGGTGGGATTAATACAGTAGCAGATTAGAGCTTTATTTGTTTAAACCTTGCAGAATCTGTAAGCATTCACAATCCCCTTGACTTGTAGTGCCTGATTGTAAAAAGAACAGTTGAATGAGCTCATTGTTTTCTGGGTTTTTTCTTTAATGTATTTTACAAACACTCTGGTGACAGGCCTGACACGCTGATTTCTATGTACTCGCACTTCAGTTTGGGATTACAGCATTAATAACAGAGTTCCATGCATCATGCCATTTTTAAGCATGATCGTTATGATAAAGGGCATATACTTAATTACAGGCCTGCTTAATTACAGCTCTGTTGAAGCTCGTTTGTTTAGGAGAATGCTAATTGCGCCACAGAGCCAGCGGCACATCCTTGCTTTCATCTGCTGGTGGTAGCTCGATGCTGTGGATCAGCATTTTGTTAAAACTGCCACCAAAAATTAAAAAAAAAAAATTTTAAAACAAGAAGAAGAAAGCACTGGTCGGGTACTGAAAGGAAACCTGCCCCAGCACATGGCTTTTGGTAAGAGCAGAAGCCACAGTTAGCTGACCAGCCTTCCCTACGTGGTGGGTACTTTATCTCTGTTGTCTTATTTCATTTTTCTTCACTCTCACCCCTGGAGACAGCTGTAGTATTATGCCCACCTTACAGACAGGGCAAGTAAGGCTCAGAGAGGTGGGGTGGCCTGTGCACAGCTGCACATCTGCACCTCCTGAGCTGCAGCAAAAACTCAGGTCTGCCAAGCTCCAAGCCCTTCCTTCCCTGCCACAGCCCCCCATAGACCCAGTGCAGGTTACACTCTGGGTTTGAATCCTGGCTCCAGCCAAGGCTCATAACTCGTCTAAGCCTTGCAAGCAGTGTATTAGTTCATTCTTGCATTACTATAAAGAAATACCTGAGACTTGGTAATTTATAAGAAAAGAGGTTTAATTGACTCATGGTTCTGTAGGCTGTACAGGAAGCATGGCAGCATCTGCTTCTGGGGAGCCCTCAGGAAGCTTTCAATCATGGTGGAGGCAAATCCAGAACAGGCTCATTACATGGCCAAAGCAGGAACAAGAGGGCTGGAGCAGGAACAAGAAAGCCAGAGGGGAAGGCGCCACACATCTTTAAACAACCAGATCTCGCAAGGACTCACTCACTATCATGAGGACAGCACCAAGGTGGGGGAATGCTGCTAAACCATCCACAAGAAATCCTCTCGCCGCATAATTCAGTCATCTCCCGCCAGGCCCCACCTCCAATACCGGGGATTACAATTGAACATGAGATTTGGGTGGGGACACCGATTCAAACCACATTAAGTGGTAATGTTGAGGCTTGAGTTACTTGATGCATGTTCACCACCTTGTGTGTGGGCAGTAAGCATGAATTTCCTTTCCTTTTCTATTTTGTAGAACTGGGCTTGGGGAGAATTTCTCTACCTCTCAGGTTCGTTGGGGGTGGGGAGCTTTGTCATGGCACACGGAGAGCTCTAAGGCCTGGAGAGAGGGCCGCTGTGTACCTGGGTGTCGTCTTTGGCTCTGCCAAGGAAAGGGCAGGTGCTGTCCCTGCATCTGGGTTGTGACTGCAGACTGGTCAGGTAGTGTCGGCAGGAGAAGCCTCATCCAAGTCCTTAGGCTGCGTGGAAGGGACAGGTCAGGGGTGAAAATGTGCGTCTCATTCACAGCTCTGTCTCCAGTTGCTCGAACAGCATGTCACCCTGCATGGGACTCAGAAATAGACTAAATGCTAGAACATCACAGTCTCTCTGCTCTAAAAGAATAACAAAGACAAAATGCTGGTTTCAGCTAGGGAGAAAGAAAGGAAGGAAGTAAACGTGGCTCCCCAGGAGAAGCCAGGACAGAGATGATTCATGAACATTCTTTTGGAACGCATGAAGAATGCATGCCGTTGATTTTAAGAATTATGTTTTGCAAACCTCTAGATATTTTAAAATACGAAAAGGCTGCCCAGATGAGAGGAGACATGGATGTTATGGAATTAAGAGGGGATTTAGCAGTCCCACCGATCAGCTTTCTGCCCAACACACAAATTCCCTCCCTAACTTCCCAGTAGGTCGCTGTCTGCGTCTAGCCCTGTATGCTGTGACCACCATGAAAACATGTGCAGACATTTGATTATGTTCACCTCAAGTCTTCTCTTATCTCAGTCCCCACTTTTGCTGCCGTTCTCATGTGCTGGACACCATACTGGGCTCTGGGGGTGCTGGGCAGGGTGCTAGGATGAACAGAAATGGACAGGATTGTGCCTTCCTGGGCCATTGAACCTGATGGCTGCTTCTCCTTTCCCTCCTGTGGTCTGGCTTCAGTTTCCCTCACCACCCTGGCCTCCTTAAAGGCCCCTGGGATGACCCTCTGGGAAGGTGGTCCTGGCTCTGAGCGCCCCACTCCAGCTCCAAGTAGACCAGGGCAAGTGACTCCTCATCCGGGCACCAGGACTGCGGCACTGTGACCTTATGATGCTCCGTCTAAATAGTCAGATCACATCATTGACTTACTCACCTACAGCCGCCTTCTTTCCTGTCTCCTGCTGTTACTCCGCACCTCTTCCATTCCATCCAACACAGCTGGGTTTCTGGACCTACGCTACAGGACTCTTCGTGGGTCTCTAGTGAACTCCTTCCATTACATTTGGCCCATGATCGCAACTTTTTTTGACTTTCTTGGTTTTCACTCTGTTATCTGGTTTACAGACTGCCCACCTCGGCTTCCCATCAGGCATGCATTAGATAAGCATATCCTTTGTGTCTTCATTTGAGTCATTGATCATGCCCTGGGCACCTTTCCCAGGGGTCATTCAAGGTTAGCATTGGTCTCTTAATCAGCTTCTTGAATGTGTGATTCAACCAGTTATGGATTCTGCTAACCTCCACAGTAGCCACTTGTATTTATCCATCTTGTATACATAGATAACATGAGAAATTTTGTCAGATGCTTTGCTGAAATCCGTATTATTTCAGCCTGCCTTAATCTTTGATATACTAGATTGTCTAAAATAAGTGGGATTTGGTGGGCAGATTATCTGCTTAGCAGAGTCTCGCTGGTCCTGGTGGCACTTGCTTCTCTTTGGAGCCTCCTTGTGCTGGTGAGAAGGGCACTGTGAGAGCCCCACTCCTCTCAGTTCAGCTGCCACTGTGAGCTTCAGCCCATTGGATCCTATCACCTCCTCTTTCTTTCCTCTGAGTTTGTTAAAATCTGTTTTCTAGGCCATGTGTGGTGGCTCACACCTGTAATCCCAACAGTTTGGGAAGTCAGGCTGGGAAGGTCACTTGAGGCCAGAAGTTCGAGACCAGCCTGGACAGCATAGTGAGACCCCTATCTCTACAAAAAATAAAAGTCTGTTTTCTAGAAGAACATAGGGAGCATCTGACTGTGCCCCTCCTTCTATCACAAACTCTCAGACGGTGGTGGTCTGTCCCGAGGCTCCCATCTCTGTTGCTTTACCAGACAGCTCCTCCTTGCAGTCAGGATTAGGTCCAAGCAGGTCCCCTCATCTCCTCTGCCACTGGTCCAGTCAGGAGCGTGTGGGCCGAGGGGTGGAGTGAGGCTGTGAAAGTCCTGAGGGCCCGCCTTGCTGCTGCCTGTTGCTCCTCAGACATTTCAGGAATGGGTCTTCCTTCCCTCCCAGTGGCTGCTGTGGGGCATCCTGCAATGATCTCACATCTCATCTTTGCCTCCTCACTAAGGTTTACTGCTGAGCCTGCCTCAGGGCCAGAAGGTGCCCTCACCCAGACACCTCGACGCCTTCATGTGGAGCAGGTTGGCCATGGGCCCCACCAACTCCCCAGGGTGCCCCAGAAGGTCTGGGAGGGAGGGCTTCTCTGCTGGAGGCAGGTGTGGGGAGGGCCAGCAGACAAACAGGAAGTGCCTCTGAGGGACTTCAGGGCCCACTGGGAGGTGGGGTGAGCACCCTGCCCACTCCCTGCAGTCTCTCAGTGGCTAAGGGAAGGCCTTGTCCTAATCATATATGGGTGTGTGTATGCATATACATATGTATACACTTATAATGGAAATATATAATTTATATCTTACATATTCTATATACAAAATATAAATCTATAATCTATGTAAAGGTATATTTTTACATAATATATGTGATATATATATTTGTGTGTTAGGCTGTTCTTATATTGCTATGAAGGAATACCTGAGACTGGGGCATTGATAAAGAACAGAGACTGAATTGGCTCTTGGCCCACAGTTCTGCAGGCTGTGCAGGAATCAGGGCACTGGCATCTGCTTCTTGGGAAGCCCCAGGAAGCTTCCAATCACGGTGGAAGGTGAAGGGGGAACAGGCATATCACATGGCCAGAGCAGGAGTGAGAGAGAGGGCCAGGGGAGGTGCCACGCACTTAACCAGATCTCGTGAGAATCAGTCACTACCGTGAGAACAGCACCAAGCCATGAGGGATCTGCCTCCATGAGCCAAACACCTCCCGCCAGGGCTCATCTTCAACACTGGGGATTACATTTTAACATGAGACTTGTCAGGGACATATATCTAAACTATGTCAATATATATACAAAAAAATACTGTTGTTGATAATCTAAGTTTTACAAGTGTATAGTCCATTTTCATACTGCTATGAAGAAATACCTAAGACTGCATAATTTGTAAAGAAAGAGAGGTTTAATGGACTCACAGATCCACATGGCTGGGGAGAGCTCACAATCATGGCAGAAGGCAAAGGAGGAGCAAAGGGACGACTTACATGGCAGCAGGCAAGAGAGCATGTGCAGGGGAAACTCCCCTTTATAAAACCATCAGATCTCATGAGATTTATTCACTCTCATGAGAATAGCATGGCAAAAACCCACCCCCGTGATTCAGTTACCTCCCACTGGGTCCCTCCCACGACTCGTGGGGATTATAGGAGTTATAATTCAGGATGATATTTGGGTGGGGACACAGCCAAACCATATCCACAAGTTACTTTTTTCTCCTTGATTTGTATTAAAGCCCTCAACTCAGAGCAGCCAGTCTGGGCAAACCCCTTCTTCCTTATCTCCTAGCTGACTAGCGAGGCAAGAGCGCAGCGTGACAGGAGGCCTGGCTACTGTGTTCAGAAAGCCAGGCTTACAGGACTACCTATGTTTCTAGATCCTTCTCTTTCAAAGACACGACCATCATCAGTTGGAAGGAAAAAGAAACACACGCTGCTTGTGGGAGCAGGGAGAAACTGCTTCACGGGTGAGGGGGTTGACTTTGGAGCGATGGAAATGTTTTGGAACTAGATGGAGGTGGGGACCGCACACCGTTGTGATGTTCTAAACGCCACTGAATTGTTCACTTTAAAATGGTTAATTTTATATGAATTTTTTAAAACATTTCCCTCCCTGCTTAGATCTTCTCAGTCCCTGGAAGTGATTCCCAGGCTTTTTCCATCCATGGCTTTCATCTCCAGCAGCAGCAGGCGGGGGTGGCAGCGAGCAGGGTCCCCAGGTCCTGAGAGAGGTTAGGCACTTGCCCCAGGCTGGAGCCCCCTACCCAGTTCCCCAGACCCCCGTGCATGGGAACAGCAGCCCTCCCTGTCCAGCACAGCCCCTGAGCCCCCAGGCCCTGCCCCTGGACTGGGGACCTGGAACTCAGAGGTGACTCGCACATGCACCTGCCAGAAGAGGAGAGGAGACACAGGCCTGGCCGGACCCCAGGGAGAGCCTCAGGGAAGGCATGCTGCAGGAGAGGCACTCAGAAAACTGGGAAGGACAGTTGAGGTGCAAGCATAGAGGGAGGAAGGGATGGGCAAGCCAGGAAGAGGGTCAGACGCAAGGGGCCAGGGCCTTCAATGCCAGTCGAGACCCCCATCTTGGAAATCCTGCCCTTCTCTGTCCATTGGAGGCACAGACGGTACTGACAGCCTCTGACTAGGGAGGCCTCCCATGGGAGGAGCCCCCCTTCCTCTCTGCCATCCCCAGTACTTCCCAGCCCCCTCAGGTCCTGGTGTAATCAGGTCTTTGCACATCACCTTACCACCTTTTTAACACACAGGTTCCCTAGACATACAGTGACATGTAGATAGAAGCAACTGACACCAGTGAGAGGCAGTTCTTCACCCCCAAATACAAATAAAGTCTTTAAAACATCAGAGGCAGAAAGCCTGGGGAATGAATGGAGAGTGGGTTCTACAGGGGAGCACGGAAGGCGTGGTCTCCAGCTTGCGGGTGTGTGCAGAGGCTGGGCTCGCTGAGAAACTCCCCCAGCACTGGGTCCCATGCCTGTGAGCACTCGCTATTTCCGGAGCCTGTGCACAGTACTTGGGCGTGCAGGGAGGACTCTGCTGTGGACCCTGCTGTCTGTCTAGCAGGCAAGAGAAGCCATGGAAGAGGTGGGTGTGTGCAGAGAGCGGGACGTGTGGACCGTGACGGGTGAAAACAGTGGGCTTCGGGACTTTACTGGGGAGGTCAAGTAGCCTGTACTATCTAGAGCTTTGGGGCCACTGCTGCCTACCTTTGTGACCCCAGCAAGCACCGACTTCCCAGAGCCTCTGCTTCCCAATCTCTAAAATGATCAGAAGTGTTACGAGTGCCCAGCCCATCTCAGCAGCACTGGGAAGGGCCTGGAAGTCAGGTCGGGCCCACGGTGGCGGGAGCTGGCACACCTCTTCCTGGATATCCAGTGGGACTCTGCCCCCCTCTAGAAGGCTTTGTGGCTCTTCGAGGCTCCTTTATTCATTGCCAAACTTTTTCATCTGTGAAGCATCACACACGCATAGGTGCTCAGAGTTCACGCACAGGTCTGCATGCGGGATGTACTGAACGAGATTGAGGCCCGAATGCGGGACATACTGAATGAGATTGTTTGGGGCCTTCCCCTCACCCCACTTTCTGGGGAAGTGTTGCCTGTTCGGGCCCTTTGTCCCGTCTCTTCCGGCAGCTCACAGCAGGTTGCCAGCACCACCTGAAAAGGCCTCTGACCAGGAGTGTCTGAGTCCAGCAACCACACTAGACAGCACCCCTGCTAAGAAAGGAGGGTGCAGGGAATGCAGCGGCTGCCGCCACCTGTGCTGTGTCTTTTTCTTCATGCTGACCCAAGAAGGTTTCATTTCTTTCCTTCCCTAAAATAAAGCATGAATGAGTTCTATGATGTTTTATTTCTGTATGAACATAGCATGAGCCATTCAGCTTTTCTTGCTGATTGGGAGGATCTGTCCTGAGTTTCTTCTCCTCTTATGTCCTTTCCTCTTGTTTTGTTGCTTTCTGCTTCTACTACTCTTCTTTGTTAGGACTGAGGAAAAAAAATATGACCACTGAAGGTTCCAGAGAAGTCATCATTCCAGGAGACATTGGGGGAAGCAAAGATTGTCGCTCCCGGGAGCACACTGCCCAATGCTGCCCCCACACTCTACCTGGCTTCCATTCTGTTCACTCCGTTTCTCCCTGAAACCACAATTTACCGCAAAGCCACCACCTCAGGGTGCGGCCACCCCTGACTTTGGGGCTTCGCATCCCTGCACTCATGACCAGGCCCCGCACGACTATGGCTGCATGTTCCCGACTCTTCCCAGACCTAAGGGAGAAGCTGACACTGGAGAGGCCCCTACCACTGTCCCAGCAGCCACATGCTGCCGTGTTGGCTCTGCAAATGCTGGCGTCACATCTCATCCGGTGTGACCTGTTCCTCAACGTGGCAGGATTTCCAGTCCTGGTGTGGCACCAGAGTCCTCCTCTCTGAGGTTGTAATTCGTAGAGAAGTGCTTACTTATGGAGGCACACCCTGGGTCACTTTTGTCCGTGTGCTTTTGATAGTGATCACCTGGGACAGGGTGGAGGGAGGGGCAGCCACAGAAAAGGAACCACACCCCTGGGCCCCTGGTTTTTCCGTTTGTTGCATCCCCGTTCCATGCCCTTTCCTGTTAAAATTGAGCACACTGGTGAGCCTCAAGTCAGCGCTTGACGCCCTGGGTCTGAGCGACTGAGAGTCAGCGACAGCCACTGTCGCCCCCACCTGCCAAGCACCCGCTCTGTGCCAGCGCTGGCCAGGCGCCCCACCCACTCCACTTCTGATGCACAGGCACCCTGTCATGTAGGCAGTGCCGTCTTTTTAAATGTAACTTCAGTTTTTCATCTTTTAACTTCAGTTGCTCATCTGCAGTCACCAGCTGAGATTTGAACCCAGCCAATCTGACTCCTGAGCTCCTCTTTCCTCCCACTTAGACTTTTCCCCTGAGCCCAACAGCACCTTAGAGCATATCTAATGCACGTGCCTACTGCCTTCGTCTCAGTGCAGCCTGTCCCCACCAGCTGTGTCACCTTCATCCGGCTGTCAGCCCCTGGTGACTCTCCCGTTACAGATCAGAGACCAGACTCCAGGGGTGGAGAGTGGGGGTTCTAGACCAGCCCCTCTCTGCTCCTAGAGCTCTTGTCTACACAACTGCCTGGTGCTCAGGGGATGACGAGGCGCCTGCCTCTCTCAGCACATTGTGTGTCCTGGCAACAAGGGTGGGATCTGTCCTTTTTCATAGCTCCTGCACACCTGTGCTAGATGTCACCTGGCTCCGTCCAGTGACGGATTCATATTCTCTGTTTCGACATCTTCGGTTGCTGGACAACTAAAAGCCATCTTCAGTACCTTTAATGCCATCTTTTTTTCTTCTTCTTCTTTTGCAGCAATGGATGGTGTGCCTTTTATGATTTCAGAGAAGTTTTCTTGTGTTCCAGAAAGTGTAAGTGTTATGCATGATCGCCCTTCCCCTCTGCCACCCCCAGCCTGAGGTCCCTCCATCCTGATTTACGCGACACGCAGGGCTATTCTGGTGGCACTCATGCTCCTTCCCCCACCGGAATCTTGTCTGCCTGCATGTCTTCTCTCTTGCTGGAAGCTGAACCCCACAACCCAGTGACGGGAACTCCTGAGGTTGGGGGTGGATCGTGTGCATCTCTGGCCCTATCAGCCAGTGCCCCAGGTAGCAGATGTTTAAGAAATGAAGAAAACAACAGCTGGGGGATGGGAAAGTAGCAAGAGTCTGTCAGACAAGCTCAGGTGCACCGAGCCTTTGCCATGCCGCGCGTGATTAACCCAACCTGAGCTTCCCTGGTTGTGAATATTCTCTGTCTCCCAAGTCCAACTTAGTAAGTTTTGTTCTTTGTTATTTAAGGATGACAGTTTCCTGTAGAAAGGAGGCTGCCTCATTTTCCCATTGTCATTGCTGCATTCTGTGCTCTGACATGGGGGCCACCACGCAAATGTGGTGCCTGTAGCTGTGGTCTCCTGCCCACGCCAGGCCACCATGGACCTCACCATCCACATCAGCACTCTCACACAGGCCAGGCCCACGCCATCTTTATCAAAGGGACCGAGTGAGCTGGCCAGAACCAAAGGCCGACTTCAGACTGTGAGGGGCGGCCACCCTGCATGGCAGTGGGGTCTCTGCCTCTCACTGCTAGGGTCGGCCCTCTGATGACGCCAGCCCCCAAGCTGGCAGTGGCCCCCTCCCAGCTGCACAGGCTTGGCCGACACTGGCTCAACAAACCCGTTTCTGGTTTTGATCCTTTCTGCAGAAGTTGGCCTTGAGTAGCTAATAAACATGAAGGCCCCAGCTTGGGCACAGCTAAAGAATCCTTCAGTGTTTTTCTTGGATCCAGCTTAAAACCACCCGGCTTGCGATTTGACCTGCTCTGTAGTTTCCATTTTCGTGAAATAGAATAGGCCTCCTCTGAACCCTTCTGGTAAGCAGCTTAATCTTGAAAAATGCTCGTGACGTGACATGCGGAGCTCGAGTAACTTCAGCCGACTCCACAGGGCCGCGTTGCCATGGCGACGCTGGCGCCTCTCCCACCGTTCCCTGGGAGAGGCTGCTCTGTCCTGCTCACCAGCTCCAGTTGGGAGAATTTAGTGGGGTGGTTAGAGCCTAATGACACAGCAGCTGCACCTCTGCTGGGTCCCGGGCAGCATGGGCAGGCGGCCCCGCTCTCGCGCCCCTCGGGCTGGCAGCACAGAGAGCACCACACTGTTCCGTGGCTACCGGCAGCAGCCGCCAGCGAAATGTGTGGCTCGGTGGCCCCGTCCCAAGATCGCCCTCGCGAATGTGCTGCTGCCGCCTCGGCCAGGGCTCCAAGGCCACACAGCCAGGCCCGGTGCCCTGCGCTCCCTGCTCTTCTCAATGCAGTGCCCCGCAGCCCCGCCAGGGGGCTGTCGCTTTGAATGGACGAGGAAATGAGGAAGGGATTTAACCCGCAGCTGCATCGCCAGGAGGCGCTGAGACCGGTTTTGAGTCTGGGTCCTCGGACTCCAGAGCCGGCCTCGCAGGAAACCCCTGCTGGCTTCGCGGAGGCTCCAGCTCCACTCCCACCCCTGGGCTATCGCCCTTCAGAACCATGAGAGCCCTGGGGTTCTGTCGAAGGCCCTCAGGTTTAGCCTGGGCCCCAGGAGGCTGGGCCAAGGACCCCTCTGGGGAACACAGAACACTTAGGTGCCCAGCAGGGACTCAGACCAGGAGCCACATGGACTGGACGCCCTCCGCCCTCCGAGCCTCTGAGTCCAGGCTTCTGTGGGCCTCCAGCTCACTCACTGCCATGTGTATTTGATTTTTCATGCTGTCTGTTGAAAAGCCAGGATTTTTTTAAGTCTCCAATCTTCATGAAATTGTAAAAACTTTCATTAAAATGCAATGTTATCATTTTTTACCACATTGATTTCTCAAATGATAATTGATGGGCAGTTGTTTCATTTACCTGGCATTTCCAAAGACCTGGAATCCCCCCAGCTCCTGCCCTGGATTCCCCCTAAGGAACTCTTCCTCCCTGGGGTTCCTTAAACCTCCTGCCTTACCCAGACACAGTGCCTGGGTGGCCTCCGGGGAGAGCTTGGGCATCTCCAGTTTACAGCTGCAGCGAGAAAGAGCAAATCTTGCCTTCGTGTTCCGCTGACAGGGGGAGAAGAGAGGTGAAGCAGGGCAGCCATCGTCAGCCCTCCAGGAGACCTGGACCCCTGTGAGTGCCACCAACCACAGCTAGGCAGAGGTCCCGCTGCACAGGGGCTGGCACCTTGAGGGCCACATTCCTGCAGCAGGCTGTATTGTCACTTCTGCCACCCCCACGCATGACCGAGAATCCCACTGACTGTCTTCGTGTGGAAAGTGGGTGGAGAAACGCTAGATCACACCATGGCTTGAGACATTAACATTGTCATGCATAAAAGTAAGTGTGGGAAGAGCATTTTCCAGTGATTTAAATGGGCGACTTCATCTGTATTTTCAGATGCAGCCCTTTGATCTCCTGGGAATCACCATCAAATCTCTAGCAGAAATCGAGAAAGAGGTAAGCAAGCCATCGGGGAGGGGAAGGCAGGCCTGGGCCATCGCCCGCACACCGGCATCTCTCGTGTTCCCCTAGGGACCCACTCCAGGAGAGGGACAGGTGGAGGTGTCCCTTTCTTCTGAGAAAAACACTTTCGTTTCACCCAAATGTGTTCCTTAAAGTAACTTGATTCTAATGTATTTCCTACTTCCAGTCAAATATGACCCACATCTTGTCTTCTCTAAGTCAGAAGGTTTTACATGACAGACGGAGCCTCAGTTCTCCTTTTTTAAAGGAAGTCTCAGCTTTGGGAAGGTGGAGGTTGGAAGACAGGCACCAGGTTGACTTTTCTTCCTCCATTTGTTTTGTTTTATTATTTGCCACCAGGAGGAGTTTCGGGAAATGACCGAGCCTCTCCACGATTTAGGGGCAGGTCAGGGAACCTTCCACTGTGCTTCATAAGCTGGAACGCATCTGGCAGCCTGGCTTCAAACAGTTTGTACATTTTCCTAATAAGAAAGAAACCCAGGACTGGTGTGCGGATGATAACTCTGAGGAAAGGGGGTTGAGTGAGACCACCAGGGCCCTCCTGTTTCCTTAAGACAGCACAGGGTGTGTGGCTTCTCTTCTGTAGAGCGGGTTGTTAAGCAGTCACACGCCACAGCCAGCTCTCCTCCGAGAGGAACATTCATCTCAAAGATGGAAATGGTAGAACCATTTCAATATTCTCCATTCCTTGGGGTTTTCTCTCGTGTACCCAGCTAGCAGAAGCCGGTTGCATTATTGAAAGACGGCTGAAATCAAGCAAAATTGAATCAATGTAGTACAACAAATTTCTAAACCTGTCATAGCAAAAACAAGACAAAAAAGTCCCCCTTTGTCTTTGATTTTCAGTAAATCATAAAAACCAACCTGATTGTCATATATAGATTTTTCTTTTTTTGATAACTCAGGGAAAAAATGGCTGGCTGGGACATTGGAAACACAGGCGTGCATAAAATTTCACGCCTGCCCCTCTCAGAGCAAGGGAGCTGTGGGTGGCCGTGAGGTCCACCTGCTTATGGACGCCCCATTTGCACAGGACCTTGCGTGGGGTGCAGCCCAGGGGATGTGGGCAAGGCCTCAGAGGGGCTGCGGCTGCCACAGGTGGTCACCAGGGCAGAGGTTACACTGACATACCTCCAGACCAGCCCCACTCCACCGTGGACGGGGGCAAGTCCCATCCCCACTGTTGACCCTGGGATCACGGCAGAGCCTGTCTCATGCGGTGCTTTGTAATGCCAAATGGGTATAGGTGGGATGTGCCGGTAGCAAGGGCCCCACCATCGGGCCATCTCCCCTCCCATTCTGCACCGGCCTGCCTGTGGGCCTAACAGTGGCACTGTTTAAGCACCTGCTGTGTGCTCAGCCTAGGGCCTGAGGCTTTCCATACATGATCACTGGTTCCTACCCCAGGCCTCATTCCTCCCTGTGTCATGGGGAGAAATGGAGACTCCGAGAGCTGGAGTAACTGGCCCAAGGCAAGATGGAGACCCAGTGCGTCGTGCTCCAAATCCTCTCCACTGTGACGGAAAGTGGTGGCTCTGTGTCCTTCCAAGGGGGCGCTCTAGGCTGGTGGGAAAATGGGGCCTAGGAGGCCAGTCAGCCTAGTTCCTGACCCTGGTGGGCCTTTGAGGTACTGGGGTGGGGTGAAGTGGGTGAGGGTCCCAATGTGGGGCCCAGGGCGTGTGGTGGGAACCTGTAAACCTTATTCTCTTCCCCACTCTAAGGACTGAAATCTGTGATTCATTACAATGTAGTGTCTCAATGTCAGGCTCTCCGAGTCACAGTGTGGCCACCCCTAGGAGGTGCAGAGCCAGGGGCGGGGGCACACCCCGGAGTCAGTGCCTGGCTAGAATTTCAGATCTTCCACTGACTTTTCTGAGCCAACATTTCTTTTTCTGCACAATCAGGATAGTAATAGTGCTTAGTCCAGAGTCTATGTGGGTTTAACTGCAAAGGTCCAGTGAATGGCCTGGACCAGTGCCTGCTTCAGTGGCTGCTGGCTGCCACCATTATCACAGCCACCACCGTCACCATCATTACCATTCTCCTTGTCCACAGAGAAGGGCGTGAGTCGGCACAGGCCCACCCATTCTGCTGTCCCACTGCTCTGTTGCTGGGGCCGAAAGTGCCATCCCTATGGACCAAAGCCAGCTGTATTTCTTGGTTTTAGCGATGGGTTTAAAAAAAAAACAGGTCTGGGCCAGGTGTGGTGGCTCACGCCTATAATCCCAGCACTTTGGAAGGCTGAGGCAGGCAGATCACCTGAGGTCAGGAGTTTGAGACCAGCCTGGCCAACATGGTAAAACCTGGTAGAGCACATCTGTAGTCCCAGCTACTCAGGAGGCTGAAGCAGGAGAATCACTTGCGCCCAGGAGGCGGAAGTTGCAGTGAGCCGGGATTGCACCACTGCACTCCAACCTGAGCGACAGAGTGAGACTCCATCTCAAAAAAAAATAACGAAACAGGTCTGTATTTGCTATTAAAGTAAATTAAAGTCGATGTAAAGAAACGTGGGGAGTGGGGAGAGGTTAGAACCTTAAAACAGAGTAGAAAGCCGTAACAAGTATCGCCGCAGTCGAGAGCACCGCAGAGTTTTTCATTTAACTTGAGGATTTAAAAGTTCCTTATGCCACCCATTCATGTGCACAGCCATTCGTGTAACGTTGATGTCCACACACTCTGGCCAGCTGGCTCCTTCCGCAGCCGTGGCAGAGGCTTTTCTCCATAAATAAACCTGAAGTTGCTTCTTTTAGCCACTGAACTCAGCATTGCTCGTGGGAGTTGGGGGCTCAAGGAGAAGTGGTACCCGGAACCAAGCGACTGGCTGTCACTCTTGGGCTCTGCGAGTTTGGCCCTGGAGTGGGCTGAGTGTCCCCTGGGTCGAGATGAGTTTGATTTTGTGCCTTTCATTTATAACAGGTCTGGCTGCCCTTGGTGAGGAGCCTGGGGGTGGAGAATCTCTGCTCAGAAATTTGCTTTGTTCACTGTAAACCTTGGTGTTTTATACCATTAAATTAAAAAAAAAAAAAAAGAGTAAATATAAGTGGGAGACTGCTTTCAGGTTCAGGGGCACAGACCTTTGACCACGCTCCCACTTGTCCAGAACAGCTCCCCAGGCTCACCTGGGATTCCCAAACAGGGTGGCGAGCCCGGCTTCCAAGGAGAGGCTGCTCTGTACCGGGCAGGTGCTGCCCTTCACGATCCCTCTGAACCCCGTGGGAGGAAGTAGGGTCCACCCATTTACAGAAGTCTGGACCCAAGAAGTCAAGTGATTGGCCAGCCCCCCACAGCAGCAACCCAGAGCTGAGCAGTGGGGCTTGAGTGTGACCTGGCTGAATACGTGACCGTCTTTATCGACTACAGAGTGGTCCCAACTTGAAGGGAAATAGAAGAGTGAGCTCTGAGGCAGCACTGTCCTCTCCTCCCAGAACTGCGGCCAGTGTCCCTCCTGCCAGTGTTAACTGTCCTCACCATGCCCTGCCTGGGGGATGTTTCTGAATTGAAGCCCAAACACAGTTGCCACCATTCAGCTTCAGGGACGGCCACCCTCCAACAAACCGTGTGACCCTGTGCACGCTGAGCATGGAGGTTAGGAACATGGGCAGCCAAAGGGAGCTCCTCAGAGCCAGCCAAGCACAGCTGCCCCTACCCCCACAAGGACACAGATGGCCTGGCCCAGGAGCTGCCCAGCACTGATTGACAAATGGGGTATCACCTGGTTAGGGGTGGGCAGTGTCCCTCAGCCCCCAGCATCCTGAGGGGCCCCAGGGAGCATGCACTGCTGGGCCCGCACAGCCAGGCTGCCCTGGAGAACTGGAAGGGGAGAGCCCATTCAGATGCCGGTGTCTGCAGGGACCCTCGTGGGCTATGTAGACAGTGGACAGGACACAGTCTCCCAATGTGGATGCCTGGGGTAAGGGACAAATCTGCCATATAGGTTTAGCTCTGGGGCAAGTTCCCAGGCCCCCTCACCCCCAAAGTGGAGCACAGGCCTGCTCATCCCAGCCCAGCGTGCGCAGTGGTCAGGGCACCCGGCAGCTGGTGGAGCGTGGTTAGAGGTGGCTGCTCTGCTCTTCACCAGGGTCTCCCCAGGAGTCGTGGTACCTGATGCACTTGGGTGAAATTTCACCAAAAACACCCAAGGACGGTCATGTTTTAAAGTTAGAATCAATATATGCGCCATTGAGCAAATTTTGAAGAAAAGGATTTTTTGAAAGACAAAAAACCTTTCATGATTCGGACTTGCTCCGTGATGGCGTGGGTGGCTAAAAGTGAAGGAAGCCATAATTCATAGAGAAATTCCAACTCAAACACCGTCACCCTGCTGGCTCCCTGTGACAGAGCAGCGGCCTCCTGCCTGGCTGTCTTCCAGCGGCCCTGTGCTCCTGCCACCTCTGTCACCTCGCACCCAGAGCAGGGGCCTTGCCGTCCTCCCAGGGCCTGCATACATGAGTCCCAGGCATGAGGAAGTGAATTTTTACCTCATCTTCCCTCAACCAGGGAGGTGACCAGGGGCTGGTCAGTACCAGCCTCGTGGCCACTGTGGGCAGTTTTCTGGTCCTGGCCCCACCTGTCCATGCCTTGTCCCCTCCCCTCCAGTTTAGCTCTGCAGGAGGGCAGTGGGTGACCCGGTGGGGCTGTTGTCCCCGTGAAGCCCTTACTGTTCTCCAGACAAAAGGCTGTCTGTGTCCCGGAGCCTGGAAAGTGTAATTTTGCAGCCAGCGCCCATGATGAAGCATCTTCTCTGGGCATGAGGAGATGGGCGTATAAATATTCTCTGTCTCTGCCGCTCTTTATTTCCCTGGTAAGCAGTTGCCCCATTTCTCCAGCTGATGGATTCCCCATCGCAACCAGGGTGGGAGCTGCCTGGCTCTGCAGTCCAGGCAGCAGCTTCTAAAATAATCCTCATGTCTTGGTTACCTGTGTATCCTCCCTCCCCGCCCGCGGTCCCGCCCTGGCATCCCTGGAAGACCTCAGCATCCCGGCCAGGAGGCAGCAGCGTTGGGTGTGGGTTTCAGGCTGCGTGCGTAACTACCCGCAAGCCTTGTGAGAACAGGAGTGAACCTTTCCTGCAGTGACAGGGCACCGGGCAGTGGAGAAGTCCGGAGCGACCTCCAGCCCCAGGTGGAGCCGTTTCTACCAGCTGCCGACCTCAGCAGAAACCACAGTGATCCCCATTCCCTGCCGGGGGTGCCACCATCAAAACTGCGGCAGAGGAAGCACTCACTAGCCTGCTGCGCTCCTGGTGGAGCAACAGCCTCCATTTTCATTCGACTTTAAAGCCGAAAGATGAGGGAGGGTCTCATTAGTAAAGGGACACTCTAATATTAATCACCCCCTTAAAATTGACAAGGGAGGCAGTTCATTTAACCACTTAATTGCTGCAGGGTTTTATGGGCCGCTGTTTGCAGACATATTTAATGAAGAAGTTATAAATCTAAGGGAGCTTACAATTTTAATTTTATACCTAAATATTTTCCTTGTTCTCATGTTTGTAGTCAATCCTCAAGAGTGTAGTCACGTGGAATGTTCTTTAAATGAACATATTTGCTAACTGGCGTGATTTCAGTTTTTAAAACATTGGTTCCAGCAATTAGGCATTTTTTTCAGTTCCCAAATGACTAGAGAAATTCGTCTTGATTATAATTGCTCTTAGCCACGCATATCTAATTTGTGTCTTTTTAAGTGTTAATTAGTAAACAGTTTGAGCTGACATCTTTATGTGTTTGTGCGTTGAAAAATGGGGCTTATTGCTTATTTAGCTTGGGGCCGATTCCGCTAGTATTTACGTCACGACATTGAGGTGGAATTAACAAAAATGCATTTGGCAGCATGAGGTAAAAAGGATTTTTGAATTCAACTTTTAGATGTCCGCATTGCGCGAGCTTGTGCGGGTCTCTTCAAATATACGAGGTTAGTGTAGATTTGGGACCTATGTCCCACAGGAATAAAGTGAGGCAGATTTTTGTATCAGTAATGAAATGGCAGCGTCCCAATTTTATAAAAGCGAAATGTTCCTATTCCCGCACAATTGTTCGTTCTTTCTACTTTTGGAAAGGTTTCCTGGTGCTTATTAAATGTTGAAGAATTTTGTGGCGCGAACTGGTGCAGCCTGAAAAATGTGTGGTCCCTGTGCACCATCTAGTGGTAGAATCTTAAACTGCAGCAGGAAATAAGATGCCTTTTCTCTGCCTGAGATTTAACATTTCACCACCCAGATTCCTTGTTATTTATTTATTTTTCAGTTAGGAAGCTGAAATGTTTGGGGAAATAAATCTGCCTACCTCAGATATTCAAAGTTACGTAAATAAACAGAAGCCAACCAGTTCTGCCCCTTTTTTTAATATAGTGCTAAAAGACGCAAAACTGTCACCCAGATTCCTACAGAGCTGTCCCACTGAGCTGAGCTAATTCCAGCCCAAAACAAAGAGACGTAACGAATGAGTTAAGTAGATGGCCTTGCAGAAATCATGAGAGAAGTCTGAGGCTTCTGTTCAATACAGGATACAGCTTGGGACCACCGCTTCACAGACTCTACCAGCGTCTGACCACAGTGTCGGAACCAGTTTTATGCCACAGACAAGATTAATTCTCTTCCCATAAATTGTGGAGGTTCTTTTGGGCAGTTTATCATTCTAAGCAGCTCCCCTGCCGATCAAAATTGATTTTTTGAATATTTAGTGTTTTCCTGAGTACCAAGGTTGTCCATGTTTATAAAAATGCAAACATTACAGGAACATGTAAAAGGTGAACCTCCCCCTCCGTCCACTCCTGGGGCACATGCACGCACGCACGCGCACACACGCACGCACGCACACGCGTGCGCGCACACGCACCCATGCACACACACACGCACACACGCACCCATGCACACACACGCGCACACACGTTCAGCAAGCTCGTGCAGTACCGCCGGCCGCGACCTGGCCCTGCACTATGTAGTATGTCTTACACGTCTTCGCATGTTCCTTTACAGATCAGCCTTACTCTTTTTAATGACTACATGTTGTTCCCTTTTATGATTATGCCATAATTTATCTAACCAATCCACTATCGACTGACTTTTGAGGTGTTTCCAATTATTCACTGTTACGCCGCTGCAATAGATTTCCTTGTACACGTGCCCTGGCTCTCCTGGGTCTTTCCCTGGAAGAGGATGCATGTTACCATTTGCCTTTCAAACAGGATGGGGCTATTGGAAGTCCCGCAGTGGTGCCTGAGGGAACCTTTCCTCACATCCTTATTCTAGCTAAGACTCACTGGGACCTTCATGTGCCCCTCCATTTAATTAATAATCTTTGCTTATTTTGGCCAGGTGCAGTGGCTCACGCATGTAATCCTCACACTTTGGGAGGCCAAGGTGGGAGGATCACTTAGGTCCAGGAGTTTGAAACCAACCTGGATGACCCCATCGCTACAAAAATTAAAAAGTTATCCAGGCACAGTGGCTCATGCCTTTATTCCCAGCTACTCAGGAGCAGGCTGGTGTGGGAGCATCACTTGAGCCCAGGAAGTTGAGGCTGCAGTGAGCTATCATTGTGCCACTGCACTCCAGCCTGGGTGACAGAGAGAGACCATGTCTCTTAAACAACAACAAAAAAATCTTTGACCATTCTTCAAGTTGAACAACTTTTGAGATGCTTATGAGCCGCCGTGTTCTCACGTGAGCCTCTTCTGCTTGTTGTCTGCTCAGTTGTTTTCTATCAGCTTCTGTAGCTTTTGCATTGATTTTTAAGAGCTCTTTATGTTTTAAAGACAGCAAACTTTTCTCTATAAGTTCAAATGCTTTAATCACTGTCTTTTCACCTTGTAAACGATGTGTGTGTTCTGCTGTACAAAAGTTTCAAAATGTTCATGGGCAATTTTCTCTTTATTTGGGCTTTGTGTCATAGAAGATTATAAAAACATTCACCCCTATTTTCCCTTATTATTTTACATATTAAAATATTAAATACTTTTCAACTACTTAATCCTTCTGAAATTTATTAGAAGGTAAGAACTACAGACAGCTTTATTTTACCCTAAAACATTGGCTAGTTTTGTCAATATTGGTGATCTTTCTTTGACTCTTAAGTGCTACCTTTATCATATATAAGTGGACCAGTGGACATTTTTCTTGATTCCGTTCTGCTCCATTATTCTATTTTTACATTATTACCACACTATTTTGAATCTTACAGCTTTATAGTAAGTTTTAACATAGGGTAGGGTTGGTTCTCTCTTTTTTCCCCCAGAATTTTACTAATTTAATTCACAGGACTGTTCTTCCAGTTGAACTTTAGAATCCTGCAGGGGAAGAAAGTTCCAGAAAGCCCACTCTAGATTTTTATTGGAACTGCATTGAGCACATGGTTGAATAGAATAGTAATTGGAATCTCAGATCAAGCGTCTCTCCATCCGGAAACAAGGGATGCCTCTTGTTAGCCCAGGTCTTGGTCCTTTCTCTTTAGGTCATTCCTAGCTGCTTTATGTCTTTGTGGTTCTTGTGAACGAGGTATTTTTTTCTCATTCTATTTTCTGTCACTTATATGTCAAGAAACCATTGACTTTTGTGTATTATTTCTGGAGCTAGATATCCCTCTGGCTTCTTTTACTGTTTCTGATGGCTTTCCAGCTGCATTTCATCGGTTCCCCAGGCAAGCAGTTACATCGCCGGCGAATGCTAAGGCCTCCATCCTGGCAAGGTTGTTCCTCTTCCTGTGTGCCATTGTCCAACACCTCGGCAGGGACTTGCAGGTCCCCAGGCCTCCTTATGTCTTCCATATTTTTAATGGAAGTTTGTAGTTTCAATATTAAAGCATAGTGCTGCGGTTTGACTTGCTATTTATAGACGTTGTCTTTTTTTGTTGTTGTTGTTAAAGCGTTAGCCATCTATTTCTATTTTCCTAAATGTTTTTATCGGAAATGGATGGTGGCTTTTGACAATTGTCTTTTAATCATCCATTGAGATGATATTTTTTTCTCCCCAGCCACTGCACTCCAGCCTGGGTAACAGAGTGAGATCCTGTCTCAAAAAAAAAGAAAAAAAGAAAGAAAGAGAGAGAGAAGAAAAGAAAAGAAAAAAAAAGAGAAGAGAAGGGAAATGGCATTTATTCACTGGCCAGGGCATCTGACAGTGCACAGCCCTGCCCAGAGCCCCCACCCAGAGCAGCACAGCTGGACATGCAGGTGCCACAGGGAGCGAGGGGCTGGGGAGAGCGAAGCAAGAGCAAGGCATGTTTTTGTCTTTGTTCATCATGCAGCCATCTTCATTTCCACCACAAAATGTATTAATACAGTGGATTGTATTAATAGAGTTCCTAATTCTGAGTGTCTTGGAAGCCCCCTCCCCCACTGCCCTTTTGGGTCTTGTCAGCAGCCAATGTCATCCTAGCAGCCGCCACCACCACACAGCTTGTTCCCGTGGTGGCCCAAGGCATTCATCATATGAATAAGAGAACCAGGCTAAGCCTGCAGAAATAAAGTGAAGCAGCGGTGATGTTTGCCAGGCAGAACCACCTGCCCTGGTTACCGCTGTGAGTCACACTCGCTCATGCAGAATTGAAGTCAAGGTGAACATCTCACCTTTTGCAAGTCCTTCAGAGGAAGATTTTCCTACCCTTTTCTTTTTTTTTTTTTTTTTTTTTTTTTTTT